>NC_139783.1:1341772-1639070 GCF_965231275.1 Zosterops lateralis | reverse complement strand
TGAGTAGCATAGTAAGATGCTAAAAACCTACACAAAAAAAAAAAAAAAAGAAGAAAAAAAACTAAAAATAAAAAAGTTTATTTCTATTTCCATCTTTTGAAACCTGGTTGGGGAGGTGTTTTTTCTTTATCTGTTGTATCTCCAGGAGGGAGGGTGCAAGTGCCTTTCTGATAACAAGCCAGCTGTTAAAACCGGGTGGGGCATTGATTCTTATCTCTGTTCACCCTCCCATTACCTCCATGGGGATCTCTTCTGTTAATGGGCCTTTACAACTGAGCAATGACAGTTAAAAAATGTTTGGGGGATATTTTTGAATTGTTTGGTAACAGTGTAGGGATATCTGGGAATACTTTTGGAATGTTCTTGGTGGTATTTTGGGGACATTTTGAGAAGATTCTGGGAATATTTTAGGGACATTTCAGAGACCTTTTAGAAACGTTCTGTGAATATTTTGGGGGAATTAGGAATATTTGGGGGATATTTTGATGAAGTTGTTGGCATATTTCAGGGACATTCTGGGAATGTTTTGGGAACATCGCAGAAATATTTTGGTAACATTTTGGAGATATTCCAGGGATATTTTGGGGATGTTTTGAGAAGATTCTGGGAATATTTTGGGAATATTTCAGGGGCATTTCAGAAGCAGTTCACGTACATTATTTGGGAATTTATGGGGAACAGTTCAAGGACATTTTAGATACACTCCATGAACACTTGTGAGAATTTTTTCAGAATATTTCACGGGATTTTAGAAACATGCCATGCACATTTTTGGGGAATATTCTGGGGACATCTTGGGGGATTAGAGAAACATTCCCCACACATTTTTTGGAATTTTTCTGGCATATTTCGGGGACATTTTGGGCACCCTCCCACAGAACTTTGGGAATTTTTTGGGAACATTCCCAGGGAACTTTCTTTCACCTGTCTCCAAATTACCCCAAAATATCCACAAAATTGCTAAAAAGTACCACAAAATATCCCCAAAATATGTCCTTTCAAAAAGCCAAAATTACCCAAAATTTATCACAAAACATTCACCAAAATTATTCAAAAATATCCAGAAAATTACACCAAGATTAACCCCTAATTACCCCCAAAATCCCCATAATTACCCCAAATTATCCCCAAAATCTCAGCAAATTACTTCAGAATTAGACCAAAATGAGCTCAAAATAGACCCAAAATATTGCCAAAATTACCCCAAAATATTCCTCAAATTTACTCCAAAATCTCTACAAAATAACCCCCAAATAACCCTAAGTTACCCAGGGGGATCTGGGAGGGGGACAAAGGGAGGAGGTGGGGCAAAAATGGGCTGAGGGGGCCCAGGGGGATTTTGGGGGTTCTGAAAGTTCCCAAATGGGTCTGGGGGTGTCCCAGGGGTGTCCTGGACTATCCCCAAATGGGTCTGGGGTATCTGGGGGTCCCCAAATGGGTCTGGGGGTGTCCCAAGGGGGTCCCAGAGGAGTTGAGGGGGGTCAAAAAAAGGCTCACCAAATGGGTGTGGGGGAGTCTTAGGTGCCCCCAAATGGGTCTGGGGTGTCAGAGGTGTCCCAAATGGGTCTGGGGGAATCCAGGAGAACCCTGGGGGTCCCCAAGCGTACCCAGAAGGGTCTGGGGCCCCCAGGAGGTTCCTTAATGAGTCTGGGGGTGTCCCAAGGGGGACCTAGAGGAGTTTGGGGGGTCCCAATAGGGTTTTGGGGGGATTCCAGGGGAGGTCTTGGGGCTCTCCAAATGGGTTCGGGGGCTCCCAAGTGTCCCCAAAAGAGTCTGGGGTCTCCCAAAGGGATTTCAGGGGCTCCCAGGTGTGTCCCAGGTGTCCCCAAAAGGCTCTGGGGTCTCCCTCCCCTTCACCTTGGGTCACCTGGGCAGGGGTTGGGCAGGATCTTTCAATCACTTGCTACACTTGGGACTTGGCCCCTGCTTGACAAAAAGGCTGATGGAGCTCACAGGCTCCTTCCGGAGAGCAGCTGGCCCTGCAGGATTCCTCTGTGCAGGAGAGTTCCTGCAATCACAAACTTGCTTTTGATAAATATCATGGCCTGAGCATGGAGTTGGCTTTTTCCTGCAGTCAATTTAATATTCTGTGTTCGTTTTCCAAAACTCTCAGACAGAGATGGCTCCCTGAAATTATTCTCTGCTCCCAAGACATGCAAATTACTTTCTTTTGACATTTTTTTCCATTTCCCTCTTTGTTCTTTATATAAGGCTTTGGTTTTCACTGTTGAAGTGCAGGCTATCCCAAAATATGCCAGGACTTTGGAGGAGTGGTTTTATGGAGATGATGGCTCTGGGCTGGGAGCCACACTTCCCAGCTCTGGCCCCAACTTTAGTACCTGCTCTACAGAAATCAACGTTTCCCAAACAGACACCTTGGGTTTGGAGTTGCCCAACTCAAGGCCATCAAATGCTGCTCTTCAGAGCCTGCACATCTTCCCCCTAAAACCAGATGGAGATAAATGGGTCAAATCTTTCCATCAATCTCTTTCAACACATCACCTCAAAATAGAAAATTTTCCTTTCCCTAAGAGAATCTATTTCCAGCTAATACCTCTTTCCCACTATGAAATAATCTGATGATCTATAAAAAGGGTTTTTTTCTCCAAAGCATAGGCCTCAAAATTTTGTTAGCACTGCCACTGATAAGAAAAAGATAAGAGATAAGAAAAAGTTCAAAAGGAATGACTGCAAATTTTCTGAGTCATCATGGAATCAAATGAACTGGTACCAGATTTGGGGTGAATGAATGGCCCACTAAACTTTCAAATTAATTTTTGCTGAAATACAGACTTTCACTTTAAAATACAATTATTAAAAAAAAATTAAAGGAAGGGAAAACTGACAAAATTAAGATCTGTGACTATCAATGACTCTGTTTTCTGAGCTTTCCATTGGATTTATCCTTTATTTTTTTTTCCAAAGGATGAGCACAGAGCCTCCCAGCAGCAGTAACCTCCTGTGACACACAAAATTATGTTGCAATCAGGAATTCTTTCAAGGGCTGCAGCCCAAGCACGTACCTGCTTTCAAAGGAAACTGTGCAATTCAACTACCTACAGGTACTAAACAGAGCTGTGGGGTTTTAATTGTGGGACACCGTAATGGCAGGAATAAGACCTTTCTTATATGAAAGGAGATGGAAAAGAATACTGTTTAAAAAATGCTGATGAGGACTTAGAGAGATCAAGGTCTAAGTGACTGTGGTATTTGACACCTTTAAATTACCTATACCCCCTTTCAGATAATCTGGAAAATATTTGAGGCTGATTATGGGTTGTGATATATTCATCTGAAATACACTGTTCAGACATTAAGCATTTATAAAATACTGATAAAAGTCATGTAATGAAAACAGTATTGAAGAAGAAAACTGCAAAATCATCAGAGACAAGCATATGCCTCTGCAGAAAACTGAGAAAGTTCTCAAAGTTAACAAACTTCACTGACATGGAAAGAAATAAAAACCAACTTAATTCAATTTTACGCTCTTGAATGGTTCAAATTCAAAATTCAGAGTATAGGTTGGAAAATCAACCAAGAAAGTCTGCTCTGGTAAAACTCCTGGAGTTCAGCAAGCATCTAGAGACTTTCAGCAATCCATCCACAGGTTTTGAAAACCAATGCACAGGGACTGAGAAATCCAGAGACAAGTCTGTTCCAGTGTCTTTGCAGCCTTTGCTGGAAAATCCATGGCCAGCCCCAAGGCCCTGCAAGACCCAGTTATCAACCATCTAAAATTCACACCCTCAACTTGCAGCTGCTCATTTCCCCCGAAACTGAGTTCATTTCTCTTCAGTGCATGCACAGATAGTCATGGCAATGAGGCATTAAAGAGAAGAATATCTCCCAAGGACAATCAGACAAGTCAAACCCATTGCAGAATTCCAAAGTGAGGAAGTGCGGGTTGGTGCCCTGAGCCAGGCTGGCTGCTTGTTGGGGGTTATGTTTGCTCCTTTTTTACTTTAAAGAATTTTTTTTCTCCATAAATTAGCAAGGAGACTGTGTTGGATACTTAACGAGTACTTGGCCAAAAACAAAGAGATGGCCAAAAGCTCCATTGGGGAGGTTTTATCTTATCTGTTGTAACTTCAGAAGGAGGGGGGGGGGGGGGGGGTAATTGCCTTCTCTGATAACAAGTCAGCTGTTAAAAACCGAGTGGGGTATTATCTCTTATCTCTGCTCAGTCTTTCACTACCCCCATGAAAATATCTTCTGTTAATGCACCATTAAAGCTCAGCAATGGCATGACACATTTCATCATCCTATTTTAAGATGCTCTACCACAGAGCAGAAGGCAAACCATTTCTACCAAGATAAAAAAGAGCCACAGATGTCATCAGGCACTCTGGTGTTCCCATGAGACTCCCAAAGGAAGTCTGGACCCACTTCAGGACCCCTGGCTCCACAGGACCATCTCTGCTTCCAACAGGACACCTCTGCCAGTCCAGGAGGGCTGACTTTGGACTGTTTCCAACGCCCTGACTAACAGGGTGTCAGGTTGTATTTCTGACTGACAAGTTTTAGGGGTTTTTGTTTTTGTTTCTTTTTTGTTTGTTTGTTTGTTTGTTTTTTGACATTCCTTGCTTGTTTGTTTGCTTATTCTTTTCTACTAAAAGATTTGTATTTTTAATATCCCTAGTAAAGAACTGCTATACCTATCCCCAAAATCTTTGCCTAAAACCCCTTTAATTGCAAATTAAAAATATTTTGAAAAAGGGGAGTGGGGGCATATATTCTAAGAGAGACTCCGGTTTTCCTTGGCAGATCCCTGTCTATTCAAACCAAAACAGAGCCCAAGTTCCCTGAAGTAGGAGTTGGAGCAGGAGAGTGTTGGAAGTTCCGTTTGATCCTTTTTTATTTACTGATTTTTTTTTCTCCATAAGTTGCTAGGAGACTAAGTACTGAGTCATTCTGGGTGCTTGACCAAAATACAGAGGTGGCCAAGAGTCAGGAGGGGGAGATAACGTGAGTTTTGAGGCAGGAAAAAGGACAGGGCTGGGGGCAGCTTCTCTCTCTTGCTCTCGGTGTCGGGGAGAGGACAGCCAGGCTGCTGCTTGCTGTGGGAGGAGTTTGCTGCCACCACCAAAGTGCAGTCCTGTGAAATCTGCCAACCCCTGCTCATGTGCCCAGGAATTCTGAGCTCGTCTCCCCCTGCCCTGCTGGCCCAGCCCCATCCCGCTGCCGCCGTTTCTTCGGCACTGCCTTGAGGCTTTTTGCTGCTCTGTGACCCCACACTGCCCTGCCCTGCTGGAACATCCCTGCCATTCCAGCTGCCACTGCACAGCTTCTGATCCCATCCACCAGCCCAGGATTTTTTCCACTGTTCCAGCTTGGTGCTCTCAGGGTCCCGAGAGATTGGACTGTCCCGGGCTTTGTGAAACAATGCCTCCCAAGGTTCCTGGTTGTGTTTGCTATTAATGCTGCAGTTGTTGTTGTTTGTTTGCCTTGTTATATATACTAGTAAAGAACTGTTCTTCCTAACCTCATCCCTCTGCCTGAAAGCCCCTTTCCTTTTCTAAATTAGAATAATTTGGAGGGAGGGGGTTTGAATCCTCCATTTCTAGGGAGGCCCTGCCCCTCCCCAGCAGATCCCTGTCTTTCAAACAAAGACAGCCTTTCATGTGTCCTCAGTACTCCTAGCATGCATCCTTGTAATTCCTTCAATCTGCTCATTTAGCACAGTCCTGGTGTTCTATTAGGCCAGGAGACCTGTTAGAAACAACTGTGTAGTTCTTGGCATTCACACTTATATCCTGGCTTTTGCAAATTATTTTGGCACATTGCAGTTTGTAATCTCTTTTAAACTGCTTTTGATATAGTCTAATTTGTCACCCTTTAGCAGTTAATACCCTAATCCCTGTGGAGATTGCATATTTCAGTGTGATAAATGTATTATAGTTTATGGTATTACAAAATATTGAAACAGAGTATATTATAAAACTATAAATATATAATATAAAGACAATAATAATAAACATAAATACAAATATATACAATAATATAAACATACTATTTAATAGACTATATTAATATTAAAAAATTAAAATGTGCTAATTATCTTTGCAGAAGTGACTATGGTTGGGAAATAATGACTGATGCCTGTATTTCTGTAACTGGCTGACAATAGTGAAATGGCTAATGTTGATTGAAAGAAAAACGTTGGCTAAAATGTCTGGACGATAAGATAACATTGAAAAAAAAAAACAAAAACAGGCAAATAACACAGAAAGAGCCATGAGGAATCCACCACTGACCCTGTGGCCATCAATAACTGCCAAACCAGAGACCAGGAGGCCTCAAAAGGAAATAAACCACAAAAGTCTCAAAAACACATCTGCATTATGGCACATCATTTAGGAAGATGAGGTCAGGGGTCAAACTAATCTAAAGAATTGCCAGAAATTGTGCACACAAAGGAATGTTTAAATGTGTATAGTCTTCATGAATATGCATTTGACCAATAGTCTTGGGTTGCAATGCAAGATGGAACCAAAAGTTTGTATTCCATTCCCATCTGTTAAAACCAGGTGGGGCAGTGTTCTTTATCTCTTCCATGGCCCATCCCTCATAACTCCAGGGACTGTCTCCTGTTAATGGCCCAGCTGTTAAAACCAGGTGGGGCAGTGTTCTTTGTCTCTTCCACAACCCATCCTCCCTCCACGGGCTTATCTTCTGTTAATGGGCCATTGATGTTCACTGCATGACTGATAAAAGTAAATCATCCCATTGGGAGATGCTCCACCCACAGGGAGGAGCCAAGCATTCCTACCTGGATATAATCTGATATTTACCACACCAGAAGCAGCCTGTTTCCACTGGATTCCCAGAGGAGCACCAGACCCATCTGCACCACCACTGGACCATCAGAGAAAAACTACACCTTTCTACAAGGTCATTGTTTCAAGAAAACCACATCTGTCACTCCAGGAGGACTGCAGCCACAAACACCCTGACTAACTGAGTGTCAGGTTGTATTCTGACTTTGTCTGTTGTTTTGGGGTTTTTTTCTACTGCATTTTTAGTTTAATTTTTAGATTTCTATTTTAGGCTGCGAGGAAGTGGAAGATGCCCTGGGACAGTCAGGCAGGTGAGGAGGAAGTCAGTGCCTCTTTCCCCCTCTCTCCTGCTCCATCTCCCAGCCTAGCACGGCCCCCGGCTGCAGGACAACCCCACTGCCAACACCGTCCTGCTGGGGATGGACTGGGGGGATCTCCTTCCCCTTTCCTCTGGCACGGAGGCAAATCCCATCTTCTCCTTGTCCTTCCTCCCCCAGACAAGGAGCTGAGGATGGAGACCAGGGAGGACAAATCCCCACAACAGAACCTTGCGTAAGAGGCCGTTGTGAGCGGCTCCATGGCACAGGAATCCAACAGGGAGGAAAAGCCCCAGAGATCCTACAGGAGGAGGGGCTCCAAACCCATCCCAGGGGGCTCTGAGGAGGAAAGACCCGACCCGTGCCAGGAAGGTGGACAGAGCTTCAGCCAGGGCTCTGAGCTGGCCTCTGAGCAGCTTCATGATGGGGAGAAGCCTCACAAGTGCTTGGAGTGTGGGAAGAGCTTCAGCTGCAGGTCCCAACTGATCAGCCACCAGAGGATCCACACTGGGGAGAGGCCCTATGAGTGTCCCCAGTGCGGGAAGAGGTTTCACACCAGCTCCAATCTCCTCTCACACCAGCGCATTCACACAGAGGAGAGGCCCTTCCGCTGCCCCGACTGCAGGAAGGGCTTCAAGCACAACTCCGCCCTCGTCTCCCACCAGCGCATCCACACTGGGGAGAGGCCCCACGAGTGTGGGGAATGTGGGATGAGCTTTAGCCACAGATCCAGCCTGATTGTCCACCAGAGGATCCACACCAGGGAACGGCCCTACCAGTGTGAGCAGTGTGGGAAGAGCTTCAGCCACCGCTCCAGCCTGATCCTCCACCAGAACACCCACGCTGAGGAAAGGCCATACAAGTGTGGGGAATGTGGGAAGGGCTTTAACCAGAGGGGCCAGCTGATCATCCACCAAATGAGCCACACTGGGGAGAGGCCCTATGAGTGTTCTGAGTGTGGGAAGGGGTTCATGACCAGCTCAGATCTCCTCCAGCACCAGCGGATTCACACAGAGGAGAGGCCCTTCCGCTGCCCCGACTGCAGGAAGGGCTTCAAGCGAAACTCCACCCTCATCAGGCACCGGCGCATCCACACTGGGGAGAGGCCCCACGAGTGTCCCCAGTGTGGGAAGAGCTTCACCAGGAGCTCTCACTTGACCAGACACCAACAGAGTCACCGGTAAGGGAATGGCCCTGTGAGTGCCCCGACTGTGGGAAGAGCTTCATGGTCTGCTCCTCCTCCATCCCCCACTGGAGGACCCACATAGGTCAGAGCCCTGGTGACCAACATTCACTGTAATCTCCGTTGGGAAGACACGGGGCTGGTGGTCTTTGTCTTTGGTTTTCCCTAATATTCCTTTGATTCATTTCCATGCCTCTAAAATATACGAATTTTGATAAAAATCAATAAACTCATCAAGGGCATCTATAGCCTCACTTTTTTTCCAGTGTTTCAAGAAAATCTGGGATTCAGAGAGATACTTTGGATCATTTGGGGGTGTGGGGGGTATTTGGTGTAATTTTCTCCATGTCTTGGTGCTCAAAGGGACAAGGGGGTTTTATTTGTCATCTCACAACCACTCGATGTCACTGGAAACTACTCAATCCCACCCCAAAATTACTTGATTCCACAGCCTCTCAGGGTGGGATGGGGTTGGAAGAGGATTGGGCAAAGTGAGATGCAAATAAGAGAGGGGTGAGTGGGCATTGAGTGGGGCAGGATGGGTGAGATGGGGTTTGGGAGGTGGTACATGGGGGAAACAGGGCTTGGGAAGGGGGTCTTGATGTCCCGCATGGGTTGGGATGGGTTTGGGTTAGGACTGGGGAGGTGGGGTGGGGTCTGGAAGGAGACAGCTAAAGGCTGGGAATGATGAAAGGAGGAGAAACCGATTACTGAGGAGTTTTGGATATTCCATACTCCATGGAGTATCCCATGTTTCTGAGGCACTTGTAGAGCACTCCCCAACTTTTGCTGGGTGTTCTTAGAGCAGCTCCATGCAGCCCCATTTCCAGGGGTGGCTGCCTTGGGCACCAGCTCAGAGCTGCAGCCCGAGTCCGTTGCCTCGGTGCTGGAGAGCAGAGAAATGATGAATGGCCCCAGACATCTCCAGGGTGTGTTTGGGGGCCAGGGCAAGTTCTGTGTAGGTGGGGCAGTCATTGCCCCAGCCCCAGCCACTGCAGCCTCTGCTCCAGCCCCAGAGTGGCTGTCCAGCCCCTGGCACCTCAAAAATGCCACCTGTGAGAGGGACCAGAGAAGGTGAGGCTGTGACACAGGTGTGACACTGACAACGTCCCATGGCCCCAGAGCTCCCAGCAGCTGAGATGGTGCTGGATCCAGGAGGGACTGTAGATCTTTCTCTCCCTCTCTCTTTTTTCCTGATTTCCTCTTCTGGAAAGCTGGAGAACTTGGACAGGTCAGAGTTTGCTCAGTCAGTGTTTTGTGAAGTGATTTCCTGGAATTCCATGATGCTTTAAGGTTTCCTAACTATCTCATTGCCTGATGTTTGCAAGTTAAAAGTTTGTTCTCCACCCTGGTGAGAAGTTTGTTGTTTTCTCCCATGTGTCCCCTGAGGGGATCGAGGTACCTCAAGTCCCTTTCCAACAGGGGCCGAGCCAGCTTGGGGCACAGCAGAAGGAAGTGCAGTGCTGAGCAAGGCCTGCCTTGGCTGGAGGGAGCAGAAAGGCCAAGCCCTGAGCCCAGGCCTGGCACAGCAGGGCCTGTCCCTCCCGGGTGCCTCAGGGCTCTTTGTGGGGCAGTGGGATGGCAGGGGCAGCAAGGACAAATGTCATCAAACTGCAAGCCCTGCCAGCCTCCTCAGGGAGGGGCCAGGGAGGAGCAAAGTGCAGGCCCTGAAAGGAAAGTTCCTCCTGTGGGGCCTCCAGAGGCGCTGCCAGAGCCCAGGGGACAACGGCCTGGGTGCCTGTGGCCCTGCCAGCCCTGCCCAGCCCTTGGCCATGTGTCCTGCAGGCTGTGCCCCCTGTGCGTGCTGCTGCTGTGCCCTGGCCGGCTGCACACGCCCATCTCACTGTCCCCCCCAGCATTTCCCAGCCCAGCATTTCTGTGCCCTCCCTGGGCTCCCTGCACCCAGCGCTGCCGGCTCCTGGCACACAGAGCCAGCCCAGGAGCCCACCCTGCCAAGGGCCTTTGGAGCAGCCTGGTGCCTGCCATGGCTCCTGACCTCAGCAGCTGCTCCTGGGATGCTTCCATGGAACCCGAGCACAGCAACGCTGCTGGCCATTGGCCCTGCTCAGGCTCACACACTGTCAGGGCACATTCCCTGCCTGGAGGATTGGTGCCTGACCCAAGCCCTGCACTTATGGCTCCAGCATTGCTTTCCAATGAGAATAGGGGAAGGCAAACTGTGTGTAGCTCATGGTATTTTACAGTGTATAAAACTGGCTAAGTCATTGGTCTTAGAGGTGAGATCCATTTGGAATGAATGGGATGGACAAGTACTGCAACATAAGAAAGGGGAGAATAGAAACAAATAGAGAAAAACATCTTGGATTGTTCCTTTCCATTTTCATTTCACTTCTGGAAAGCCTTTTCAGGTTTCCAGGAATCTTCTTCACAGTCTTGTCTGCTCTTGTCAAGAACCTTCCCTAGAGAATGAGGTCAAACTTCTGTCACAAGATGTGGCACCAACTGCAGCTTCTCTTGGCTTTCCACACTGTGTGTGCAACACAATTCTTGCAGCAAAGCAGGTGAAATGTTTGGAAAACTTTACAGCTTGTTCTTTTTCCCTGAGGACTGGGGAGTTGTGCCATTGGTGAGGTTTTCATTGTTACTGTTCTACCCTAAGGAAACATGCCAGGGTACCAGGAGTTCTTAGAGAATACAAGCCTGGCTGAATGCAGAGAAAGAATCTCCAGAGGCTGCACCTAGGAGTGGAGAGTTGTGTGATAATCATTCCAATATGCCAATGACATCTTGATAGTGATTTAGAACATGAAAATGTGCTGAAAGTGTTTTTTTGCGTTAAGTTTAGATGATTCTACATCTCATGCATTGATCTAAATCAAGAGCACAATCAGTTCATGAAAAGCACCAGAACAAGCTCAACCACTCTGAGGAGATGACTGAAAGAATCTGAAAAGAAAAAATTCAAAAGGAGAATGACACGGTGAACTTTGTCTGGAAGAAGGGTCATTTTTTCTAATAATTTCTAATCCATTCCCTCTGCTGTTGTCTTTCTGAAAAAGGCCATTTTCACCCTCGATGCCTCATGAAATGAGAAGCCTGAGCTTGTGGAAGTGCCTGAAAGATGCCCTGTTCTTCTGCAGGGACACTCCGGCTGAAAGAGGAGCCTGAGCCCTGTCTTGGGAAGGCTCCTGGGAGCTGGAATTGGTGGCGTGCTGGGAGAGGAGGAGCAGGGGGAGAAGGATGGGCGCTGCTGTGTGGCAGGAGCAGGAGGTTTGGGCCGCAGGACATTCCGCCTGCGCCGCTGCCCCGCAATGGGCGGCCGTGCCCGGGGCTCTGGGCCTGGCCCCGCCTGCGCTGAGCTCCCGACACTGCGGGAGCTGCCCGGGCTGGGCTCAGGTTCCCGCTGGCCCTGGGCAGCAGGCTGGGCTCCAGCTGGGATCAGCAGCAGCTGCAAATACCTCTGCCCATCTCCACTTGCTGCTGCTGCTGCTCGGAGGAAGCAATGAAGGGAGTCGAGGAGTTCTGGTTTCTCTTTCTCTTGGTGGATTTTTTTCATTTTATTTGACATTGCAGAGACAATTTCTGTGATGGCCTCTGCCAGTTGATTCTATTTCAGCAGCAGCAGCAGCAACAGGGCTGTGTCTGAGTGCTGCAAATGCGGCCTGTGTGGGTTTAATTCTCCTCTACTTTGTGCTCAGGGATTTGTGAACATTTGGAGATCTGCTACTCATGATGTGTTGGAAAGAGGGAGACGGACTCAACCGATGTTGATCAATCAGGCTGAATTTTATTTGTTTCTTCGCTTACATTTATATTCTAAATAATTAGTTCATACATATTGCAAAAGCCAAGCTCCTGATTGGTAGTGACTACACAATAGTTTACTTCATGCTATATCAGCATATTGCAACAGTTGTATCGCCTTGTAGCATTTAGTTCCTCTTTTCTCATGATCTCAGTTTCTCTCCCTCATCCTCATGCTGGCCTTGTCCTAGCTTCTAGTTACAATATTAGTCTAAGAGCTATTGTGTCCCTTATCCTCTCCCCATTCCTCTGCTATCTTCTCCACAGACTTGGTTCTCTTTTCCTTCTTGGTCTCTTTCCCCTCTGGCAGTCAAAGCCACACTTGCTATTACAGTCATTAGGTAGAAGGTCCTGCTAGGATGGTTGACTAGTTCAGGAACAAACAGCCATGCTGCATACTGGAGACATTGTTAAGGAAATGAGCAGAAAGGTAAACCATTTAATGTTTTTCATTTTAGCGTTTCTTGTCCTATTGTAGCTTTATCTGCAGCAGAGTTACATTTACTGTGCTGTTCAATACAATTCTGTGTGTCCAGAGCTGACTTTAATCACATCATTTAGGAGTCTCTAGCTGTAGATCTCACAGCCATGGGATCAAAATTTTGGTTAATTGGCTCTTTATTCCAGGTCTGGACATACACTTGGTCTCCTGACTGGTGAGGATACACTCGAACATTCAGGGTTATTAGTGAGACCAAAACGACAAACCTGCATGGTGATAAAAGCATTTTCTCCTAAGGGTTACAGATTCTCTAGTGGCAGCATTTCGGCCTGCAGCCTCTGGTGGAAGACAGTGCTCAATACCCACCGCTGCCAGAAAGAGGCACTGCAGGAGCAGTTTGCAAAGCTTCAGTAAGAGTACAGGGAAACTGAATCTCCGTTTATTTCCCATTTTATTTCCAAAGAGCCTCTTAGGGTATTTGAACTCACCACCCTCCCCAACTCACTTTTTGGAGGTGGTGCCGAGATTCTGTTTTCTCAGTCTCTATCCTAAATTTTGAAATAAGTAACAATAACACAGAAGATGATCAAAGGGGCATCAGCCGTCTCTCATGCATTGCTTGGAGTTCAGCTGCCTCCCACACTCTCCCAGTAATTTTAGCATATTTTGGAGTGGGGATAGATAGGGGTTCTCCCCTGTCCAAGGTGTCCAGACTTTTCACGCAACAGGTTGTTCCCCAGGCAAAAGACCAGGAATTTTCACCATGTGCTTCCTCCTCAAAAAGATTTCATTTCCCCCCATTAGCGAAATTATCAAAACATTCTCCATTTAACTTTCTTTAGGATTATTGCTAATTTTCTCTTGTAGGTGAGTAGAGCGTTGAGTGAAGTATCACTACCATTAACTCTGCCTCCTGATTAGCGAATTCCTTCTTTATCAGTGGGCAGGGCCTGGGATAAGGAGGAGGGAAGAAGACTGGCTTTGCTCCTCTCCTCCGGGGAGCGGAGGAAGGTGACATCCTGTTTGGGGCGTCCCACTTCCATATTTTTTAGGGGCAGGGGGAATTAAGATGGGAGGGAAGAGGTTCCCCATTAAAGCCCTCCCAAGGGCTGTGGCAGTGGCGGTGCAGTCTGGGAGGCCTGACTCTTCCTGCAGTCTGGAGGACGCTGGTCCCAGGCCTTCCCCCGCAGTGTTAAATTGCAACGCTAAAGCTCTTTGGCTTTGGACAACCGTGTTTAACTGGTTCTCAGGTTTTGGGGGCTAGCTTCCTCCTGGCATTCAGTTCTTGCTCCGGCCTGCGGCCGGCTGTTGTTTCAGCCTCAGAGGCAATTTGCAGCTGATTCAGCTCCTTCTCTAGCTGCTCGGCAACATATTTGACTCACAAATATGGATACGAGGGTTTTAAAATTTTCTTTTACCAAAGTTCATGTTTTCTCCACAAGTAACTGTGGATGGTGCTAGTTTTCTTAGTCCCCATCTCTCTTTAGGGCTGGATACCTTTATATATAAGCTTTTAGCAAGTCTGTCAGTGGAGAGCAGTTTAGATCGGTTTCTGCATGGGATTCCATTACTTTTTTGCCACAAAATAGCAGCTTTGACTGAAAATTTATTTCTCCTTTCTTACGTGACAAGCAGTTACTGCTGTGTGAAATACCCATGCCTCCTCAAGAGTACCCTGCTCACTGTGCCAATTAAAATGTAAAAATGTCACTCAGTGAGACACTTTGAAAGGACTGAAACTTGTTCATCTGCTCTGAATTAGACAAGTGGGAGAAATACTGATGAGATATTCTCAAGAGGTCGAAACAACACTGGCAACTTTTGAAAATTAGAGAACTTTGGCAAAAAATTTAGAGCAGCATTCAACCAACATAAAGCATTAACTTAGCATATTCAACAAACTCCAAGCCTGTTAGATTTCAAGTTACTAAAAAATCTGAAAGGAGGGAATTAGAATAATAAAGAGAAAGAGAGAATGACAGAAAAGATATAGAAAAGAACCGACATAGCTACCACTCCTGGTTCCAGTAGTGTTCAGCTGATAGAAATTCTAGAGGAGGGAGGGTTAAGACACGTGGTTGCCACATATCCTGAGTTAAATACCCTTTGACTTTCCTGGGGCCTTACCCCACATGGGGCTCCCACTCACCTGGCCGTTTAGGAGCTGGGTTAGGGGCTCCAGACACAGGTGTGGAGCATTGCCCCTGGTGTGCCAGGGATTAGCAGCCACTTCTGGGCTGGGATACAGGCCTGGGGGTGTGCGGTGTGTGGTGCAGGGCATCACCTCACCCAGAGCAAGGCTTGGTCTGCCCCTTCCCCCACATACAACCACCTGAAATGTTTTGAGCCAGCAATCTCCTCTAGTTTCTCACAACGAGATTTCCAGATTCCTGTACTTCTTGGTTGTCAAGACGCCAAAGATTTGTGGCTGGATAGTAGAGAAACTTGCACTTTTATTCCTTCCATAAGAGGCAGCATGAGGGTTTTTGTTTGTTTGTTTGTTTTGGTTTGTTTGGGTTTTTTTGTTTTTTGTTTTTTGTTTGTTTGTTTGTTTGTTTGTTTTGTTTTGTTTTGTTTTGTTTGTTTTCTTTCTAAGGCGTTCCCTCCTTTATATGTCCTTTTCTTGAGGTAGTCCCTGTAAAGCCTCTCCTCTCTCCCCTCCACCATGACAATGGAGGGGGATAATGGAAAAAAAAAATCTATAAGAGACGAAAAATGTTAGAATTACAGTGTTGTAAAAAAATAAAAAAGCAGTACACAACAATAAAAAGAAAATTGTACAAAAGAGTTAATGGCTTAACCAACAAAGGTGAAATGTCACATGGGCCCCTGGAACGAAGACAAGACAGCAAGGGCTTACAGAGTGGTTCTGATGGTAGATAGAGGCTGCTGGTGCTGCCTGGAGCAGTTCTGGACCTGGAGGGAGCAGGAGTTTCCTGCTCCCTCTCTGCGGCAGTGGTGGTGGTGGTGGCAATGGGTGTCTCTCTGCCTGCAGAGCTCTGTTTGGTATTGCCATTGCCATCAGTCCACCACACAGGGCATGTGTGTGGGGATTGGTTCTGCCACTTCACTGCCTCTTCCTACCACCCTGCTGGGCTTCTTATGTCTTGATTGGACTCAGTTGGGATCAGTGTCACTGGTCTGGGTTGCCTTGTTCTGCTGGACTAGAGAAACAGTCCCACATGCCACGCTGGCCCTGATGGTTTCAGCTGTGTGTCAGAACTGCCACTTCTGTGTCACCCATCCTCAGACCCATGTCCTCAAAAACATTGTGGAAGGACAAAAATGGGGAAAAAATGATGGTCGTGCTGTGGTCCCAAGGCCTCTCTGCTAGAATGAGCCAGACATAACAATCCTCCTTCAATTTCTGGTCATGGCATTTTCTTGCTAAAATCACACCCATGGGTATGATGTAAAAAGTTTTGAATAAATAGCACTGAAAGATCTATGACCTTGTCTTTGCACCCAGGAGACATCTCTAAATGTAATTATAGTGCTTCTCCTTGTTTGCTGCTTTCTAGAACTAAAGAAGGTCTAGCTGGAACAAGCCTTTAGTTTTTTGCTCAGAAGCATTAGCAGCCAAAGATCAATAATGTGGTTCCTCACATCCTGGTCCATTCTCAGTATTCAGCTTCTCAGTGTGGGCAATAGGGCCTTGGTGTGTTTTTAAGTTACTCTTAGAATGCTTTGAGCAATAGGTTACAGACTAGGAAGGCTTTTTTTGTTGCTTTTTAGCAGAGAGAACTCTGCAGTGTTTTTTGGCCTTAGCTGTAGAGAAGGTCTGGTTCTACGTGTGAATTCACAAAGCAGCCCAGAGCAGCTGCTATTGTGATGTCAGCGGCCGCCTCACAGCGCTGTCAAGGCAAAGTTGCCATGACGAGGCAGGGAAGGCCTCAGTGTGCAGAGCAGCTCTTTGGCACGCTCAGTGCGGGCGGAACCTGCAGATCAACGAGGTCTCTGCCAGCAGGCTGCACCCTGACAGGACTCTGAGGAGTTTTGTTTTTCCCCACAGGTGTTGTCTGGTGCAGATTGAGCGGTGCTGCTCGAGCCATGGAGCGAGCGTGTGCTGCAGTTTTCACGGCTTTTTCCGTGGCGTATTCTGTGTACTTTTTTGCCCACCTGGCACGTAAGTAGACATTTTTGTTTGGTGCAGCGTTTGGAAAGCAAAATCCCACAAAGAGGCCTTTAGCTGGCTGAATCTGCTGTCAAAAACTCCAGCTAAGAAAGGGGTGTCTCTAGCAGCATTTGCAGTGTAGCCTGCGGGGGTTCTGCTCCCGCCAAGGCTTGGCCTGTGTCAGTGGAGTCTGGAAATCTCCTCAGTTTGCTGGCTCAGGCAAGTCAACTTCCAAGATGGGAAGACTGCAAGAGCTTGGCAGGAGTCCTTGTAAAAATTGTGTGTTGCTCTCCAGGACTGAGGGGAAGCATCTTCTTGTCTGCATTCCCTCATCCTGGGACAGGACTGTGGAACTCGACATTTCTTGTGCACTAAAAGAGCCATTTGCTCTGTGATGAAATGACAGAATCAGCTTGGAAAAGAGCTCTGAAGCAGACATTTCCAAAGACTTGTGTATTGCCAAAGCCAGGAGCTGTTCCCGTGCTGTGTCACAAAAGAACTGCCACCATGGCTAAGGGGGACTTGGGTGAAACTTTTCTAGGGAAACGTCTTCAGCAAGCTCGTTGCAATTGCTGCTTGCAATCTCTTCAGAAAACTGAAGTACAGGAAAGAGAGGAGCTGTAGCTGCTTCTGGGTGGGGCAGAGGCAAAGACTGTTTCAGGAGCACTTGGACTTTCGCACTCTCATGTTTCTCTGGCTTGAGTGGCCAAAGAGGACATAAGGTGGACACAAGGCAGTATTTTGTGCTGTTGTCTTGCTTGCTGTGTGACACAAGGGTTGCTGCTGGAGGGATGTAGGGAAAGCAGAAAGCTCTGTCTTTGGGTTGACTTTTTGGTGGGCTTGCCCACCACTGGCAGTTTTCTTACAGCAGCCGGTTCTTTTTCCCTTGTGTGTTGCAGGTCACATTGCTCGTGCCTGGAGAGAATCCGGTCCTTGGGTGAGTGGCAAAGGAGCCTTTGGCATTGGCAGCGTTTGATACTTGTGGAGCAATCTGTGAGCTGGGCCTGTTACAGTCTGTTGCCAGCCTGGTTGGAAGAATGAAAGTACAGTCCAGACTCTTTGCAGCCCAGCAGCAGCAGCAGCAGGAGAAGGATCCCTGGCTGTTTCCTCCATTTCAGAGCTTGGAATCAGATGAAAGTGGGGGTTTTGGTGCTTTAAGCCACAGTGGAATTTCTGCTGTACAAGAGAGTGCAGTCCCATCTAACTGGCCCATTTTACTTGAGTTTGAACAACTTAGAATCCCATTTCTCTCCAGATGATTACTCCTTAGTGCAGCTGGGTCTAGAGCTGAATACATAGAAGGTTGCCTGTCCCTCACACTGTGGTCTGTCTGCAGAGCTCAAAACCGACCTCTGAGCCTTCTCTGGCTGCGTGTCTTCCTGAAGAAGAGCCCAAAGGGGCTTCCAAAGGGGAGGAGGATGCCCACCAAGCTGCACCTGCTGCCACTGCAGGGCCTGAGGATCCAGCATCAGTAAGTGGCAGCTCTGGGTAGGCCTGTGGCTGGAGCAAAGCAGAGCTGCAAGTTTCTAATCAGACAGCACTCCCCATGCATGGCTGAAAACGCTTCCAGAGCACTTCCCCCAGCCAATGAGGCCTGGAAAAGCAGTGTGGAATTTGGGCGTTTAGGCGTCAGTTTCCCACTATTCTGATGGGAATTTGTCTTAGCGGGAGACAAGAGGCAGCATTGGGATGTCTTTGGATGTGCTGCGGTACAGAAGAGTGAGGCCCTCTGTGCCCAGTGGCTGTGCAGGCTCCCTGTCCCCTGTGAAGAGAGCAGTGCAAAGATGCAGTTCACAGCCTTGCAGGATATGGAGGAGACACTGTCCCCAGGAGTGACCTGGCCCTCTCCACAGAGCAGCTGTGGGTGGCTAAAGGAGCAGCTGAGATGCAGCGGGGCGTGTAGCTGGAGATACGTAAGGTTCTGAATGACAGGTTCTTTCCTGTCCCTCATGCTGCTGTGTCCACAGAGCAGAAAGACAGTGTCAGCACCTGTTCTGGCTGCCTCTGTACCCAAGGAGGAGGCTGAAGAGGAAGGTGCCAGTGAAGCTGCCCCTGCTGTCAGCCCAGAGCCTGAGCGGCCAAGATCAGTAAGTGCCAGCTTTGGTTAGCAGTGTCTTTGGTGACATTTTGTCTGCCAGGCTTTAGATTTTGCACCTGGAGTTGGGCTGGGAGGGGCATCTCTGCCAGGCACATTTGTGACCCAACTTCATTCCTTGTCCCAGCGCTCCACCTCCTCTGTCCTGGCACCTGCACAAGCTGCCGGCTCTGAAGAGTCCTGCGCTGGCCGAGATGTGGAGTCGAGCACGAGCGGCTCGCGCACCTGGAGCACGAGCAGTTCCTCTGGCAGCAGGGAGCAGCTGCGAGAGAGGACAGAGGACGAGTGCCTGGCCATGCTGAGTATGTCCTTTGTGCTCCTTGTGTGCTGGAGCAGTGCCTTGTGTGTCAGCAGGAGCTGTCCCATCTCCTGTTCCTCCTCAGCTGAGTGTCAGGCCCTGAGGCCTCCACACAGGAGCTGCTGTTGTGCTGTGAGGTGCTGCGGGAGCACCGGGGCGCTGCTCCTGTCTCTGAGGGCAGCTGGGCCTGGTTTGGCTTTGCCCGAGCTTCCCTCCAGGCAAAAGGCAAAGCAGAGATTGTTTCTGGCTGAGCAGGAGGAGGCTGTGGCCTAGAGAATGAGAGGCCTCAAGGAGCTCTCTGGCCCAGCTCCTGTGGGGCATGGCCAAGGTCCTCTTCAGAGCTTAGCCTGTGCTCAAAGGCTGAGGGACCTCATTCCTGGGGCCCATCCCAGTGGGTTATAACGTGAGCTGCTGCTCTTGGAAGGCAGAAGGGCGTTCTCAGGCAAAGGCCTGCTTCAAGGTGGAGATCATGCCTTCACTGGAAGCACCTTGCAATGTTCTTCCTGTTCTGGAAAGGGCAGCTGTTGATAAAACTTGATTCCAGAACGCAAGGTGCCTTTCACGTTTACAAGGATTAAAGCTTTCATTGACTGTCACAGAGTGTTCCTTGCAGAGAACAGAAAGGTGTTTTTTTTTTCCTGCTGCCTTTAATGTTTCTAGACAACAATCACTTCACTCAGTTACAGTTTTCTGATCCCTGTCTCCTCTGCCTCTTTCTCCATGTGCTTAGATTGTAGTTTAGACTTTTAGTTTTGTGCAGGCTGTCTGTGCTGCAGAGCTGCTTGCCTTGCTGCTGTTGTTTTGGTGGTGGTGTGGTGGTGGTGTTGTTCCTCGACTGGCTGAGCTGAAAGGGCCCAGTGAGTGGGGCTGCCTTTCTCATCTGCTGCAGGATGGGATCTCTGTTTTGAAGTGAGCATCTTCCCTTTGGATTTTTATAGGGATGCTGGTGAGCGAGGGAGATCCCAAGGTGAAATACACAGAAATGGAAACTCTTGGCAAAGGGTGAGTGCAGCCACAGTTTCTCCTTCAAAGGGAGGGCCTGTGTATTTTGCTGGTGCCACATCTCCCCGGAGTGACGTCGGGAAAGCTCCAGAGCTGTTCAGACACTGTGTTGAAATGCTGCCACCTCTCAGTACTGGTCAGCCTTTATAGCTGTGGTCCAAAGGCATGGCAAGGACACCAGGATGCTGGCAATGTCTTCTCTGCAGCAAAGAGCAGCACCCAGCAGATGTCCTGTCCCTCAAGCACGTTGCACCTGTTTGCTACTTTTCTTAGGAGAAACCATTTTTGCTTGTCTCAGAAGAATACAGAATACGTGGGAATGAAAGGAGGAAAGACTTCATGGCCTCTAAGGTCAAGTTAGCAGCTGAGAGCTGTCAGGGAACAGCTCTCAATAACATTTCTTTCCTGTATTTTGTGGAGAACAAGATTCAGTGCTCAGGATGACCACCACCAAGTCTAGAAGCCAAAAGAAGAAATGAAAGAAGCACCTTTCCTTTGTAGCTGAGGTGGCAAAAGCCAAAGCTTCAGGGGAATGCCCAGTGCCAATGCACTCTAGAGGAAAAGGCAGCATTCTGCCTGATGGCAGGCCCCTCGTGGATCCTGTGGGGTTTAGGCCTTTCCTGCAAAGAATCCCCCAAGTGATTCCCTTTTAAAAGCCAGCACTGCTGACTGTAAATGGGATTTATTTGCAACATTTCCTCTGCGAGGAGCCAAACGTACAAGAACCCAGTGGAAAAGTAGAGTCCTTCCTGTGTCTGGTGCCTCAAAGAGAAGCAGCTGCCAACGGCTCTGGATCCAGAAGGCAGCTGTCTAAGGATCCTCTGGTTTGAGTCCTTCTCCATTTGTGTGTGCAACAACAGAAGCCTTTGCCTGCTCTGGCTGTGGCTGCAGCTGTGGCTGGAGACTACTTTCCTTGCCAGCTGGAGAAAGGATCTGTGTCCTGAGGCTTTCAGAAAGAGAAAACAGAGAAAGGGGCCAGACCAGAATGTGTTGTGTTCCATTTGCTGTTTACCCCAGGACTTTTTTTCCCCTTGCACCCCGGTGTCTTGCACTTGCAGGGTCTAAAGAACTCCTTTCTCCGCTGCTGTTTTGTTTCCAGGGGTTTCGGCACAGTGTGCCTGGCAGTGGAGACTGCCACGGGAGAAGAGGTAAGTGTCGAGCAATGCCGCAGCTTCTGCAGCTCTCGAGAGCCCTCCCTTCTGCTGTGAGCTGTGGCTGAGCTTTGGGTCACCAGTAGAGCTTTCCTGCAAAGGCAAATGAAGTGCAGAGCAGTGTCTGCCTGCCAAATGCAGTGGGGACAGATTTGATCCTTCTCGACTGGCCCAAGGAACGCAAGGAGGCCAAGCGGTGTGTTTCAGAGGAGCACACGCTAGCTGGGTCTTAGTGGTGTCTTAGAGCCAAGGTGGTGTCTTAGAGCACGGCCCTGCTCTTTGGGGCTGCAGCTCAGGGTTCCTGAGTTCTCGTTTCTGGCTGTTAGCAAATACATGGGAATGGTGCTGGTAGTGCCTTCGTCACCTGCAGTGCTGCCCTTGGGAGCTGTGCTTAGAGAGAGACATCTGTGAGGAGTCTCTCAAGGGCCTGAGCCCTGCTCAGAGCCTGGCGTGTATCGCTAGAGGATCAAGGTGTGGGTTATTTCTTTTTACAGTCAGGCAGTAATTGCGAATGTCAATGGTGTGAAGGAAAAGTGTTTTAGTGGAGCAAAATGAAAATTCCTGAAGTGAGGAAGTGCTAGGATGGTGTTTTTTGGAGGTGTTCTTAACAATGTTTTCATCATCACGGCATTTTTTCCATAATGTATGTACTTGTAGGGGTAACCCTCAGGATGTTTTTAGGATGCCATTTTATCCTTCATGTCTGTACGTTTGCTTTGTTGTTGTGCAATGGAGAATGCCAGTGGCTGCTGGAGTAATGATGAGACACCCTAGAATTCCAGTGCCAAAGGTTTCCCAGCAGTTTTGCTCCATTTTCCCTGGCACAAGATGGCTTCCTGCTTGCAAGAAGTGTGTGAATGAAAATGGGCATGATGAAATAAAGCCCTGGGGGAAGACTGGGGGCACAGCGAGTGTTGTTTTAGCTTTGAGGTGGAGAGTTTAGACTGTGTTTCTCCAAGATTTACAAGGCAGAGGATCTCTGGCTCCATGTCCTGGGACTGGCGCCCAAGCAAGTGGTGTAAGAGGCTCTTGCAAGCTCAGCTTTTGAGTTCCTCTGATGTCCAGTCACAAGGCAGTTTGGCCCAGCCCAGCTCTGTCATCCCAAAATCACTGTCTCCATGTTCCGCTTGCAGTCTTGTGCCACAGACTTCTTTGGTTCATGGCTTTCCATGTTGTTTTAGGTGGCCATAAAGAAAATTAGTCTCCTGCAAGAGAGCAGCGACGAAGCGTGCCTGAACGAAATCCAGGTCATGCGCAACATCCAGAACGCCAACCTTGTGAGCTATGTCGACAGGTGAGTGGTCCTGCTGCTCTGCTGGGAAGGGCCATTCACATCCTGCAAGCCACAGGTTCAATCACTGCTTTGGCCACTGGCAGAGGATGAAGCTGTTCACTCCTGTTTCTGGACTGATCTACAGCATCTTGGGAGGAGATTGCATTGGGGCTGCATTCATCTTTCCTGGCGTACCTAGTTTGAAGTGCATTTGCAAAGACCTGACTTGGCCCTATCTTACTGAGCCAACAGCCTCCAAGTCCCTGCCCTCTCTCCTTGTTGTTTTGTTGGGTTTAGGGTTTGATTTTTTTCCCATGGGTCTTTTGTGCTGACAAAGCACTGTAGGGTGCTTGGCCTGTTCCCAGGGTTTTGCATTGGTGTGGATAGCAAGCAGTCTTTTAGACTGCACAAAGTTCAAGGCCTGTAGAGCCCAGTGAGGGACTCTTCACTTCCTCCTGCTTTCCTCTGAGATAGACATGGAAAGAAGAATCCATCAGGTCATGGAAATGCAGGCGTTCATCTCCACGCTGTTGTTTGCTCCTTTCAGCTACCTGGTGGATGACGAAGTCTCGCTGGTGATGGAATACATGGACGGAGGTTCTTTATACGATGTCATCAGGGAGATTCGTATGATGGAAGGAGAGATAGCAGCTGTCTCTAGGGAGGTGAGGGATGGCGCTTGTGCTTCCCGTGGCTTTTATGGGATGGTCCTTCCCAACGGGTGGCCAGGAGAGGAGTGATTTCAGCTTCTGAGCTTCCTTTCTGCCTTTCTCTTATGACTGGCACTAGCAAGAGCATCTGAATTGCCTGCCAGTGTGCCTGCCCTTCTTCTAGTGGGTTTGTTTGTGTTGGCCTCTCTAAATGCTTGCCTGAAGCCTGTGTGTGCTGCATTCCTTCCCCATAAGAGCAAAGGCACTGGTGGCAGAATCTGAAACCAGTGGCAAAGACAAAGAGATACTCGTGGGACTCTCACAGAGCTCAGCCTCAAAGGAGAGCCTTGCACCCCAAATGCAAAAGCATCTGCTGTCATCCGGCTGGAGAGAGCACAGCCACTGCAGCAGTGCTCCTTCAGTCTGTGTTTGCAGGGCACTGGCCAGAGGAACAGCAGCCCTTTCTCTTTCAAAAGTGAATACACCTCGCTTAGGAAGGCACTGCTGTCCTCATGTTGGAGCAGCAAGCTCCTGCCCCTGCCAGCAGCCTGTCCTGCCACGGCTCACCATCCCCCAGCAAGGCAGTCGTGCAGATGGGCCACTTCCCTGCTTGTGGGATGAAATCAGACGAGCAACTCTTAGGCTGCTGTTTCTTTTTCCTCTCTCAGTGTCTGCAAGGCCTGTATTTCCTTCACTCCAAGCAAGTGATCCACCGAGACATCAAAAGCCACAACATTCTCCTGGGCTTGGACGGATCTGTCAAGTTGGGTGGGTGTTGTCAGCCAGGCCCAGCCGGGGCAGGCTGCGGTGTGGGGCTGCCTTTGGGTGACTGCCAGTTCCCCGAGAGTGGTGCCTGTGGCAGAGCACATCTGCCAGGTGCAGGGGGGTGTGGCTGGGAAGAAGGTCTCAGGAGTGGCTTTGGGTTGTGTGTGTCCCTTCCCAAGAAAGGCACTTCCGGTCTAAAGCTTCAGGGACTAAAAGGCACTGTCTGAAAGTGGGGGCTTTTGGCAAGTGGCCCATTCCGTAGTTCCTTGGCTGTAGGCCTGAGTGATGCCTGCATGGGTGCTTTTGCAGCTGGATTCCACACTGCCTTCTTGGACATTGGTACGGTGGGGAATTCTTTGCTTTGCTTTCCTAATTCACGCTGGCTTGATCCCAGTGGTTTTTTCTCCTCAGCTGATTTTGGCCTCGCTGCTCAGCTCACGGCTGAGCAGAGCAAACGGAGATCAGCTGTAGGAACAACTTACTGGATGGCGCCAGAAATTTTCACCAGGAAGCCCTATGGTCCCAAAGTCGACATCTGGTCGCTTGGCATCGTGGGGATCGAGATGGTGGAAGGAGAGCCTCCTCACCTGATGAAATCTTCCCGCACGGTACGCTGCAACTGCTCTCAGATCCTACTGTCACTCTAACAAAACCTGCCCCCATTCTTCTGCCCAGGAAGCTTGTTAACACCTGAAGATGATGCGTTCCAGGCTGGGTAGTCTCTCGTGCTCCTTGTCTATTTCATCATGAACAACATGAAAATATTGTCGTGCTTTTTGCTAGATGGAAGCTTTGCTTAAGGGAGCAGTGAGCAGTGCCAAGCTGCATTTTATGGAATAATCTTTGGGAATAGTAGAGGTAGACTGAAGTCCCTCTTCCAAATTGCCGTGGAGCTGGTGTCAGTCGTCAGAGAAGCAAAGTGTGCTTTTGCTGATGGAGCTGCTCCTCATTTCATCAGCCAGTGAAATCAGGGGTCAAAGCAAGAGCCCGTGCACATTGGAGTGGCTGTGGCTGTCTGAGGGTTTGGGTTCTTTTGGCTGGGGTAGGAATGTCCCACCCTCTGGCAGGGAGGCAAGTGCTGCTGGAGAATGGAGCTTGTCCAGTGGGTGTGCGTGAGCAGTTTGGGGTGCGAGGAGCCAGGTAGAGTGCGGCGTTTCCTTCTTCTCTAGGTCCAGCAGCTGATCAGCACCGGGGGCACCCCGAAGCTGCAGAATCCCAGGCAGCAGTCGGCTTGGTTGCGAGACTTTCTGCACTGCTGCCTGGAGACGGACGAGGACAGGCGCTGGTCTGCCCAGGAACTTCTGCAGGTAAAAGGCAAAGCGGCTGCAGCGTGCGCCTGCTGCTGCCCACTGCCAGGGGCTCCTCGTCTGCTCCCGTGCAAGGCATCAGACGGGCCCCTCTCCTAATAATCTCCAGTGTGGACAGTTCTCCAAGGAAAATGGGGGAGAATCCTGGCCTGGGATGGGTTGGTTAAAAGGAGCCTTTCAAGGTCACCTAGACTAAATCTCCTTGAGCCGAAGACATCTGGATTAGTGGGCTTGTGGGATTGTAGGCATGTTTGCCTCACATAGCAAGGAGACAGAGGTGCACAGAGCACCCTCATTTCTGCATCTTTCTGGTAGCCAGAGAAAGCCTGTTTCAGACTGTGAGGAAAGTAGAAGTTCATTTCTTCTTTTTCTCTCTGGCAGCATCCGTTTGTGACCTTGGCCAAGCCGACCTCCAGCCTCACGCCTCTGATCATGGCAGCACAGCAGTTCATGGCCGACAGGGGATACTAGCCCTGGAGAGAGGCCATTGTTGTTTTTCGTAGTTTGTAGTTTCTAGTGGATAGTTTGTAGTTTGTAGTTGTTTAGATTGATAGTCAAAATAAATACTGTGTTGGAAGCTTCCCTTTGTTCTCACCCTGTGAATAAGCTCTAAATTTGCTTTGGAATGGTGAGTCAAATGTTTCTAAAGCATGGCAAGACCCATGGATGGGGTTTGTGGCATGGCTGGGAAATGGGCAAAGGTCTTCTTCCTGCACTGCCTCTTGGCCACCACCTGTTGTGGAGCTAGAGGCTTGCAGCTGTGAATAGAGGAGCAGAGTAGGGCAAAACAGAGCAGAGCAGTGGTGTCACTGCTGGGAAAGCTGCCGTGGCCACGCTTGTGTTGCAGTTCCTGGGAAAGGTTGGGAGTGCCTGTGTTACTCTGGGCAGAGGGGGAGGGAGCCGGGCTTCTCCACAGGCTCAGGCGCAGGCAAGTGTCCAGCAGGAAGGTGAGTTCTGCCACAGGAACTAAGGCCAATGTGAGGGAGTGAAAACTTGTGCAGTTTGGATCTTCATGAGCCACAGCCTCTCTCAGCTCGGCACCCACCATGACTGAGGCAACTGCCCAGAGACTGAGCTGCATGAGAGGTTGGGAGGAGACACAGCCAGGACAGGTGACCCGAACTGGCCAAAGGAATATTCCAGACCATGCATCATCCTGCTCAGTATTTCAAGCTGTGTGTAAGAAGGAGGCAGGAGGGGACATTTGGAGTGATGGCATTTGTCTTGCCAAGTCACTGTGAGGTGTCAGGGGCTCCTGCTGTCCTGGAGATGGGAAACACCTGCCTGCCTGTGGGAAATGGTGAATGAGTGCTTTGGGGTTTTCTGCCTGTGTGTGTCTTCTGCATTCCGTGTGCAACTGAATTGTTCTCCACCTGTGAGTTTTCCAGCTTTCCAGTTGTCTGCCCAGCCCATCCTGCTGGTGGGACAGTGAGCAAGAATGGCTGTGTGTAAGTGCTTGATTGCTGGCTGGAGTTAAACCTCACCTGAGAAATAGAGAAAAACTGGTTTAAAAGTGAGAGGCAGAGGAATGAAGCTTCCACACTTTGGAATGGTGGTGGTTTTTCTGTTTTCCTAAGGCTGCCTTCCTGTAGCCTGTCCAGCACCTGACCTATTTGGTCTCTGCCTCACAACTTCTAGTTTTGCAGGGACTGGCACAGGGCCCACTGCTTTCCTCCTACCAGCACTTTGTGCATTGTCCCACAGCGTGTTGCAACTTGGTTTTCTTTCTTTCTTTACGTCCAAGGCAGGCAGCTCTCTCTGGAGTGCGGATGTGCCCAGGGAAGCTCCCAGAGGTGCATCTCAGGTGGGCAAGGCTCCTTGGAAACGCCACAGCAGCGCAGCAGCGGGATGATGTATACGCAGTGGACGTGTTGCTTGGCTTTCCATGTTTTCATCAATCCTACCCTTTGAAGGCCCATGTCCCACTTTGTTCTGTGGTGAACATTTGAGAAGCTCTATGAATGGGTTTTTTGAGGCTGGGGATGCAGCAAGGTTGATGTGGTGTTTTCAGTCCTTAGCCATATTACTTGCTTGCTGATGTTAATTTTGATGTAAACGGAGAAATGACAGGCTTTCTAATACAGGGAATTACACTGGATATTGAAAGCAATTATTTCTGCAACAGGATTTCAGTATAGCACTGCAGCTTCTCAGTGTTTGGATCAATTTTCTAATGCCTCTCGCTCTCATAGTTCATGCAAGAGTTCATCCAAGGCTTTAGCACTCCCACCCTTTTTTTCCTGGTCTATTGTGTCACAACTGACCCAAAAGGGTGTGCGATGTTCCTTACAAGTTCTTTTCAGGTTGAACAAAGATACCAGGTCACAGACACCAGATCACATTTCAGGGAACTGTTACTTCTTCAGGGAACTGTTATTTACCAGGAAATGAGGGGAACAAAGAGAGTGCAACAGACAAAAAGAGAGAGAGGTGGGGCTCATCCACTTCCTTTTCTAGTTTTCCTGGTGCACATCTCTTATGTAAAACAGATTTTTGCCACTGTCTTGGGAATGTGCAGTGAGGCCTTTGGTGCTCTCCAGGGAGTTGGCAGTTTACACATCAGGACTGAGCACAAGTCTCAAGACAGAAGAAGAAGTTGGCTCAGCTCAGTGCATTTCCATCTTTGCAGCACTCTCTCTTCCAGTCACAGCTTTTCTGTTGCAACAGTCAGAATGCTTGAGATAAAACATTTTTATGCCTGGTACTCCACAACAGATGATTATCTTGTTATTATCTTGTTAGCACAACACTAGTGGTTTATTATTCTAGTAAAAAAATACTTGAAAGCATGGAGCTCTATAGTATGTTGTGAGATTTTGAAAGAGGAATGTAGTTTTTATGTTTCTTGAAGAACTGCTGGCCTGGAGGGTAGAACATGCAGTAAATAGCACAAGTCACCAATATGAGGAAAGCTACTTGGTTTACCTGAAACTATAGGATACAGAATTATAGAATTCTTCAAAGCCTTCACAGAATGCTTTGAAATCTCAGGGATACTAAAGACCATCTGGTTTCAACCCCTGTGCCAGGGACAGGTCCACCTTCCACTAGATCTGGCAGTCCAAGCCCAATCCAACCTGGCCTTGAACACTCCTAGGGAAGGACAGCTTCTTTGGGCAGCTCATGCTAGTGCTTCAGCACCCTAACAATCAAGATTTTCTTCCTAACATCTAATCTAACCCTGTTTTCTCTCAGTTTGAAGCCATTTCCCCTTCTATCACTACATGTCTTTGTGGTGTCCCTCTCCAGCTCTCTTGTAGCTCCTTCAGGTAATGGAAAGGGTTGTAAGGTCTCCCAGAGCCTTATCTTCTCGAGACTGAACAAGTCCAGTTCTCTCACCTGTTCCTCATAGCATAGGTGCTCCATCCCTCTGATCATCTTGGTGGCCTCCTCGGCACTTGCTTTAACAGTGGGGGGCCCAGAGCTGGACGCAGTGTTCTGGGTGGGGTCTCACCAGAGCAGAGTGAAGATGCACACCCACTGACCTGCTGCCCATGCTGCTGGTGATGCAGCCCAGGGACACAGTCAGCTTTCTGGGCTATAATCCCAGCTTTCTTGAAGCTGATGAGGTTCCCATGGGCTCACTTGTTGAGCTTGTCCAGGTCCCTCTGGATGGCAGGTCACTCTTCAGGCATGTCACCTGTGCAGCATGGTGTCACCCACAAATTTGCTGAGGGTGCACTAGATCACTCTGTCTTGCGTCCTTGATGAAGATCACACTGGTTCCAGTATGGGCCCCCAAGGAACATCACTTTTCACTGATGCCTGCAAGGACACTAAGCCACTGACTACTGCCATCTGGATATGCCAGTCTGTGGAGGCCCCTGCCTCCGAAGAGAACATTGAAAGGGTCATGCACCCTGCACTCCCTTGGAGAGCAGACAGGGCATGAGCACCCCTCAGCTATGGATTGGCTACCCCAGTTCTGTTCCCTGGTTGGTCAGTTCTGTATCCTTCCCCTGACTGGTCCAAGTTTCAATCCCCTAATTTGTTTATTAATGTTCTCCCTGATTGGTCCCTTTCCTCAGTTTGTAACCCCATTGGTTGTTGGTAAAACCCCAACCCCTTTTGTAGGTGCATAAAACCCTGACAGCTGAGCCCTTCAGGGTCCTTGGTTCGTCGGCAGAGCTGGAATAAAGAAGTCTCCCGGAGGCCATCCCTGGCTCCTGTGTTTCCTTCTGCGCTGCTTGGGATCACCCCCTCAGAAAGAGCAGCCTCCAACAGCTAGAGCCTTGTCTGGACTGATAGTCTTGGACTTCACAAAAGAGCTGAAATCCACCGAGGTGCCCTGCGCCACCTGGGCTAAGGCTGCCTTACTCGAGGCAACTCGCTGGGGAAGGTCGCTGCCCTCAGAAGAGCGAGCCGGAGGCAGAGGCGGGTGGCGATATCCCAACACCTAGCACCACACCAAAATGACAAACCTCTGGAGCAGCACATGGAAGCTGCAGATGGAAGTGCTGCCCAGCCCAGGCTGAAGCTACAAAAGGATCCTGCTAACAGGAACCCCAAGATTCCCTCCCAGGGGCCCTGCAGACACTTCCCCATCTCTTCTGTCTGCTCCATGCAGACATTGCAGGGCACATCCTGTCTATCCTTTGGGGCAGGGCCAGGACCCCAAATTCACACTCCAAATGCTGGATTCTGGCCCATTTCTGCATCTGCTGAGATGGGCTCCAGCATTATCCAGAGAAACTCACTGGACTTCATCCTCCAGCTTGAAAACCCAGCCCTTGGAAAGGGTTTTTATAAAGACCACAAGTCATAATCCAAATAAGATTAATTTTAACCTGTTACCCTTCATTCTCTGTGGTAGATTCTTCAATTCTATGCCATGAACCACATCTTCAATTCGACTGCAAGGAATGGGTCTTGAAGCCTGCGTTACAAGAACAAAACAAAGCCAGACAGATTTCCTTATGAAAACTGGAAGACATAAAAATAGTAAATGTATTTTTCTCTTCAAAACATTTTTCAAGTTAACATAACATGTACACGATAAAGCAAATTCACACTATGTGAGTGTTTTAAAAATGGGCAAGCAATGGTTATTTTTTGAGGAAGGGTTAATTCTACTACCAAATCAACTAGTTCAAGTTGAAGAGAAATTGAACTTGGCATTTAAAACCTGTCCATGGTGCCTACACAGGGTGTTTGCTGACTCCTTGTGGCCTGCAAGGAGCAGTTGGATAACAAGAGCTGGCCCGGAGGAGTCAGGACACGTGGGTGCAGAGGAGATGCAGCACTTGAGAACAGCTTTCTGTTGGCTACTTAGGATTTTTTGAATAAAAACAATTGAATCTCAACTCCCTTGCAAGTTTCCCTTCTTTCCCGGTGTGATTCAGGTGCCTGGAGCAATGTGATGGGCAGCAGGCCCAGCATGGCCGAGAGCTGAGCCCCAGCAGAGCCCTGGCAGAGCCCAGAGCAGCCTCAGCAGCCCCAGAGCCCGGCTGGAAGGAGGCACTTGGAGCAGGGAGTGGCAGCAGCTCCAGCCGTTGCCTGCAGTCCTGTCCCTGGGCCCCAGAGGGAAGAGGTTCCCACAGCCCCCAGCCAGGGACCCGCTCCCAAGGCTGTTTCCAGGGCAGCCAGGGCTGGCACCAGCTGTGATGCTCGGTTTCCCCGGGCCGGGCTTGAGGAATGGGATTCCCCAATTTTCTGCTCCCACTAAAACCGTGCCACCCCTTGCTGCCCTCCAGCCTCCCACTGAAAGTACAAAAGGCAAAGAGCCCAGGCTGGGATAAGAACAATTTTCTGGGAACAGCAACAGGATAAACAACAAATAGGAACAGAAACAACAGGGATAACAAAAGTGATAAGACAAACTATATACAGGGAAATTACAACCAATTACCAACTGTCTCACCCAGCAATATATTTTATCCTGCATGGGAAGGACACCCTTTGCCTTGGGGGAGGGAGAGAGTCCCTTTCCTGACCCCAACAATGACCTGATATGGGATCAAATACTATGACAGGGCCATGACCAGACACTCACATTCTTCAATCTCACGTCACATCATTGCCGGGGCAGGAAAGGGATAGGTGTCTTCCCAGTGTGGCTCACAGTGCATGTGGGTCACCAGGGCTCTTCCCAATGTGGGTCCTCTTTTGGGGGATGAGTTTGGCGAGTCGCTCCTCCTCTTCCCACAATCAGGGCACTCTCAGGGCTTCCCTCACCGGTGTCTCTGCTGGTGTTGAGTCAGGTTAGAGCTTGTAATGAAGCTCTTCCCACACTGGGGACACTCGTGGGGCCTCTCCCCAGTGTGGATGAGCCGGTGGGCGACGAGGGTGGAGTTTTGCTTGAAGCTCTTCTTGCAGTCGGGGCAGTGGAAGGGCCTCTCCTCTGTGTGAATCCCCTGGTGCTGGAGGAGAAGGGAGCTGGTCTTAAACCTCTTCCCACACTCAGGACACTCATAGGGCCTCTCCCCAGTGTGGCTCATTTGGTGGATGATCAGTTTGGACCTCTGGTTGAAGCCCTTCCCACATTCCCCACACTTGTATGGCCTTTCCTCAGCGTGGGTGTTCTGGTGGCGGATCAAGGTGGATCTGTCGCTGAAGCTTTTCCCACATTTCTCACACTCATAGGGCCGTTCCCTGGTGTGGATCCTCTGGTGGTAGATCAGGTGGGAGCTTGCGCTGAAGCTCATCCCACATTCCCCACACTCGTGGGGCCTCTCCCCAGTGTGGATGCGCCGGTGGGTGACGAGGTGGGAGTTGTCCTTGAAGCCCTTCCTGCAGTCGGGGCAGCGGAAGGGCCTCTCCCCTGTGTGAATGCGCTGGTGCCTGAGGAGATTGGAGCTGGTCTTAAACCCCTTATGGCACTCAGGACACTCATAGGGCCTCTCCCCAGTGTGGATCCTCTGGTGTCTGATCAGTTGGGACCTCCAGTTGAAGCTCTTCCCACACTCCAAGCACTTGTGGGGCTTCTCCCCATCATGAAGCTGCTCATGGACCAGCTCAGAGCCCCGGCTGAAGCTCTTTCCACCTTCCTGGCACAGGGTAGATCTTTCCTCCTCAGAGCACCGTGGAATGGGTTTGGAGCCCCTCCTCCTGCGGGATCTATGGGGCTTTTTCCCCCCATTGGATTCCTGTGCTGTGGAGCTGCTCAAAACAGCCTTTTCCGCGAGGTTCTGCTGTGGGGATTTGTCCTCCCTGGTCTCCATCCTCAGCTCCTTGTCTGGGGGAGGAAGGACAAGGAGAGGATGGGATTTGCCTCCATCCCAGAGGGAAGGGGAAGGAGATCCCCTCAGTCCATCCCCAGCAGGACAGTGTTGGCAGCAGGGTTGTCCTGCAGCCGAGGGCCGTGCTGGGCTGGGAGATGGAGCAGGAGAGAGGGGGAAAGGGGCACTGACTTCCTCCTCACCTGCCTGGTTGTCCCGGGGCATCTTCTACTTCCTCGCAGGCTAAACTAAAAAACTAAAAATTAAAATATAAATGCAGTAGAAAAAAAAACCCCAAAACAACAAAGTCAGAATACAACCTGACACTCAGTTAATCAGGGTGTTCGTGGCTGCAGTCCTCCTGGAGTGACAGATGTGGTTTTCTTGAAGCAAAGCTCCTCTAGAAGGCTGTAGTTTCTTCTGAAGGTCTGTGGTGGTGTAGATGGGTCTGGTGCTCCTCTGGGAATCCAGTGGAAACAGGCTGCTTCTGATGTGGTGAAGTTCAAGTTATATCCACCTTGGAATGCTTGGCTCCTCCCTGTGGGTGGAACATCTCACAATGGGATGATTTACTTTTATCAGTCATGCAGTGAACATCAATGGCCCATTAACAGAAGATAAGCCCCTGGAGGGAGGATGGGTGGTGGAAGAGATAAAGAACACTGCCCCACCTGGTTTTAACAGCTGGGCCATTAACAGAAGATAATCCCTGGAGTTATGAGGGATGGGCCATGGAAGAGATAAAGAACACTGCCCCACCTGGTTTTAACAGGTGGGAATGGAATACAAACTTTTAGTTCCTTCTTGCATTGTAACCCAAGACTATTAGACAAATGCATATTCATGAAGACTATTCACATTAAAACATTCCTTTGTGTGCATATTTTCTGGAAATTCTTTAGCTTAGTTCGACCCCTGACCTCATCCTCTTAAATAATGTGCCATAATTCAGATGTGATTTTGAGACATTTGTGTTTTATTTCCTCTCGAGGCCACCTGGTCTGTGGTTTGCTGTTATTGATGGCCAAAGGGTCAGTGGTGGATTCCTCCTGACTCTTTCTGTGTTATTTGCCTGGGTTTTTTTTTTCAATGTTATCTTATCATCCAGACATTTTAGCCGACATTTTTCTTTCAATCAACATTAGCCATTTCACAATTGTCAGTCAGTTACAGAAATACAGGCATCAGTCATTTTTTTCCAACCATAGTCACTTCTGCAAGGGAAATTAGCACATTTTATTTATTAATAATAATATAGTCTATTAAATAGTATATCTATGTTGTTGTTTATATTTGTATTTGTATTTGTATTTGTATTTGTATTTGTATTTGTATTTATATTTATATTTATATTTATATTTATATTTATGATTATTGCGTTTATATTATATATTTATAGTTTTGTAATATACTCTATTTCAATATTTTGCACTACCATAAACTGTAATACATTTATCACACTGAAATATGCAATCTCCACAGGGATTAGGGTATTAACTGCTAAAGGGTGACAAATTAGACTATATCAAAAGCAGTTTAAAAGAGATTACAAACTGCAATGTGCCAAAAAAATTTGCAAAAGCCAGGGTATAAGTGTGAAAGCCAAGAACTACACAGATATTTCTAACAGGTCTCCTGGTCTAACAGAACACCAGGACTGTGCTAAATGAGCAGATTGAAGGAATTACAAGGATGCATGCTAGGAGTACTGAGGACACATGAAAGGCTGTCTTTGTTTGAAGGACAGGGATCTGCTGGGGAGGGGCAGGGCCTCCCTAGAAATGGAGAATTCAAACCCCCTCCCTCCAAATTATTCTAATTTAGGAAAGGAAAGGGGCTTTCAGGCAGAGGGATGAGGTTAGGAAGAACAGTTCTTTACTAGTATATATAACAAGGCAAACAAACAACAACAACTGCAGCATTAATAGCAAACACAACCAGGAACCTTGGGAGGCATTGTTTCACAAAGCCCGGGGCAGTCCAATCTCTTGGGACCCTGAGAGCACCAAGCTGGAACAGTGGAAAAAATCCCGGGCTGGTGGATGGGATCAGAAGCTGTGCAGTGGCAGCTGGAATGGCAGGGATGTCCCAGCAGGGCAGGGCAGTGTGGGGTCACAGAGCAGCAAAAAGCCTCAAGGCAGCGCCGAAGAAACGGCGGCAGCGGGATGGGGCTGGGCCAGCAGGGCAGGGGGAGACGAGCTCAGAATTCCTGGGCACATGAGCAGGGGTTGGCAGATTTCACAGGACTGCACTTTGGTGGTGGCAGCAAACTCCTCCCACAGCAAGCAGCAGCCTGGCTGTCCTCTCCCCGACACCGAGAGCAAGAGAGAGAAGCTGCCCCCAGCCCTGTCCTTTTTCCTGCCCCAAAACTCACGTTATCTCCCCCTCCTGACTTTTGGCCACTTCTGTATTTTGGTCAAGCATCCATAATCACTCAGTACTTAGTCTCCTAGCAACTTATGGAGAAAAAAAAAAATCAGTAAATAAAAAAGGATCAAACCGAACTTCCAACACTCTCCTGCTCCAACTCCTACTTCAGGGAACTTGGGCTCTGTTTTGGTTTGAATAGACAGGGATCTGCCAAGGAAGACTGGAGTCTCCCTTGGAATGTAAGCCCCCTCTCCTCCGTTTCAAATTATTGTAAATTTGCAATTAAAAGGCTCTAGGCAAAGATTTTGGGGATAGGTATAGCAGTTCTTTACTAGGGATATTAAAAATACAAATCTTTTAGTAGAAAAGAATAAGCAAACAAACAAACAAACAAGGAATCTCAGAAAACAAACAAACAAAACCAAAACAAAACAACTTAAAACTTGACAGAGTCAGAAATACAACCTGACTCCCTGTTAGTCAAGGCGTTGGAAACAGTCCAAAGTCAGCCCTCCTGGACTGGCAGAGGTGTCCTGTTGGAAGCAGAGATGGTCCTGTGGAGCCAGGGGTCCTGAAGTGGGTCCAGACTTCCTTTGGGAGTCTCATGGGAACACCAGAGTGCCTGATGACACCTGCGGCTCTTTTTTATCTCGGCAGAAATGGTTTGCCTTCTGCTCTGTGGTAGAGCATCTCATAATAGGGTGATGAAATGTGTCATGCCATTGCTGAGCTTTAATGGTGCGTTAACAGAAGATATTCCCATGGGGGTAGTGAAAGACTGAGCAGAGATTAGAGATAATACCCCACCCGGTTTTTAACAGCTGGCTTGTTATCAGAGAAGGGAGTTACCCCCCCCCCCCTCCCCCCCACCCCCTTCTGGAGTTACAACAGATAAGATAAAACCTCCCCAACCGAGCTTTGCGCCATCTCTTTGATTTTGGTCAAGTACTTTTTAGGTATCCAACACTTCATCTCCTTGGTAACTTATGGGTAAAAATCTTTAAAGTAAAAAAGGAGCAAACCTAACCCCCAACAAGCAGCCAGCCTGGCTCAGGGCACCAGCCTGCACTTCTTCACTTTGGAGTTCTGCAGTGGCTTTGACTTGCCTGATTGTCCTTGGGAGATATTCTTCTCTTTAATGCTTCATTGCCATGACTGTCTGTGCATGCACTGAAGAGAAATGAACTCAGTTTCTGGGGAAATGAGCAGCTGCAAGTTGAGGGTGTGAATTTTAGATGGTTGATAACTGGGTCTTGCAGGGCCTTGGGGCTGGCCATGGATTTCCCAGCAGAGGCTGCAAAGACGCTGGAACAGACTTGTCTCTGGATTTCTCAGTCCCTGTGCATTGGTTTTCAAAACCTGTGGATGGATTGCTGAAAGTCTCTAGGTGCTTGTTGAACTCCAGGAGTTTGACCAGAGCAGACTTTCATGGTGGATTTTCCAACCTATACTCTGAATTTTGAATTTGAACCATTCAAGAGTGTAAAATTGAATGAAGTTGTTTTTTATTTCTTCCCATGTCAGTAAAGGTTTTTTAACTTTGAGAACTTTTTTTAGTTTTCTGCAGGGGCATATGCTTGTCTCTGATGATTTTGCAGTTTTCTTCCTCAGTACTGTTTTCATTACATGACTTTTATCAGTATGTTATAAATGCTTAATGTCTGAAAAGTGTAATTCAGATAAATTTATCACAGCCCATAATCAGCCTCAAAGATTTTCCAGATTATCTGAAAGGGGGTATAGGTAATTTAAAGGTGTCAAATACCACAGTCACTTAGACCTTGATCTCTCAAAGTATTCATCAGCATTTTTTCAACAGTATTCTTTTCCATCTCCTTTCATATAAGAAAGGTCTTATTCCTGCCATCACGGTGTCCCACAATTAAAACCCCACCCCTCTGTTTAGGACCTGTAGGTAGTTGAATTGCACTGTTTCCTTTGAAACCAGGTATGTGTTTGGGCTGCAGCCCTTGAAAGAATTCCTAATTGCAACATAATTTTCTGTGTCACAGGAGGTTACTGCTGCTGGGAGGCTCTGTGCTCATCCTTTGGAAAAAAAAACTTCAAGGATAAATCAAATGGAAAGCTGGGACAACAGAATCATTGATAGTTTTACAGATCTTAATTTTGTCAGTTTTACCTTCCTTTTATTTTTTTAAAAATAATTTTATTTTAAAGTGAAAATCTGTTTTTCAGCAAAAAAATTTTTGGAAGTTTAGTGGGCCATTCATTCACCCCAAATCTGGTACCTGTCCTTTTGACTCCATAATGACTCAGAAAATTTACAGTCATTGCTTTTGAACTTTTTCCTATTGCTTCTCTTATCTTTTTCTTATCAGTGGTAGTGCTTACGAAATTTGAAGGCCGATGCTTTGGGAAAAAAACCTTTTTAATACATCATCAGATTATTTTCATTGTGGGAAAGAGGTATTAGTTGGAAATAGATTCTCTTAGGAGCAGTAAGATTTTCTATTTTGAGGTGGTGATGTGTTGAAAGAGATTGATGGAAATATTTGATCCATTTATCTCCATCTGGTTTTAGGGGGAAGATGTGCAGGCTCTGAAGAGCAGCATTTGATGGCCTCCAGTTGGGGAACTCCAAACCCAAGGTGTCTGTTTGGGAAAATGTTGATTTCTGTAGAGCAGGTACTAAAGTTGGGGCCAGAGCTGGGAAGTGTGGCTCCCAGCGCAGAGCCATCATCTCCATAAAACCACTCCTCCAAAGTCCTGGCATATTTTGGGATAGCCTGCAGCTCAACAATGAAAACCAAAGTCTTGAATACAGAGCAAAGAGGGCAAAGGGGAAAAAAAAGTCAACAGAAAGTAATTTGGATGTCTTGGGAGCAGAGAAATCATTTCAGTGAGCCGTCTCTGACCGAGAGTTTTGGAAAATGAACACAGAATATTAAATTCACTGCAGGGGAAAAGCCAACTCCATGCTCAGGCCATGATATTTATCAAAAGCAAGTCTGTGACTGCAGGAACTCTCCTGCACAGAGGAATCCTGAAGGGCCAGCTGCTCTCCGGAAGGAGCCTGTGAGCTCCATCAGCCTTTTTGTCAAGCAGGGGCCAAGTCCCAAGTGTAGCAAGTGATTGAAAGATCCTGCCCAAGCCCTGCCCAGGTGACCCAAGGTGAAGGGGGGGGAGACCCCAGAGCCTTTTGGGGACACCTGGGACACACCTGGGGCCCCCTGGAATCCCTTTGAGAGACCCCAGATTCTTTAAGGAGGCTCCAGACCTTTATGGGGACACATGGGGACCCCCTGGTTACTCCTGGGATCCCCCCAGATCCATTTGGGACACCCCTGAGACCCCAGACCCATTTGGGGCACCTGGGACTCCCCCAGACCCATTTGGGGAGCCCTTTTTGACCCCCCACAACTCCTCTGGGACCCCCTTGGGACACCCCCAGACCCATTTGGGGGCCCCCAGAGACCCCAGACCCATTTGGGGATGCTCCAGGACCCTCCTGGGACACCCCTAGACATATTTGGAAACCTTGAGATCCCCCCATATCCCCTTGCGCCACCCCTAGTCCCATTTTTCCCCCTCCCCCTTCCTTTCCCCCTCTTCCCAGAACCCCCTGGGTAACTTAGGGGGTATTTTGAGGTTATTTTGGAGATATTTTATAGTAAATTTGAGGCATATTTTGGAGTAATTTTGGCAATATTTTGGGTCAAATTTGAGCTAATTTGGTCTAATTCTGAGGTATATTTGCTGAGATTTTGGGGATAATTTGGGGTAATTTTGTGGATATTTTGGGGTAATTTGGAGACAGGTGAGAGAAAATTCCCCGAGAAGGTTCCCAAAACTTTTCCAAAAATGTGCGGGGTTGGTGCCTAAAATGTCCCTGAAATATTCCAGAAAAAAATCCAAAAAATGTTTGGGGAATGTTTCTATAATCCCCTAACATGTTCCCAGAATATTGCAAAAAATGTGCAAGCATGTTTCTAAAATCCTCTGAAACACTCTCAAAAAATATTCCCAAATATGTGCATGGAGTCTTTCTAAAATCCCTTGAAATATTCCCAAAAAATTCCCAGAAGTGTTCATGGAGTGTATCTAAAATATCCTCAAAATGTTCCCCAAAAATTCCCAATAATGTGAGTGGACTGCTTCTGAAATGTCTCTGAAATATTCGTGAAATATTCCCAGAATCTTCTCAAATCATCTCCAAAATATCCTCAAAATATCCCTGAAATATCCCAAAAATGTTCCCAAAATATTTCTGGGATATTCCCAAAACATTCCTGAAATGTCCCTGAAATATGCCCACAACTTTATCAAAATATCCCCCAAACATTCCCAATTCCCCCCAAAAAAATCACAGAACATTTCTAAAATGTCTGTGAAATGTTCCTAAAATAATTAAGGAATCTTCTCAAAATGTCCCCAAAATACTCCAAGAACAAACATTCCCAAACTATTCCCAAATATCCCTACACTGGTACCAAAATATCTGAAAAATATCCCACAAATACTTTTTAACTGTCATTGCTGAGCTGTAATGGCCCATTAACAGAAGAGATCCCCATGGAGGGAATGGGAGGGTGAACAGAGATAAGAATCAATGCCCCACCCAGTTTTAACAGCTGGCTTGTTATCAGAAAGGCACTTGAACCCTCCCTCCTGGAGATACAACAGATAAAGAAAAACACCTCCACAAACAAGGTTTCAAAAGATGGAATAGAATAAACTTTTTTTCTTTCATGATTGTTTTTTGTTTGTTTGTTTGTTTGTTTTGTTAGAAAACCCAAGACACCCTTCATGGCTGACAGAAATTCGACTTTGTCCCCAGGCCCTGCCCACCATGTCCCTCATCCAAGCCCTGGCACTCCTATGGATCAGGAACAGTGTGGCCAGCAGGAGCAGGGCAGAGATTCTTCCCCTGTGCTGGGCACTGCTTGAGGCAGCACCTCGAGTGCTGTGTCCAGTTCTGGGCCCCCCAATTTAGGAACAACATGGAGGGGCTGGAGCGTGTCCAGAGAAGGGAACAAGGCTGGGGAGGGCTCTGGAACACAAGTCCTGTGAGGAGCAGCTGAGGGAGCTGGGCTTGTTTCTCCTGGACAAGAGGAGGCTCAGGGGAGACAAGGCAGTGTCAGGGCACAGGTTGCACTTGATGATGTCCAAGGTCATTTCCAGCCTTGCTGATTGTGTGATTCTCTGAAAGCAGCCTTGCAGCAGTGTCAGGATGAGGCCTGGGCCTCCTCTTCAGAAGGTGCAGCAGCCCAGGTCCCTCAGCTTCTCCTGAGAGCCCCAAAGCCCATCCTGTCAGTCCTGCAGAGCCTCTGCAGCTCCTCCTCATGGCCCACAACAGGAGCCCCACAGCCAGACACAGCAGCCCAGATGTGCCCCCCTGGCCTGGGGTGCCTCTGGCAAGGGAGCAGCCCCAGGCACTGCAGGAGCCTGCAGACAATTCCTGAAGCCCTTGGAGGATGATCCTGCTCCCCAAGGGACGTTCCCATGGTGCCAACTCAGGAACTGCAATGGGGAGTGGGGCCAGAGAGGAAAGGGCAACCAGGGATGGGCTGTTTGCAGGGGAGGGAACAGGGGTGGGCAAGAGGAAGAAATTTGTAGCAGGAAGAGGAAAGAAAGCCAAGGTGAAGCAAAGGAAATACTCAGAGCAGTTTGGGGGTGGCTGCCAGGCAGCCCTGGCTCTGAGCAACAACGTCTGCAGTGGCACAGGAAACTCAGAGCTGATGGGAACAAACTCTCTGTGTGACTTGAGAGGCCACGCCAAAGCTGAGTGGTTTCCCTGCTGTGGCCCAGCCCTTCCTGGCCCCAGGGGCTGATGGCATTTGTGCTCCCTCAGGTTCATCTCCCCACCCCAACAGCATGGGGGTGCTGAGGCCTGCTCTGGGCAGTGCAAACAGGGGCTCCTGAGGCAGTGCTGCCGTGGCTGTGCCTGCAAGGATGCGGCCCCTGTGTGAGCTGGGGGAGAGGCCAGGGCTGCCCAGGTGGGATGTTGTTGGCAGGGGCATGAGGACGCTCTGGGACGCTGCCCTGGGGTGTCCAGCGCAGTGGGGATGGATCAGCCCCTGCTCTGCTGCTCCTTCCCGTCTCCCCCAGGGCCCTTGCAGAGCCCCAGCCCTGCTGTTTGCCCTCAGCCTGCCCAGGGCCAGCCTGGGGCTGCTCCCAGGGCTTTTCTGTGCTGAGCATTGGCCTGGGCGTGTTCTGGAGAGAGCCTGGGCAAGGAGCCTGGAGCCCCCAGGCCCTGCCCTGAGGCGTCAGCGCTGCCCCAGCAGTGCCCATGGCCTGTCCCTGCTGCAGCCCCGGCACTGCCACCCCCAGCCCTGTGCCCGGCCCCGAGAGCCCTCAGGCCCTACAGCAACACCAGGGCCAGGAGGGCAGCGGGGCAGGGCCACGGCAGCAGCACTGGCAGCACCAAGGGCTGCTGCTCCTGGGCACAGCTGCTGTGCCAGCCCTGATCTGCCCCCAGCTCTGCACACAGACCGTGCTGCTGCAGCTGCAAAGAAGGGAACAAAAGGGGATCTCTGCAGAAAACTTGGCTGGGATATCCTTGAGTTCTTTTAAAGACACCAAGAGAGCAGTCCCTCATTGACACAGTCTGTGGCTGCAAGGAAGATGGAGAGAATCAAAATTAGAACAGATACAAACAACGACATTTCTTCGTTGATAAGATTAAAAATACCAAATGCTGGAAGAAAACCCACAACCAAACAAACAAGAAATATCAAAGATTAATTTTATTACAAGTGATTTTCAGAAATTGGCCAGCAGTTTAATGTTTCTGAAAACATCCAGTCATCTGTCTCCACACTGCAGCCTTGAGCTCCTGGTTCCTCAGGCTGTAGATGAGGGGGTTCAGGGCTGGAGGCACCACCGAGTACAGAACTGACAGGGCCAGATCCAGGGCTGGGGAGGAGATGGAGGGGGGCTTCAGGTGAGCAAACACGATAGTGCTGAGGAACAGGGAGACCACGGCCAGGTGAGGGAGGCAGGTGGAAAAGGCTTTGTGCCGTCCCTGCTCAGAGGAGATCCTCAGCACAGCCCTGAAGATCTGCACATAGGAGAAAACAACGAACACAAAACAGCCAAATAATAAACAGGCACTAACAGCAATGAGCGCAAGTTCCCTGAGATAAGATTTGGAGCAGGAGAGCTTGAGGATCTGGGGGATTTCACAGAAGAACTGTCCCAGGGCATTGCCATGGCACAGGGGCAGGGAAAATGTATTGGCTGTGTGCAGCAGTGAATAGAGAAAGGCACTGGCCCAGGCAGCTGCTGCCATGTGGGCACAAGCTCTGCTGCCCAGGAGGGTCCCGTAGTGCAGGGGTTTGCAGATGGACACGTAGCGGTCGTAGCACATGATGGTCAGGAGGGAAAATTCTGCTGACATGAAGAACAGAAAGAAAAAGAGCTGAGCAGCACATCCTGTGTAGGAGATGTCCCTGGTGTCCCAGAGGGAATTGTGCATGGCTTTGGGGACAGTGGTGCAGATGCAGCCCAGGTCACTGAGGGCCAGGTGGAGCAGGAAGAAGAACATGGGGCTGTGCAGGTGGTGGCCGCAGGCTGCGGCGCTGATGACGAGGCCGTTGGCCAGGAGGGCAGCCAGCGAGATGCCCAGGAAGAGGCAGAAGTGCAGGAGCTGCAGCTGCCTCGTGTCTGCCAATGCCAGCAGGAGGAAGTGGCTGATGGAGCTGCTGTTGGACATTTACAGTGTCTTGGCATGGGGATCTGTAAAAATAGTGATCATGGAATAGTTCAATTTGGAGAGGACTTTGAATATCCCAGCCCAGCTTGGTGGCACTTTCCCCCCACTGCCTGCCCAGGGCTCTGCTGCCTGGAGCTGTCCCTACCTGCAGCTGCTTCCCTGTGCCCAGGGCTGGGCCCTGCCAGTGCTGCCAGAGCCCAGCCCAGCCCTGGGGGCTCAGCTCTGCCCTGCAGAGCCCTCCCAGCTCAGGCACTGCCCAGGGGCAGCTCTGGCTCTGCAGGCTCTGATTGCAACCTCAGAGCAACCCTGAGGAGGCTGGAAAAATTATTCTGGTCTGCCTGCAAGGGGCCCTGTGCTGATTTCTGTCACTGCCAGGTTTAGTAAGATCTGAGGGAAAATTATTTTATTTTTCTCAACTTGAACTGAGAGATGAATATCTAAGTGCAATTTTTCATCCAGGCAATCCAAAGCAGTAGATTAAAAAGCAGGATTTCCTTGGTTTTGCAACCACTGCATTTCTGTGCTGCCTGGATAATCTACTTGGAAATGTTCCAGAGTTAATTGTCATGCTGGGCGCAATCCTCAAAAATGCAGCATCCTCACCACACAAAGAGAACACTTCCAAGCCTATCCAGCTGTCTCCTTCCACCCAGATCTTGTCCCCCAGTGCTGGGAGCAGCTCCCAGGGCTGGCTGAGAGCTGTCCCTGGCAGGCAGCAGAGTCCCTGCCCCAGCACAGCGCCCTGGGCTGCAGGACCCTGCTCTGCAGGACAGCCCTGGGCACCCCTGGCTGCTCTACACAGGAGAGAAGCAGAGAATGTACTCACAGAGTCTGTAGGCATTGGCATGTTCCAGCTTTAGGAGAGGACTGCAGGAGCTGCAGCTGCATTGTCCTGCAGCCAGAGGTTCCTGTGCCAAGGGCTGGGAGTGATTCTCCCCCAGGCACTTCTGAGCCCCTTCCCAGCCCTGAGTGATTGAAGCTCTCTGTGCCTGTGTGCTGTGCCCAGGGTGGCTGCAGGCAGTGCCCCAGCCCTGCTGGGCTGGGAGAAGAGCTGCTCATCAAGAGAAATGTGGTTTTGAAGCTCTTCTTGGTTGCCAGGAGGTGCCTCTGTGCCAGGAGCCCAGCCCAGCTCAACAGCACAGACACAGCACAAGGACTTTAATGACCTTCTTGGGGCTTGGTGATGAGGCCCTGAACATCAGAGGGAGGTGATGAAACTGCTCAAGAACTCCAAGTCAGAATCCAACTCCAAAATTTCTGGAAGTTTTAATGGGTCCCACAGAGGGACAGGAGAGAGAAAGTGTCCCCAGGCCCCAGGCAGAGCAGAGAACTGCAGGCAGTGGTGACAGGTTTTCCAAAGGACTTTGGGTTTTGCTTTTGCCTTGGAATCTCTGAAAGGTTTGTGCAATCCAATTATCTGCTGTAATTAGTCTCTTGAGAGGCTTTGTCAGTAATGACACTCAGTGGGGCTCATAAATGCTTCAAGACACTTGAGTTATTTTAAGGTACTTGGAGTTTCCCTTTTAAAACTGACTCTATGAGAGGTTTGTGCAATCATGGCCCCAATTATCTACTTTAACAAGTCCCTTGGGATTCTTAGTCAGTAACAACACTCAGTGGGGCTCATTAGCACTTCACAGTACTCAATGTTTATTAAGGAACTACTTTTTGACACTGAGTCTGAATGCTGTGTGTGATAATTGGCCTCCAATTATCTGCTTTAATGAGTCCCTTGGGAGCTTTGCATTGACACTCAGTGGGGCTCATTCATGCATTGAGATACTCTAAGTGTTTAAGTTACTTTGGATTTTCCTTCCAAAACTGAGTCTCTGAGAAGTTTTTGTGCAATCCTGGCCTCCAGTTCTCTCCTCCAAGGACTCCAGGAGGAGCCTCTGTTGGGGATGGACCTCAGTGGGACCCATTAATGCTTCCAGACAATTTGGGCATTTCTTCTTACTTTGACTCCTGGAAAGGTTTGTACAATCTCCTCCCAGGCCCTGAGGTTCCAGGGCTCAGCACCAAATGCACCACGGGGCTCATTAGGATCAAACAAGTCCTGACAAACCATGGCTGTGCCTTGATTTCCCTCTGGTCTGGTGCAGTTCATTAGGAAGGTTTCCTACTGCAGTTATGGAGAAAAGTTTCCAAGAGCTTCTAAGAAATACACATTTCTATTTGAAAGGAGGTATTTTATTACTGTTCTCTTTAGAGAAGCAGTGACTGACGCATTCAGTGACTGATATTGATCCAGGGACTCTCCCGAGGAAGTCTGGCCAGCTCAGAGAAGCTGTGCCTTGAGCTCTGACCAAGTGTGGACAACCTTGCTCCGCATTCCCCAGCCCCATCCTGTCTCTCCTCACTCACCTTGGATCTGCTTTGCTTGCAGAAATGGCTGCATTCAGGCAGAGAGGGATTTCCTTCCTTTTTTAGAAATCTAAAACTCCTAAGGTTCAGACAATCTCCTCAAGTGTGTGCCAAGGCCAAGGTGCCACCAAGGACGTTCCCCTTCCCCAAGGCAGAACCATGCAAGGAATGTTTCAGACACACAGGAAGTTCTGCAAGAAACACAAATCCAGAGTTGGCTGAAGGCAGAATTAGACCAACTGCTGAAGGCCAGACAAGCTTTGAACTCCTTGCAGCTCCAAGCTGCAGGTGGGTTGTTGGGAGGTGTGTGAGTGAGCCCAGAGTGAGGGCAAGGGCAATGCAGAGAGGCCTGGAAGTGCTTGTGTGCAGACAGGCAGTGGGGAAGGGCAGTGCAGGGCTGGCCTGGGCCAGGAGTGAGGGTGGATCATCATGCCAAGCTGGCCTGGGCCATGGCAAGGGGCTGTGGCCACGGGCACTGCCCTGAGCCCACTGCCTGGGCCCCTTGCTCAGGGCTGGTGTCAGTGCCCAGAGGCAGAGGGGATCCCTTGCTGGGGGCTGTGCCATGGCCACCTGCCCTGTGCCGCGCTGGCTGCTCAGGCGCCGCGGGACCAGCAGCAAACGCCACTGCCAGGGCCAAAGGCAGCTCAGGCAGACAGAAAGGGTCAGGGCTGGCCACTGTTTCCATGGCAGCCCTCCCTGGGACACCACACCTGGGTCACCTGGCCTGGCCATTGCCATGGAAACCCCTTGTGGGGACCGATGCCACAGAGGCTGGCACTGGGACACTGCTGGGGCCGGGTGCTGAGCACAGGCTGAGCACACAGAGATGGGTTTTGGGGGATTAGAGAAACATTCCCCACACATTTTTTGGAACTTTTTTGGAATATTTCAGGTACATTTTAGGCAACCTCCCCCGCAGATTTTTGGGAATTTTTTCGGAAAATTCCTGGGGAATTTTCTCTCACCTGTCTCCAAATTACCACAAAATATCCACAAAATTACACAAAAATTACCACAAAATATCATCAAAATGTGTACTCTCAAAAAGCCAAAACTACCCCAAATTTACCACAAAACATCCCCTAAAACTACCACAAAATCACACGAGAATTAGCCCAAAATATCACCAAAACATCCCCAAAATTACCCCAAAATATCCAAAAAACTACACCAAGATTAACCCCAAATTACCCCAAAACATCCCCATAATTACCCCAAATTATCCTCAAAATCTCAGAAAAATTACCTCAGAAATAGGCCAAAATTAGCTAGAAATAGTCCCAGAATATTGCCAAAATTACCCCAAAACATTCCTTAAATTTACTCCAAAATATCTCCAAAATAACCTGAAAATATCCCCTAAGTTACCCAGGGGGGTCTGGGAGGGTGGAGAAAGGGAGGGGGAGGGGCAGAAATGGGCCTGGGTGGTGTCCCCAGGGCATTTTGGGGCGTTCTAAAGGTTACCAAATGGGTCTGGGGGTGTCCCAGGTGGGTCCTGGAGCATCTTCAAGTGGGTCTGAGGGTCTCTGGGGGTCCCCAAATGGGTCTGGGCGTCCAAGTGTGTCCCAGGTGTCCCCACATGGGTCTGGGACAGGGTCCCAAAGGGTTCCAGAGAGTTTTTGGGAGTCCCCAAATGGGTCTGGGATCTCAGAGGAGTCCGAAATGGGTCTTGGGGTGTCCCAAGGGGTCTCTGAGGAGTTTAGGGGGTCCCAAAGTGCTCCCCAAATGGGTGTGGAGGAGTCCCAGGCGCCCCCAATGGGTCTGGGGTGTCAAGGGTGTCCCAAATGAGTCTGGGGGGATACCAGGAGAACCTAGGGGTGCCCACGTGTCCCCATAAAGGTCTGGGGCCCCCAGGAGGTTCCCCAAATGGGTCTGGGGGTGTCCCAAGGGGGGCCTAAAGGAGTTTGGGTGGGTCCCAAGAGAGTTTTGGGGGTGTCCCAGGGGGGTCCTGGGGCTCCCCAAATGGGTCCGGGGGTTCCCAAGTGTCCCCAAAAGAGTCTGGGGTCTCCCAAAGGGATTTCAGGGGCTCCCAGGTGTGTCCCAGGTGTCCCCAAAAGGCTCTGGGGTCTCCCTCCCTTCACCTTGGGTCACCTGGGCAGGGGTTGGGCAGGATCTTTCAATCACTTGCTACACTTGGGACTTGGCCCCTGCTTGACAAAAAGGCTGATGGAGCTCACAGGCTCCTTCCGGAGAGCAGCTGGCCCTGCAGGATTCCTCTGTGCAGGAGAGTTCCTGCAGTCACAGACTTGCTTTTGATAAATATCATGGCCTGAGCATGGAGTTGGCTTTTTCCCTGCAGTGAATTTAAAACTCTGTGCCAGTTTTCCAAAACTCTCTGTCAGAGAGGGCTCACTGAAATGATTTCTCTGCTCCCAAGACATGCAAATTACTTTCTGTTGACGCTTTTTTCCCCTTTTCCCTCTCTGTTCTTTATACAAGACTTAGATTTTCACTATTGAGCTGCAGGCTATCCCAAAATATGCCAGGACTTTGGAGGAGTGGTTTTATGGAGATGATGGCTCTGCGCTGGGAGCCACACTTCCCAGCTCTGGCCCCAACTTTAGTACCTGCTCTACAGAAATCAACGTTTCCCAAACAGACACCTTGGGTTTGGAGTTCCCCAACTGGAGGCCATCAAATGCTGCTCTTCAGAGCCTGCACATCTTCCCCCTAAAACCAGATGGAGATAAATGGGTCAAATCTTTCCATCAATCTCTTTCAACACATCACCACCTCAAAATAGAAAATCTTACTGCTCCTAAGAGAATCTATTTCCAGCTAATACCTCTTTCCCACAATGAAAATAATCTGATGATGTATTAAAAAGGGTTTTTTCCCAAAGCATCGGCCTTCAAATTTCGTAAGCACTACCACTGATAAGAAAAAGATAAGAGAAGCAATAGGAAAAAGTTCAAAAGCAATGACTGTAAATTTTCTGAGTCATTATGGAGTCAAAAGGACAGGTACCAGATTTGGGGTGAATGAATGGCCCACTAAACTTCCAAAAATTTTTTTGCTGAAAAACAGATTTTCACTTTAAAATAAAATTATTTTTAAAAAAATAAAAGGAAGGTAAAACTGACAAAATTAAGATCTGTAAAACTATCAATGATTCTGTTGTCCCAGCTTTCCATTTGATTTATTCTTCAATATTATTTATCTTCTCCAAAAGATCAACACAGAGCCTCCCAGCAGCAGTAATCTCCTGTGACACAGAAAATTATGTTGCAATCAGGAATACTTTCAAGGGCTGCAGCCCAAACACGTACCTGGTTTCAAAGGAAACAGTGCAATTCAACTACCTACAGGTACTAAACAGAGCTGTGGGGTTTTAATTGTGGGACACCGTGATGGCAGGAATAAGACCTTTCTTATTGAAAGGAGATGGAAAAGAATACTGTTGAAAAAATGCTGATGAATACTTTGAGAGATCAAGGTCTAAGTGACTGTGGTATTTGACACCTTTAAATTACCTATACCCCCTTTCAGATAATCTGGAAAATCTTTGAGGCTGATTATGGGCTGTGATAAATTTATCTGAATTACACTTTTCGGACATTAAGCATTTATAACATACTGATAAAAGTCATGTAATGAAAACAGTACTGAGGAAGAAAACTGCAAAATCATCAGAGACAAGCATATGCCCCTGCAGAAAACTAAAAAAAGTTCTCAAAGTTAAAAAACCTTTACTGACATGGGAAGAAATAAAAACCAACTTCATTCAATTTTACACTCTTGAATGGTTCAAATTCAAAATTCAGAGTATAGGTTGGAAAATCAATCAAGAAAGTCTGCTCTGGTAAAATTCCTGGAGTTCAACAAGCACCTAGAGACTTTCAGCAATACATCCACAGGTTTTGAAAACCAATCCACAGGGACTGAGAAATCCAGAGACAAGTCTGTTCCAGTGTCTTTGCAGCCTTTGCTGTGAAATCCATGGCCAGCCCCAAGGCCCTGCAAGACCCAGTTATCAACCATCTAAAATTCACACCCTCAACTTGCAGCTGCTCATTTCCCCAGAAAGTGAGTTCATTTCTCTTCAGTGCATGCACAGATAGTCATGGCAATGAAGCATTAAAGAGAAGAATATCTCCCAAGAACAATCAGGCAAGTCAAAGCCACTGCAGAACTCCAAAGTGAGGAAGTGCAGGCTGGTGCCCTGAGCCAGGCTGGCTGCTTCTTGGGGGTTAGGTTTGCTCCTTTTTTACTTTAAAGATTTTTACCCATAAGTTACCAAGGAGATGAAGTGTTGGATACCTAAAAAGTACTTGACCAAAAACAAAGAGATGGCGCAAAGCTCGGTTGGGGAGGTTTTATCTTATCTGTTGTAACTCCAGGAGGGGGTGGGGGGGAGGGGGGGGCTAACTCCCTTCTCTGATAACAAGCCAGCTGTTAAAAACCGGGTGGGGTATTATCTCTAATCTCTGCTCAGTCTTTCACTACCCCCATGGGAATATCTTCTGTTAACGCACCATTAAAGCTCAGCAATGGCATGACACATTTCATCACCCTATTATGAGATGCTCTACCACAGAGCAGAAGGCAAACCATTTCTGCCGAGATAAAAAAGAGCCGCAGGTGTCATCAGGCACTCTGGTGTTCCCATGAGACTCCCAAAGGAAGTCTGGACCCACTTCAGGACCCCTGGCTCCACAGGACCATCTCTGCTTCCAACAGGACACCTCTGCCACTCCAGGAGGGCTGACTTTGGACTGTTTCCAACGCCTTGACTAACAGGGTGTCAGGTTGTATTTCTGACTCTGTCAAGTTTTAAGTTGTTTTGTTTTGGTTTTGTTTGTTTGTTTTCTGAGATTCCTTGTTTGTTTGTTTGTTTGCTTATTCTTTTCTACTAAAAGATTTGTATTTTTAATATCCCTAGTAAAGAACTGCTATACCTATCCCCAAAATCTTTGCCTAGAGCCTTTTAATTGCAAATTTACAATAATTTGAAACGGAGGAGAGGGGGCTTACATTCCAAGGGAGACTCCAGTCTTCCTTGGCAGATCCCTGTCTATTCAAACCAAAACAGAGCCCAAGTTCCCTGAAGTAGGAGTTGGAGCAGGAGAGTGTTGGAAGTTCCGTTTGATCCTTTTTTATTTACTGATTTTTTTTTCTCCATAAGTTGCTAGGAGACTAAGTACTGAGTCATTCTGGGTGCTTGACCAAAATACAGAGGTGGCCAAGAGTCAGGAGGGGGAGATAACGTGAGTTTTGAGGCAGGAAAAAGGACAGGGCTGGGGGCAGCTTCTCTCTCTTGCTCTCGGTGTCAGGGAGAGGACAGCCAGGCTGCTGCTTGCTGTGGGAGGAGTTTGCTGCCACCACCAAAGTGCAGTCCTGTGAAATCTGCCAACCCCTGCTCATGTGCCCAGGAATTCTGAGCTCGTCTCCCCCTGCCCTGCTGGCCCAGCCCCATCCCGCTGCCGCCGTTTCTTCGGCGCTGCCTTGAGGCTTTTTGCTGCTCTGTGACCCCACACTGCCCTGCCCTGCTGGGACATCCCTGCCATTCCAGCTGCCACTGCACAGCTTCTGGTCCCATCCACCAGCCCGGGATTTTTTCCACTCTTCCAGCTTGGTGCTCTCAGGGTCCCAAGAGATTGGACTGTCCCGCGCTTTGTGAAACAACGCCTCCCAAGGTTCCTGGTTGTGTTTGCTATTAATGCTGTAGTTGTTGTTGTTTGTTTGCCTTGTTATATATACTAGTAAAGAACTGTTCTTCTTAACCTCATCCCTCTGCCTGAAAGCCCCTTTCCTTTTCTAAATTAGAATAATTTGGAGGGAGGGGGTTTGAATTCTCCATTTCTAGGGAGGCCCTGCCCCTCCCCAGCAGATCCCTGTCCTTCAAACGAAGACAGCCTTCCATGTGTCCTCAGTACTCCTAGCATGCATCCTTGTAATTCCTTCAATCTGCTCATTTAGCACAGTCCTGGTGTTCTGTTAGACCAGGAGACCTGTTAGAAATATCTGTGTAGTTCTTGGCTTTCACACTTATACCCTGGCTTTTGCAAATTTTTTTGGCACATTGCAGTTTGTAATCTCTTTTAAACTGCTTTTGATATAGTCTAATTTGTCACCCTTTAGCAGTTAATACCCTAATCCCTGTGGAGATTGCATATTTCAGTGTGATAAATGTATTACAGTTTATGGTAGTGCAAAATATTGAAATAGAGTATATTACAAAACTATAAATATATAATATAAACGCAATAATCATAAATATAAAAATAAATATAAATATAAATACAAATACAAATACAAATACAAATATAAACAACAACATAGATATACTATTTAATAGACTATATTATTATTAAAAAATTAAAATGTGCTAATTATCTTTGCAGAAGTGACTATGGTTGGGAAATAATGACTGATGCCTGTATTTCTGTAACTGACTGACAATAGTGAAATGGCTAATGTTGATTCAAAGAAAAACGTCGACTAAAGTGTCTGGATGTTAAGATAACATTGAAAAAAAACCCAGGCAAGTAACACAGAAAGAGCCAGGAGGAATCCACCACCGACCCTTTGGCCATCAATAACTGCCAAATCACAGACCAGGTGGCCTTGAGAGGAAATAAAACACAAAAGTCTCAAAATCACATCTGAATTATGGCACATATTTTAGGAAGATGAGGTCAGGGGTCGAACTAAGCTAAAGAATTGCCAGAAAATGTGCACACAAAGGAATATTTAAAAGTGTATAGTCTTCATGAATATGCATTTGACCAATAGTCTTGGGTTGCAATGCAAGATGGAACCAAAAGTTTGTATTCCATTCCCATCTGTTAAAACCAGGTGGGGCAGTGTTCTTTATCTCTTCCACAACCCATCCTCCCTCCAGGGCCTTATCTTCTGCTAATGGGCCATTGATGCTGACTGCATGACTGATAAAAGTAAATCATCCCATTGGGAGATGCTCCTCCCACAGGGAGGAGCCAAGCATTCCTACCTGGATATAATCTGACATTCACCACAGAAGAAGCAGCCTGTTTCACTGGATTCCCAGTGGAGGACCAGACCCATCTGCACCACCACTGGACTTTCCGAGGAAAACTATACCCTTTTACAAGATCACTGCTTCAAGAAAAGCACATCTGTCACTCCAGGACGACTGCAGCCACCAACACCCTGACTAACTGAGTGTCAGGTTGTATTCTGACTCTGTCAGTGTTTTTTTCTTTTTGTTTTCGACTGCATTTTTAGTTTAACATTTTACTTTAGGCTGCGATGAAGAGGAAGATGGCCCAGGATATCCAGGCAGGTGAGGAGGAAGTCAGTGCCCCTTTCCCCCTCTCTCCTGCTCCATCTCCCAGCCCAGCACGGCCCCCTGCTTCAGGACAGCCCTGCTGCCAACACTGTCCTGCTGTGGATGGACTGAGGGGATCTCCTTCCCCTTCCCTCTGGCACAGAGGCAAATCCCATCCTCTCCTTGTCCTTTCTCCCCCAGACAAGAAGCTGAGGATGGAGACCAGGGAGGACAAATCCCTGTGGGAGAACTTCGTGGAAGAGGCCGTTTTGAGTGGCTCCACAGTGCAGGAATCCAACAGGGAGGAAAAGCCCCAGAGATCCCAAAGGGGGAGGGTCTGCAGACCCCTCTCAGGATGCTCTGAGGAGGAAAGATCTACCCTGTGCCAGGAAGGTGGTCAGAGCTTCAGCCGGGGCTCTGAGCTGGTCCATGAGCAGCTTCATGATGGGGAGAAGCCCCACAAGTGCTTGGAGTGTGGGAAGAGCTTCAGCCGGAGAGACCACCTGATCAGACACCAGAGGATCCACACTGGGGAGAGGCCTTATGAGTGTCCTGAGTGTGGAAAGAGGTTTCACACCAGCTCAGATCTCATCAAGCATCAGCGGATTCACAGAGAGGAGAGGCCCTTCCACTGCCCCAACTGCAGGAAGGGCTTCAAGCACAACTCCAACCTCATCAGGCACTGGCGCATCCACACTGGGGAGAGGCCCCACGAGTGTGGGGAATGTGGGATGAGCTTCACCCAGAGCTCCCACCTGATCCGCCACCAGAGGATCCACACCAGGGAACGGCCCTACAAGTGTGAGCAATGTGGGAAGAGCTTCAGCCAGAGCTCTATCTTGATCCGCCACCAGAACACCCACACTGAGGAAAGGCCATACAAGTGTGGGGAATGTGGGAAGGGCTTCAACCAGAGGTCCCAACTGGTCATCCACCAAATGAACCACACTGGGGAGAGACCCTATGAGTGTTCTGAGTGTGGGAAGAGGTTTCAGACCAGCTCCAATCTCCTCATGCACCAGCGGATTCACAGAGAGGAGAGGCCGTTCCACTGCCCCGACTGCAGGAAGGGCTTCAAGCACAACTCCACCCTCATCAGGCACCGGCGCATCCACACTGGGGACAGGCCCCACCAATGTGGGGTATGTAGGATGAGCTTTGGCCAGAGCTCTAACCTGATCTCCCACCAGAGGATCCAAACCAGGGATTGGCCCTACAAGAGTCCCGCTTGTGGGAAGAGCTTGTCCAGGAGCTCTCACTTTAACAGAGACCAGTGGAGGCACCGGTAAGGGAAGCCCTGTGAGTGCCCTGATTGTGCAAAGAGTTTCCTGCACTTCTCCAACTCCACCTCCCATTGGTGGACCCACATTGGGCAGAGCCCTAGTGACCCACATTCACTGTAATCTCCTTTGGGAAGACACTGGACTGGTCGTCTTTTTGCTTGGTTTTCCTAATACGCTTTTGATTAATTTTCATTCCTTTAAAAAAGACAAAATTTGGGTAAAAATCAATAAACTCATAAAAGGCATCTATAGCCTCACTTTTTACTAGTGTTTCCAGGCAATCTGGGATTCAGGGAGATACTCGGGAGCATTTAGGGGTTTGGGTGGTATGTGGTGTAGTTTTCTCCATGTCTTTTCACTCAAAGAGACGAGAGGGTTCGATCTGTCACCTCAAAACTACTCAATGCCAGTGAAAACTACTGAATCCCACCCCAAAATTACTTCCAAAATTCCACAGTCACTGAGGGTGGAATGTGATTGGAAGGGGATTGGGTGAAGTGGGATGCAAATCAGGAGGGATGAGGTGAGCATTGGGTGAGGCAGGATGGGTGGGAGGGGGTTTTGGAGGTGTGAAATGGGGGAAATAGGGCTTGGGAAGGGGGTCTTGATGTGAAGCAGGGGTGAGATGAGTTGGTGTTGGGACTGGGGAGGTAGGGTGGGGTCTGGATTGAGACAGGCCAAGTTTGGGGATGATGAAAGGAAGGGGAGCCATATACTGAGTGAGTTTTTGGATATTTCACGTTCCTGAAGAGATTTTGGGGTATCCCATGTTTCTGAGGCACTTGTGGGGCACTCTTCAAATCTTTGGAGGGGTTTCCTGACAGCAGCTCCCTGCAGCCCCATTGCCAGGGGTGGTTGCCTTGGGCACCAGCTCAGAGCTGCAGCCACAGTCCATTGCCTCGGTGCTGGAGAGCAGAGAAATGATGAATGGCCCCAGACATCTCCAGGGTGTGTTTGGGGGCCAGGGCAAGTTCTGTGTAGGTGGGGCGGTCACTGCCCCAGCCCCAGCCACTGCAGCCTCTGCTCCAGCCCCAGAGTGGCTGCCAAGTCCTGGCACCCCAAAAACCCCACCTGTGAGAGGGGCCAGAGCAGTGAGGCTGTGACACTGGTGTGATACTGACACGTCCCACGGCCCCAGAGCTCCCAGCAGCTGAGATGGTGCTGGATCCAAGGGGGACTTTGGATCTCTCTCTCCCTCTCTCTCTTTTCCTGACTTCCTCTTATAAACATCTGGAGAACTGGAAGTAGGACAGGTCAGAGTTTGCTCAGTCAGTGCTTTTTGAAGTGATTTACTGGAATTCCACGATGCTTTAAGATTTCTCATGTAGCTAATTCTCTGAAATTTGCAAGTTAAAATATCTTCTCCACTATGGTGAGAAGTTTGTTGCTTTCTCCCATGTGCCCCCTGAGGGGATCGAGGTACCTCAAGTCCCTTTCCAACAGCGGCCGAGCCAGCTTGGGGCACAGCAGCAGGAACTGCAGTGCTGAGCAAGGTCTGGCTTGGCTGGAGGCAGCAGAAAGGCCAAGCCCTGAGCCCAGGCCTGGCACAGCAGGGCCTGTCCCTCCCGGGTGCCTCGGGGCTCTTTGTGGGGCAGTGGGATGGCAGGGGCAGCAAGGACAAATGTCATCAAACTGCAAGCCCTGCCAGCCTCCTCAGGGAGGAGCCAGGGAGGAGCAAAGTGCAGGCCCTGAAAGGAAAGTTCCTCCTGTGGGGCCTCCAGAGGTGCTGCCAGAGCCCAGGGGACAAAGGCCTGGGTGCCTGTGGCCCTGCCAGCCCTGCCCAGCCCTTGGCCATGTGTCCTGCAGGCTGTGTCCCCTGTGCGTGCTGCTGCTGTGCCCTGGCCGGCTGCACACGCCCATCTCGCTGTCCCCCCCAGCATTTCCCAGCCCAGCATTTCTGTGCCCTCCCTGGGCTCCCTGCACCCAGCGCTGCCGGCTCCTGGCACACAGAGCCAGGCCAGGAGCCCACCCTGCCAAGGGCCTTTGGAGCAGCCTGGTGCCTGCCATGGCTCCTGACCTCAGCAGCTGCTCCTGGGATGCTTCCATGGAACCCGAGCACAGCAACGCTGCTGGGCATTGGCCCTGCTCAGGCTCACACACTGTCAGGGCACATTCCCTGCCTGGAGGATTGGTGCCTGACCCAAGCCCTGCACTTATGGCTCCAGCATTGCTTTCCAACAAGAACAGGGGAAGGCACACTGTGTGTAGCTCATGGTATTTTACAGTGTCTAAAACTGGCTAAGTCATTGGTCTTAGAGGTGAGATCCATTTGGAATGAATGGGATGGAGAAGTATTGCAAGATAGAAAATGGGAGCATAAAAACAAATAGAGGAAAACATACTGGATTGTTTCTTTCCACTTTCATTGCATTTCTTAAAAGCTGTTTCAGTTTTCCCAGAATCTTCTTGATAGTCTTATCTGCTCTTTTCAAGAACCTTTCCTTGGGAGTGAGGTCAAGCCTCTGTCATAAGATGTGGCACCAACTGCATCTTCTCTTGGCTTTCCACACTGTGTATGCAGCACGACTCTTGCAGCAAAGCAGGTCAAATATTTGGAGAACCTTACAACTTGTCCTTTTTCTTCCTGGTGGGCTGGGAAGTTGTGCCATTGGTGAGGTTTTCACTGTTACTGTTCTACCCTAAGAAAACATGACTGGGTATCTGGAGTTGTTAGAGAATACAAGCCTTGCTGAATGCAGAGAAAGAATCTCCAGAGGCTGCAACCAGGAGTGGAGAGTTGTGTGATAATCATTCAAAAATCCCCATGGATACTTGAAAAGGGATCTTGAGCATGAAAATGTGCTGACAGAGAGAGCTTATTTCTGTCACCAGTTTAGATGATTCTACATCTCATGCATTGATCTAAATCAAGAGCACAACCAGTTCATGAAAAGCACCAGAACAAGCTGAACCTGTCCAAATAGATGACTGAAAGAATCTGAAAAGGAGAAATTCAAAAGGAGAATGACTTGGTGAATTTTGTCTGAAATTAGGGTCATTTTTTCTAATCATTTCTAATCCATTCCCTCTGCATTTGTCATTCTGAAAAAGGCCATTTTCATCCCAGATGCCTCATGAAATGAGAAGCCTGAGCTTGTGGAAGTGCCTGAAAGATGCCCTGTTCCTCTGCAGGGACACTCAGGCTGAAAGAGGAGCCTGAGCCCTGTCTTGGGAAGGCTCCTGGGAGCTGGAATTGGTGGCGTGCTGGGAGAGGAGGAGCAGGGGGAGAAGGATGGGCGCTGCTGTGTGGCAGGAGCAGGAGGTTTGGGCCGCAGGACATTCCGCCTGCGCCGCTGCCCCGCAATGGGCGGCCGTGCCCGGGGCTCTGGGCCTGGCCCCGCCTGCGCTGAGCTCCCGACACTGCGGGAGCTGCCCGGGCTGGGCTCAGGTTCCCGCTGGCCCTGGGCAGCAGGCTGGGCTCCAGCTGGGATCAGCAGCAGCTGCAAATACCTCTGCCCATCTCCACTTGCTGCTGCTGCTGTTCGGAGGAAGCAATGCAGCCAGTCGAGGAGTTCTGGTTTCTCTTTCTCCTGGTGGATTTTTTTCATTTTATTTGACATTGCAGAGACAATTTCTGTGATGGCCTCTGTCAGTTGATTCTATTTCAGCAGCAGCAGCAGCAACAGGGCTGTGTTTGAGTGCTGCAAATGTGGCCCGTGTGGCTTTAATTCTCCTCAACTTTGTGCTCAGGGACTTGTGAACATTTGGAGATCTGCTACTCATGATGCCAGAGTTTCCTATCATAAAAACACCTCTGGGTGTCACTGATCAAAAAAGGCAATTGCAGTTTTACTGATAAAATTCAAGTGGCAACCAGAAGAGGGGCAAGAGCAGCCATGATCTACAATTGCCAAGGCAAAGGCAGCAGCACCTCCTGCTGTCACCTCAGGGGGAGTAAAACAGTGCTGGAAACAGCGCTGGAAGCCGATCCTTTCTTTCTCTGCAGGCTGGGTCAGGGCAGCACAGGCGGGCCCTGAGCAATCAGGGCTGTTGGTGGGTGATTGTTGCTCTAGTGCCGAATTGAGGTGGACAAAGGCCTTGGAAGGCGAGGCAGGAGCAGGTGGGAAGGGGCCGGCGCTGCTGCTGCTCCTGCCCGGGAGCCCCGGCTGGGCCGGGCCGGCGCCCGCTGCGCTGCGGCTCCTGCTGCTGCCAGAGCCGGGCGGGACTCGGGGACAGGGAATGGACACGGGGGGACACCAAAGGCCTGCGGGGCTGCGGGGATGTTGGCGCTGGGGCCAGCGCCAGCACAGAGCTTCAGCCGCAATGAACCCAGAGGAAAAGGGTGAGGAAAAGCGCCATTTCAGCCTTTCTTTACTCATGGCTGTGAAGGGACCGAAATGAAAGGAGAACAAGCAGGGCCCAACCCCTTCTCCTTTGGGAGGAGCCCCACACCTGGGGGTGTGAGGGGCTGTGGGGGGCCCTGAGTGGCTGTGAGTTGCTGTGAGGAGATTTGAGGGGATGTGAGGGTCTGTCAGGAGCTTTGAGGGGCCATGAGGAGGCAGGAGAGGTTCTATGGGGCTATGAAGGTCTGTCAGGGGCCATGAGGAGCATCAGGCCTGGCAGGCGGGGGGTCCCACCATGTCCCCAGGCCAGGACCACCGTGAGGAGCCACAAGTGCAGGCGTGGCAGCAGAGTGGGCTTGGGGCACCTCCGGGAGGGGATGAGACCCTTCCCCAGCTCCAAACCACACCAAACCCACCATTAACAGGATTCTCCATCTTTAGAATCCACTGGCAACTTGAAGTCGACTGTACAGTTTAATCCCAATGGGAAAGGGAAGGAAATTCTCCCAGTGAGTGGCATCCAGCCATGGTTAGTAATGTCTAAGATTTAAAAGTCTTACCAATGAAAAGTCAAACTAATGAATAATAAGAAAAAGAACAAGAAATAAACTCCCAAATCCCAACACCCAGCACCACACCAAAATGACAAACCCCATTTTCCTCTACTATCACAAGGTTCATGAAAACAAATCTGATTAACTATCTCCACTTCACATTTTTCCCACCAGATAGATGAGGCCATTTGCAGTATTTAATACAAGTCACAGTTGAGGGCTGGAGGGAAGAACGGGGAGACACTACCAATTTCCATGTCATACCCAGCAGGCCAAGGCCAAAGTGGAGAGAATAAAAAGGAATGGGGGAAGGGGCTGCTCAGATGTTCCTCTAAAGGGTGCCAAAATCACCTCCAAGTGAACAGGAGGGCAAAAGAAATCCCTAGAACCACCCTGTGTGTTCAGGGCCTCAGCTGTGAGGAGCTGGGCATTGACAGAGGCATCTGGAACAGTTCCTTCCTCACGCTGAGCTTTCCAGCCAGGCTCTGAAGTCAATCAAGTGCTTTCTCAGAGGATTCCATGGTTGCCAACCACCCCTCCAGATGGGGCTGGCAGGAGCACAGACCCTTTTTCAAGGACAGGAGAGCAGAAAAAATGACAAGAGATGCCCAATTCAGAGCTCTGTTTAAAGACTTGGAAAAGAAAAATCAGTTGAATTCTGAGGCCCAGCTGGGGTCCCTGGAATGCAAAGGAAAACTGGAAAAGTCTTTTTACAAGTACTGACACTGAAGAGCTAACAGATGAATGTGTGTGGAATTTTTAGAGGCTTCCAATGTCCTACATTTTTCCTTGGACTGTTGAACTTGGCTTTATCTTTGCCTCCTGTTGTGTGAAAGGAGCCTCATTGCACCAGCCAGGAAGGCAAAGCTCATTCCTGGCCCTGGCTGCTGCTGTCCATGCAGCATTTCCATCCCTCCTGTGGCTCCTTCCCTCAGAGTCCCCAGCAGCAGCTGCTGGAGCAGCACGTGGAAGCTGCAGATGGAAGTGCTGCCCACGCCAGCCTGAAGCTACCAAAGGCTCCTGCTGACAGGAAGCCCAGGATTCCCTCCCAGGGGCCCTGCAGACACTTCCCCATCTGTTGTGTCTGATCCATGCAGACATTGCAGGGAACATCCTGTCTCTCCTTTGGGGCAACACCAGGATCCCCAAATTCACATTTAAAAAAAATGCTGGATTTTGACCCGTTTCTGCATCTGGTGAGATGGGGCTCCAGCATTATCCAGAGAAACTCACTGTCCTTCATCCTCCAGCTTGAAAACCCAGCCCTTGCAAAGGGTTCTTATAAGGACCACAAGGAATCATCCAAATAAGATTAATTTTAAACCGTTATCCTTCATTTTCTGGGGTAGATTCTTCGATTCTGTGCCATGAAACACATCTTCAATTTGACTGCAAGCAGTGGGTCCGAAGCCTGCAGTAAGAACAAAACTCACACACTTTCTAATAGTTACAAGGGAGTTAAGTGCACAGGAAAAGGCAACAGCTCCTGTTTCAAAGGGAGGCAGCCACCACTGCAGCAAACCTGAATTGCCCCCAGGCATATGTATTTGAAGGGTGAGGGGCTGCTGGGGACAGAGATCTCACACAACGTCTAAGGCTATGAGAAACCCACAAATGGCAAAGTATCATTGTGGGTCAACTCATACTGAAATTCCATTGCCCCACACCATCAAAATGGGCGGGCAGGGCTGGGCTCTGTCAGGGCTCAGTTTTGAATGCCTTGTGCTCCCTGGCATGGAAGTGATCCTATGAACTCTCCTACTGATTGATTGGGGTATGGCTGCTGAAGGAGGAGGGGGAATCTAGGAAGACAGGAATGTCTCTTCTCCTTTCTCCCTGCAGAATGCCTTCTTCAAAGAGCAATGCCTGTGCTGGGTTTATATGGGACCCCTTCCCTCAGCCCAGTGTCTGACCCACTGTGTGCTCTGTAGGAGCCAGACCCAGAGAGGTCCCAATATCAGCCTTACCTTTCACTGCCTGCCTCCCCCTTGCCTTGCCTTGCACACCCATCCCTTGCCTTGCCTACCCCTTCCCTCCCCTGCCTTGCCTTGCCTACCTCTCACTTCTCTTCCCTTGCACACCCTCCCTGTCTTTGCCCCCACTGACTTCCTTGTCTTGCCTACCCCTTCCTCTCCTTGCCTGCTCTACCCAGACCTGGTCTGGCCTTGCATTCCTCTCCCTTGCCTTGCCTGCCATAACCCTGCCTTGTGGTGCCTTGCCTTGCCTTGCCCTGCCTTCCCTCGTTGTGCCTTGTCTTGCCTTGCTTTGCCTACTGCTCCCTTGCCTTGACTTCTTTGCCTGGCCTTGCCTGCTCCTCGCTTACCTTTCCTTTCCCTACCTCTCCCTCCCTGGCCATGCCTTGCCTTGCCTGCCCCTGGCTCCCTCCCATGGAGAACTGGGAAAGTTGCCTTGGCCTTGTTCCTGGAGCTCCTGGTGGGATTGATGAGTTAGGATGGTCAACCAGCTGATGGGCTGTGTCCTGCTGCCAGATTCATCTCTGCTGCTGCTAAATTGCCTTTTTCCTTTGCTTCCCATCTAAAACATCTCCTTTTTCAGGCACGTGCATTTCTCATTCAGACTGTGTAGATTCCAAGGAGTGTTTGGCTTTGAAGAAATGTCTCTCTCCATTGGAATCTGTTTTCACTTAGAAGTGACCTGGGAACAAGAGTCATCTGGAGTCTTTTCCATGAGATGATTTAGGTGTACACATTGATCTCCATGCCACTCTTCTTTCAGCTACCTTGTCCTTGAGGAAGTCTGGCTGCTCTTGGGATTCGTGGACAGAGGCCCTTTAGAGGATGTTGTGGCTGAAGGAGAGATGGCAGCTGTCAGTTGGGTGATGAGGGATCTCTCTGGTGCTTCCCATGCCACGGACACACTGGTCCTGGTGAACAGGTGATAAGAACAAAAACAGCCTAATCTGCTCTCGACTTTCAGTTTCTCTCTAACCCGAGAATCAGGTGGTAGTTCTGGTGGTGGTTCGGGAGAGTCTTTTTTGCCTTCTGCCCTCTGAAGGCTTTGAGCCTGTGCTTGGCGTGAGCTTGAAGCAGAGTCTCAAGGTCTTGTTTTTTCTTGGTTTCTCGCATGTTTTTTATTTCTTATTGCACAGGTTTTTCTCTGTGCCCAGCCAAGGTGTTCACAGCAGCTCGGACACGATGCGACTCCCCCCCGTGATGGGGCGTTGCTTTGCTTTTCTAGAGATAATTACATGTCTATTATTTACAATTTCAGACCAATGCCTAGTGCCTATACCAGAAGGGTCATTTCTACTTTGACCCAATCCACTCACAATACATTGTGCCCATGTCACTGCAGAAAATGGACACCAAGGGAGAACAAGAACCCAGGGTTCCACCCTAAACCCTCCATCTTGCTCCCCAATTCTAAGAACCCAAAACTACCAACTTTTCCACTCGCTGATTAACTACACTACTGTCTGTTCCCTGATTAACTACACTACTGTCTGTTCCACATTTGTGACTTGTCATTCCTCTCTGTGTTGGAGGTTTTTCACATGGACTAAAATCAAAGCCTGTGTCTTCCTGGGCTCTGTGCCAGGGTCTCAAACCCCCCTGCACCAGCCCCAGACCCTCTTTCTTGTGTCCCAGGCCTCTCTGCTGAGCTCTGTAACCTTCCAGGGCACCCAGAGGCATGCCCTGGACTCTGACATCTGCCTTCACTTAGAAAGATGCTACTCTAAAGGTGTTGGGGCAGCAGCTCTTCTTCCATGGCCACGTCATGTTCTTTTCTTCTCACCGTTCTCCAAGACAGGAAATCTCTTGAAGTCATTGCCTTCCTTTGTGGGATGAATTCAGGTCTTTCATTTTGACCCTCCTCTTTCTTTTTCCTCTATCAGAGCCTGCAGGCCCTGCATGTCTTTCATTCCAGCCAGGTCATCCTCAGGGAGGTCAAAGATTTCAGCATCCGCCTGGGCGTGGATGGATCTGTCAGGTTGGGTGGGTGTTTTTGGTCAGGGGCAGCATTCCCAGGCTGTGGGCTCTGGGGCTGCTTCTGCCTGGTGCCAGTTCCCCAGGAGTGGAGCTTGTGGGAGTGCAGGGAGCCCTGCTGCCAGCTGAGAGCAGCTGCCCCGTGCCCAGAGGGCCAGAGAGGGGTGGCAGGAGGGCCTTTGGTTTGTGTGTGTCCCTTCCAGAGGGACAGAGTACCAATGGAAAACTTCCAGTGAATAAATGAAAGCCATTGCATGAAACTCAAGGGATTCTTTAAGGGGCCACTTCCATCTTTCCTTGGCTACAGCTCTGAGGAAGCAGAGCCCCTGAGCCAGGATCTCTGCTCTGCTGCACTGGGTACCCTGGGGCTCCTGGAACACCCCACGGGCAGGGCTGGCCCAGAGTGTCACAATGTCCCCTTGGGTCCAGCAGGTCCCACAGTGTCACAGTGCTCCCTGTGCACCCTGAGGCCCCCCAGACCCAGCCAAGGCCATTGCCATGCTTCCAGTCACTCACACCACGGTCCCAGGGACTCCCAGTCTCTCTCCCTGAGACAGGTGTGCAGGCTGGGGAGTTTGTCCTGAGCCCAAGTCCCGTCCCACCTGCAGGATCTGCTTCCCCTGGGCCTCTTGCTCCTGCAGCCCCAAGCCCAGCTTGGTGCTAAACAAAGGGGCCAGGCCGGGGTCATCCCCTGGTGGGGGTTGTGCACCCCCTCTGCCCCCTCCCCCGATTCCCTCCCGGGGGCAGCAGGAGCTGGGGCAGGAGCCCTGTGGGGAGGGAAAAGTGGGTGACACTGGCATGGGGGGATCACACACGCCATGGGGGGAACACACAGCCCCTGGGGACCCCCCCCTCACCTTCTCCTGCAGCACCAGGAGGATGATCCCCAACATGGAGTCCCTAAACTGCAGCAGCATCTTTGGGGCAGGGTCTAGTTGCAGGTTTGTGGGTCTGGGGGAGTCACAACTGCCCCAAAACCCCCTTCCAGCATCACAGCCATTCCCAGACACCTCAAACCACCTCACAGCTCCTGCCAGGGGTATCCCAAACCAGTCCTTGCAACAAAAATGGTCCCAATGTCCAATAAACCTCCTTCACATCTTCCCCAAGACCCACCCAAATTCACTCCAAGATATGCAGCCCTGCCACGATCCCCAAACTCCCTCATAAACACCCCAGAAGGTCCCCAAACCCACTCTCAGACCACAAATGCCCCCAAGAGCCACAAAAGCAGCACAGCCCAAGGTGGTAGAATCCCTTCCAGAAAAACTGTTGTTTGCTTTAAACTTTGCTCTGGAACATTCCCAAGGAGCCACCTGCAGTGGCCGCAGCCCAGCCGGGTGCCCGGGGCCACCAAAGCTGCTCGGGCAGTGCCCTCCTGCCCCGGGCAGGGCAGAGAACACCCAAGGAAAGGCTCGTGCTGGGCTCAGGGCAGGGACAGGGCACTCCCCTGGTGCTGCCACGGCCACAACAGAGCCGGCCTGGAGAAAGGATTGGCATTTATGGCCTATGGAATCCCAGCAGGGATTCCTTCTCATCTCACCGCTTTCATTGGATTGGTCATTGATTCAAAGCATTTCCCCATGGAATTCACATGGCAGTGGGTTGGGAGGGAGATCTATCCATGGAATTCTCACCTGACTGAGATGAGAGTGAGATCCAGCCATGGAAATTCCCTGGGAATTCCTGCATTCCCAAGTCCCTGATTTCTGAATCCCACATTCCCATAGGAATTCCCCATCCCCTCCCACAATCCCTTTCGTGCTCCAGAACCTCCCAGCCATAGATTTTGGGGGCCCTTCCACACAGGTGTGTCCCAGGGAATGCTTCATCTGCTCCACCATGATCCCTTTGGATCCCCAGCGCCTCTGGGTTATCCAGGTGGCACCATGGGATGCTGTTAAGCTCCCAGATCCCAGCTGGAAGGAGAAGAAATCCCACCCCTAGTAGCCGTACCGGTGGGATCCATGGATTCTCCCTTGGACAGGAGGTCACGGCTGGAAGCCACCTGCACCTGTGGAGATCTCGGAACGAGGGGAGAAGGGACCCATGGAGTCATGTCCCAGGCCTTTTGGACGGCAGATAGAAATCTCCCAGGACCATGTGCACACAGGCTTAGAGGCAGAAGAGAAGGCAGGGGTTGGTTTGAAACCCTGCGAGAAACTGGGATCCATAAAGTCACACAAAGAAGAAAAAGCAACCCAAAACTCCCTCTGGATTACAAGGCTGGAAAACCTGTTTTAATCCATGTCACTGTTTCTCACTGCATCTACTGTAACTGACAAGAAATTAAGCTGATTTTCTCCATGCTGAGGCAGTTTTGCAATGAAGCAGCAGAGTGTCATGATGCTAAATAAGACTCTGGCATTACCTAGAATGGTTACTGCTACAAACTATATCCGTCCACAGCAAGGCAGACTGGGTTGTCACAGTTATTCCTCCCCTCCTGGACATCCCATTGTCTCCTCTGCAGAAGACACAGGCTTTGAAAACAATGCAAAGTTGCTAGCTATTTTTCTTCTCTCACAGATCTTTAAAGAACATACTGTCCAATGATGAAAGGACACCTAATTTAGTTTTCATTTTAACCCAATAACCAACCACCCGTGGCCCACAATGCAAATTTTTCTACCCAATTACAGAAGATCTCCCAAACCCATGAAGAAGAAGGTGAAAAAGAAGGACTCAGCCTCCACCCTTAATCCTCCACCTTTCTTTAGATATGTATTACAAGATTCTGAAACCTTACAGTCTAAATTTTCACCATGTGATATCACACACTTCTATTCAAACTACACACCCATAATCCCAGTGCTCTCACTCAACTTTGGAAGCCTTCTCCACGGCCACAGGTCAACTGCAGTGTTTGCTTGGGAGTCAGTGCCTGTCAGCACAGCAAGTCTGAAATTCTCTGTGCCCAGGGTTCCAAGAGGCCCCTCTTGGCTCCTGGGCTCCAGGATGACCTTCCAAGGGACACTTGGAGCGCTTCCCCAAGAGCTGCCCGTGGCATGGGGGGTGGATTTGTCCTCCCTGAGTGGCTCTGGTTGGAGCTGGACGCTCCGTGGAGTCCCGGAGTTTTCTCAGCAGCCTTTGCAGGGAGTTCTTGGCCAACGTGTGGCTCCGCTGCCATCCCAGAGCTGCGCTTTCCTTGCCCAGCCTGAGTGCAAGTGGGGCATGTGCTGGGCACGGCTGGAGAATTCCATGGCCAAAATCCTCCCCCATCATCCCATTTACATCTGCTGATTGTTCTGCATAGCACAAATTTACACTTCTTTTAGTGGAAACATTGCATTGCTTGCAGATCATGACAGCTGCAATACTAATGTACAAATACACAAGAATCAACTTAGGTCTAAAAATGCAATTTATTTTAAATTGCTACAGTAGCACTGCCGGTATAGAAACATAAAAATATCAATTCAAGCTTATAAAACTATTTTTTGTTACAATTGTGCTATGTAGATAGATACAAATAAAAACTTAAATTAAAAAAATTAATTTCTTCCAACCCTCTAGAACCACTCACTCTACACAATTCTGAATTGATGCATAACACTTTAATTCATTACACATTACTACAACTCTACAGTCCATATACAAATACAAAATATCAGTATCCCTCTCTAAAGAATCCCAGACCACATACTAAAGAAATAGAATTCTAGAACCATACAACACAGTACATATCGAAGTATTTGCACACATAGAGCCTTACAATATACAGATGTAAATAAATAATTCATATATCATAGGGCATAAAGGAAGACATATAGAAATAAAACCATAACAAACCTATCTATAAATATACAGATATCAGTTTACCCGTAGAAGGATTTTTACAATCCCATAGAAACAACTATAGAGCCATACATCTGAACAAGTATGTAACTAGAAATGCAGATGGAAACACATCAATATACGTGCATCAATAGAACAATATACATACGTATATACCTGTAGAAACACCAGTCTACACAGGTAAATAACCATCAACTTCGAACTCTCTCAGTCCCACTTTAACCATCTCCATCTCCAACTCCATCTGCAGGGATTGCAGCTGCCCAAGTCGCCAGGCTTTCCCTGGCTCTCTTCCTCCCTTGCAGAGCAGCTCACCTGGACACGGAGAGCAGATGGGACATCTGAGAAGCAAAGGGAACACTGAGTCAGGATTGGGCCGTTTCCCTTGGCAGCGCCTCCCCAGGAGGGTGAGAAAGAAAAATTCTGGCCAAAGCCCACGGCCAAAGCCCAGGCCACCCTCACCCCCAGCCTGCCTCACCGGCCCTGCGGCCTCACCCGGGCTCTGGGCTGACAGCAGCAGCTCCCTGCTCACTGCTGGGGCTGGTGGCCTTCAGCTTCTCGCTGCTGGCTCCTGTCAGTCTCCCCCTGTCCTCAAGGTCTGCAGGGCAGCTGTGGCAAAAGCGGAGCCTGTGCATTTGGTTCCAGGGCCTGGCAGAGCTGCAGGCCCGGAGCCCTCTGTGCTCCCTGCTGGCCCCCTCCATGCCCTCAGCCCCACCGGCCCTCCAGCAGAGCCCCGGCTCCCTTTGGTTTCTTCAGCCCCTCACAGTCCTCTCACCCCACTCAATCCCTTCTGACCCATCCCGTCCCCTTCAAGCCGCCACCCCCCTCAGCCTGTGCCACTTCCCTGTCAGCTCAGTGCCACCATGGCCCTCTGCTCCCCCACAGCCCTCAGTCCCTGCAGCACCTCAAGGTCGCTGTCCCTGCAGCCTGAGCGCCTCCTCAGCCCCCTGAGCCCCCTGTGTCTCACTGTCCTTCAGCAGCTCCTCAGGGGACAGTGCCTGGGGCCACCGGCAGCTCCCAGCGCTCCAGGGACACCCGGGGCTGGAACTGCTGCTCCGCCCGGCCCGGCTGCCAGCTCGCCCCCAGCACAGCAACAGGGGACACAGGGGGCACAGGGGGAAAACAAGAGGTGAAAAAGGCAGCCCAGGGGGGGGAAAGAAATGCAGCCAAGGCCGACACAAACATCAGTCCATCCATCCGCATCATGTCACAGACCATCACAGAGCGTTTGCTTTGTGATGTCAGGGCACGGTCGCCACGTGGTCGTGGTGACATCACACGGTTGCCTTGGTGCGCGGAAGGCCTCAGGGGTGTCAGAGCAGCTCTGGAGCTTGCTCTGAGCAGGAGCCTCTTCCTGTTCTTAAGGCGTTTGTTGGTGTGCAACAGCACACAGAGAGGAGCCTTGCGTTTTTTCTTGGTTTTAGTATATGCAGACTTTATATATATAGTATATATTTATATATATTCATACATTTATATAAAATAAAGATAGTAAAATATAATATATATTATATATATATGTATATTTATATTTATATATAAGCTTATATATTTTTTTTATATATATAGCATATATACTATATATTAAGTATATAGTCTGCAAACTTGCACAGCAGTTGCCAAAATGATTGGGCAACTCGCTGCTGCAGTTTGCCCTATTTTCATAGCAACTTATTCCTGCTATTTCCTGAATCACCTGGCATGTAAGTAGAGATTTTCCCTGGGTGTCACCTACCCTGGTTTTTTGTATGTCTTCCTGCTCTTTCTTAGTGACTGAGTTGATTTGCAAACAGAAAGGCCATTTGGATGCCACTTGGGTAAAGCTCCTGTCAACACGTTCAGCTCACAAGGGGGTGTCTGTAGCCAGGGCTCTGCGGGCAGCATTTGCAAGGGAACCTGCAGGGCTTGCGTTCCCTCCATGGCAGAGTCTGTGGCAGCAGAGTCTGTCATTTCCTCCCTTTGCTGGGTCAAGCGGGATAACTTTGAAAACGTGGACCTTCTTGGAAAGCTTTCTAAAAATGCCATGGTTGTTTCCGGTTTTCTCAAAGCATCTGGTTCATTTTCCCTTGCCCACTGCAGGTCACCTGAGCCGGGTATTCAGCGGTGCTGATCCTGAGGTGAGTGAGAAAGGAACATTTGGTGTTCCTGGTGTTTAAGAATTGTGCAGCAAGCTGTGAGCTTGGCCTGTGGCAGTAGAGTGTAGAGGACCAGCCGAGTAGGCTGCAAGAAAATCCATTTCCATGTCTGCAGCAGCAAGGGCAAATGCATCACTGGCTATTTCCTAAATCTCCATTTCCTAATTTTCCATTTCCAAGCTTTAAACGAAGTAAAAGCCCAGTTTTGCAGAGAGAACGTTGCTTCCTGATAGTAGCCAGGGGGCAATATCTAATTCAGAGCAAATTGCAGTACACTTGAATCAGCCCCTTAGAATTTAGTCAGAGTGACTCAGAATCCCATTGCTATCAAAGTTGATGATTTGTGCATAGTAGAGCTGGTTCTCGAGCTGAAGAGAAACAAGGTTATAAGTCAGAGGTCTAAAATGGCCCGTGTCTCACGCTCCTGGCTGTCCACAGAGCACAGAAGCAAGAGAAGATTCTCCTCTGGCTCTCTGTGCTCCTGGAGAAGCCAACGAGGAGCCAAATGACCACCAGGCTCCAGCTGTGGTCACACCACAGCCTCAACCTTCCCAGACAGTGAGTGCCAGGGACAGGAGGCTGCTGTCTTTAGTGCAAGGCAGAGCTGCAAGTTTCTGAGCAGCCAGCTCTTGTGTTGTTGGTGGCTGAGGATGCTGAGTGCTGGAGTGCTGCCAGGACCCAGCCATTCCCCTCAGCCAGTGACCCCTGGAAAATGGGCTTTGATCTGTCCTGTTTGGGCCTCAGCTTGCTGGGATTCTGACAGGGGCCAGCCTGAAGCAGGAAGGCTCCCTGTCTGCAGAGGGAGCACATCAAAGACACTTTGCTTGGCCTTGTCAGGTATGTAGGGGACACTGTGGTCTGGGGACACCTGTCCCTCCCCACCGACTTGCCAAGTAGCTACAGGCACAAAAACTATTGATCTGACAACACAAGCTCTGGGGTGGTTTGTCCCTGTCAGTTCTCAGCTGTGCTTACCTGGGAGCATTTCAGAGCCACACTGAGGATGTGGAATTGCTGCTTGAAGTCAGGGATTTTGCTGCCTTTGTTGCCAGGTTGTTCTTTTGCCTCTTCTGGCAGAGCAGTCAGTAGCAGAGCTGACAGGCACTTGGAGTCCACCTGTCTTTTGGCTTTTAATAAGCTGCTAAGAGATGATTGTGTAGTCCATGAATGCGTGGGGGGCCACTCTTTTCTCGAGGGGCAAAAGACACGTTCCCTGTCAGCTTCCTAAGTGGCTGTTGGAGCTTCAGCCCCAGATGGAGCCTGATTGCATTGCCAGTGTCCCATTTGGAATCCGTGCCTCCCCACGGGCAGAGAATGACCCAGGAGAGCAGCAGCACAGTGCTGTGTGAATGTGTGAACCCAGCAGGCTTGGAATCTTGCCCCACAAAATTGTATGGCAAGTTGAAAGGCATCTTCTCTTGCTTCCTGTGCAGGGCCCTGAAGAGGAAGAGCATGAGCAGCTTGCTTCATCAGAGTTGCCATGCCAACCATTCCAGATTCAGGGAGAGCTCTTTCCAGGTGAAGAACGGGAAGAACAGCTCGGGCGGCAGCTGGAAGAGCCACAGGACAATGGCAAGGTAAGCCTGGCTGGCCAGGTGACAGAGTGAAGGGCAGGAAGAGGGGCATAAAACGGAGCTCTTGGGACTGAGGAGTCCCACAGGCACTGATGGCACAGAGCCTTGGAATCTGCAGAGATCAGTACTGGGACAGCAGGGTTACAATGGAAGCAGAGGTGGGCAGGGCAGCAGGAAGAAGTGGCTGAATGAATGTAGTTTGGAGGCTGAAAGAGGAAAAGCTGAGCCTGATGGCAGCTGCCAGTCACTTGCTCTGCATTTGTGTGCACAGAACGTCGAGGCAGAGGCACAAGCAGAGCTGCCCAAAGCTCCAAGCGACATGATGGCAGTGAGGACGAAGAAGAATGAAGACGGGAGACAGGATCACAGGCAACTCCATCAGCCGAGGAGCAAACAACAAAACCAGGTGAGTGGAAGAGTGGCCGCCACTCCCCTGAGGAAAGCTTCTCTGTCTTGTTCTTCACAGAGCTTTGGAGAGGAGCAGCGGGCAGAACTGCAGAAAACTCAGCCCAGGATCAAGGCAAAGGAGAAGAACCTCGGTGAGAAGCTGTTGGCAGAGCTGGAGAAAACTCAGGCTAGGATCAAGTCAACAGAGAAGAGGCTGGAGGAAGAAATGGAGTGTCTAACAGAAAGCCGTGCCAAAATTCGTCTCCTCGTTGAGGAGCGAGAAGCTCTACAAAAAAGAGTGAGTGAAAGAGTGATAGCCACTGCAGTCACCAACCTGGTGCTTTCTGCCCTTCTTGCCTTTCCCCTGCAGAGCAGCAGGGGGGTGGGGTGATGCCTCTGAGCGCCATCCTGCTCTAGTGTCTGTCACAGCCACTCTGAAGGACGCTTCCTGATCTGCTGAATCTCAGCTGCTGCCCTGGACAGTGGCACTAGTGCTTTGGCCTTTTGGCTAGCAGTCATCTGAATGCATTCCTGCTGGCCTGTTCCTGCTCTCCTTCTTTCTTGAGGTGTTCTTGCAGGTGAACACGGTGACCCAGATGGATCTTGAAAGAAGCTGTCTGTCTCCGTTGTGAATCTGGTCTCTCCCTTTCCTCACAGTCCATGACTCTTGTCTGACAGGGACAAGCTGGACTCTCTGACTGCTTTGCTCTCTTTGACTCTTTGAGGTGGACGTGTTGACATCTCGCCTGGCAGCCTGCAAGGATTTCCAGCACGTGGCTGGCAACGAGGAGCCCCAGGATTCCTGTGAGGCACAGAAAGCGTCCAGAGCAGAAGGGCTGCCAGTTGAGCTCGTTCCGAAGATGGTGGAGGAAAAGAGGATTCCACAGGAGGAGGTAGAACATTTGAACAAGGAGCTGCAAGTGTGTCTGCAGCCCTTGGAGGGGGAAAAGAGTCCTTGGGAGAAAGTGGAATGGTCATTTTGGCAGTCACCCTTCAGAAAATCCCTGCAAATGGATTTTGGAGAAAATGGAAATTGAATCTGGCCATGAAGTCAGGTGAAACCAGCCTTTGGCTTTGAGCCATCCAATTTCAGAAGTGGACATCAGAAAAAACCTATGGCAGAGCCCTGCATGTGGCTGACAGCATCTTCCTAAGGGCTTGCATTTGAAATGGGATCTCGGGCTAATCTCTGCCAGCCACTTTTCTGACACAAACTTCTTGGTTGTCTCAGATCTCTGCAGACTCTTCTGTTCAACCTGCAGCAGCATCACCAGCAGCAGCAGCAGCAGCAGCAGGAGTAGCAGGAGCAGCAGCAGCAGTGTCATCTAAAGGAGGCTTTGCTGTCCAAGCTAAGAAGTGGAGCCCGGGCATCTCCAGCAGTGACGCAGCTGCTGCTCAGCAACAGGAGGTGGAGGATGACTCCCTGGAGCTCCTCAGTACGTCTGGTGCCTTTCTTCTCTGAGGGACAGTGTATTGTGTGCACATGTCAGCATAGCTGGACCAAATGATTCTCCTCACTTTGGTGTCCCAGGGACATTTAGGACTCCCCACAGGAAATGCTGTGCTCCAAGGCAGCAAGAGAGTGCTCTGGGTGGTCCTGCTGCCTCTGAGGGCAGCTTGGACGTGCTGGGGCATGCCTGAGCTTCGCTGTCTGCTAAAGGCAGAAGCAGGGATTGTTTCTGCATCAGCAGAAGGCTGGGACCTAGCAAATGGGCAAGTGCTGTGTGCTGGTGGCCAAACTGCATAGAATAGTTAGCTTCCAAAATTCTCCTTAAGACTCCTGACTTCTCACACACCAGCAGAGCAAAAAAAAAAAAGCTTCACAGAAATTGATTGGTTTTGGCATTTTGTCTTTAGGTTTTGGCTTTAGTTTGGGGTTTTTCTGGATTTTTTTGGGTGGAATTTTATTCTCCATCCTAAAGGAGCTCTTCTGTCCCATGTCTCTTACTGGTGTCATTTTTATGCCTGTTCTCATTTACCACTACTACATCTACAGGTTTTTTAAAGACAACATTCTAGTTTTGTCAGTGAGCACTCCTTTAGAAAGAACATCAGGTGACAGCAGAAACAGGGAGCAAGAGGTGTTTTTATTGCATCCCCAATGAAAAAAAAACAATCCGTTTATCAGAATCTGTATTTAATATCCTAGTTTTGTTTTTAGAAAGGTGTGTCCAAGAGACACATCCCTGGGGCTTGATCAGATAAAAGCGCACTGTAGGCATTTCTCTGGAGTGAGCTTTTTACCCCTCTGCTGTATATTCCTCAGATCCGTGGCACTTTCTCGTACCTGATTCCCAGCCATTCCCAGACTGTTTGAATGCTACCCATTGGCCCAAGCCCTGCTCAGATCAGTCTCTAGGAACACACATCAAGCCCTCTGTGATTCTGCAGCACAAGTCACTGAATCTGCTTCTTGCCCAGAACAGCTGCCAGTACTGTGCTCTCAGACAAGACCTGGTGGGGCTGAGAACAGAGCCCAGTTGACTCTCTGTCTACCATCACGTGTTGGCACAAAAAGGACCTGGATGTGCACCTGGGTGTGTCTGATCTCAGAGCCAATCCTGTTGTGTCCTGAATGGGGGCACCAGCTTGGAAGGGGCTGGGTGTGGCCGTGCCTTCTTCCCGTTACTTGTCAGTGCTGGTGCTTGGGCTTTGGCAGCTTTGTTGTGGTGGCTGCCCTGGCCCTGAGGGCCGGTGTGAGTGCAGAGGCTGGAGCCTTCCTTAGCTGGGAGAGTCCCGCTGCCGCCCGGCCGCTGCAGCGCGGAGCTGCCCCGAGGCAGCAGCCCCTGCTCTGGGCCGGCTCCTGCATGGCCTGGGCTGGGCTCAGCCAGGGGCAGCATCTCCTCTGGGCAGCTGTCCATGTCCCGCCGGTACCTGAGGAGGGAGAACTGCTGTCCTTGCTGCCCTTGCCCGCTGCGGGAAGATGGGCACGTGTGCGGAGCTGAGAGGGCCAGTGCAATGGCAGGGACTGATCCCTGCTGGCAGGGGGAGGAGAAGCAGTGTGCTTCTTCACCTGGGGCACGGGCAAGGGCGTCTTCCAGCTCAGCCTGCTCATCAAGGCCGAGGATCCTGCTGCTGAAGGCCCCCTTGGGATTGGTTATAGCAGGAGCTGCTTTGCTTTACTAACAGAAAGGCATTCTTTTGGCAAACAGCTGCAAGGTGGAGAAGATGCCCCCCTCTCCTGAAAATGCATCTCCCTGTGCTTTGTTTTCTGTCAAGAGATCTCTTCAAAGGACTGTAGAAAATCAGTCTCTGTGCTGACCATTTGTACTGCAGAGCTGCCTGTCTTGTTGCTGTTTTTGTTGTTGTTGTTGTTACCCGGCTGACCACAAAGGACCCAGAGCCCCAGACAGTGGGCTTGTATCTCTTGGATGCTGGGATCTCTGCTCTCAAGTGAGCATCTTGCATTTTGTTTCCCTCAGGGCAAATGGCGAGCACGGAAAATCCCCTCATGAAGTACACAGAACTGGAAAATCTTGGCACTGGGTGAGTCCAACCACAGTTCCTTCTTCACAGTCATGGGGCAGGTGATTTGCAGCTGGAATATCTGTCAAGTTTGACGTCAGGCACTTTGAAGCTGCAAACATATTCAGACGCCTGGGTTAGTCTGCCCCATCTCTCAGTTCCAGCCGGAATTTGTAAGCGTGGTCAGAGGGCATTGTCCAAGACATTTCTGTTTCATTGCCAGAAACAGCAACCTAGCCCCTCTCATAGCAGTGAGATAACAGTTCCCAGGAACAATTCTTGCCAAGAGTTTGCTGAAGGAAATAGTCTGTGACCAGGATAAAAACTGCCCAGTTTAGCAACTGAAATCCAAGATGAAAGAATCAACTGGCCTTTTGAGCTGAGGCAGTCAACCCCAATGCTTCAGGAACAGGCCCAGTGCCCATGCACTGGAGAGGAAAATGCATCATCTGCCTTCTGGCAGAGCCCTCCTGCATGCTGCAGGTTTGAGGCATTTCCAGCAGAGATCTCCTGTCTGGGCTGCCTTTCATTCCAAGATCTAAATGGCTTCTCCTTTCTTTGCTGCTCTTTTGTTTCTAGGAGTTTTGGAGCTGTTTGCAGAGCGGTCGACACTGCCACAGGAGGAGAGGTAAATGTCAACAGCCCCTGCAGATTCTGCTGCTCTCCAGGGCTTTCCTTTCTTGTGTCAGCTGTGGCTGGAGCTTTGGGTCCAGCTGTGCTGCACAAGAAGCACACACTGGTGCCAGCCTGCCAACCGCATTTGGGACAGGCTTTGTCCTTCTCAGCTGCCAGAAGGAAGGCAAGGAGGGCAGCAGTCCCTTTCAGAGAAGGACGCTCTCCCAGGCTCCCAATTGCTCAAACAAAGGTGGTGGTGCCTTAGAGCATCTCACTGCTCTTGGGGGCTATGGCTTCAGAGTGCTGAACTCTCATTTCTGGCTGCCAGCAAATACATCTGAATGTTCCTGGCAGTTCCTTAGGCACCTGCAGTGCTGCACTTGGGAACTGCACGTAGGGAGAGATCTGCAAGGTGTCCCTAAAAGCCCTAAGCCCCGCCTATAGCCCAAGATGTATCCACAGAGTAGCAAGGCATGGATCACTTCTTCTGAAGTACAGACAGAGAAACAGAGAGTATGCTCAGAGCTTTGTGGGTGATAGTCGAGACACCATTGTTAACAAGTGGACAAGGCAAAACGTCAGTGGCCACGTGTCCTGTAAGTGGCCCCCAAAGGAGCAGAGAAATGGGCTGTTGGAATGTCAGTTCCTAATGACTCCTTTGTCTCATCACAAGGCACTTTGGCACGGCTCGACTCTGTCATGGCAAAATCACTCGCTCCGTGTGTGTTGTGGTCTCGTGCCAGCAACTTGTAAAGTTCCTGATTTTCTGTGTCATTCTAGGTGGCCATCAAGAAAATAAATCTTCTGGGACCAAATAGGACTGAATTAACCCTGAATGAAATCATCATCATGAAGAGGAATAAGAGTCCCCACATTGTGAATTATTTAGACAGGTGAGTGGTCATGGTCTTATCCCATGAATTTTTACATGCCAAGTTAAAAACCCACGTTGGACACTGGCAGAAAATTGTTAATTATTGGTTAATTATCATTTCCCTACTCATCTCCAATGGATGGGAAGAGAGTGCATTTTGTCTGCATGGCCCCTCCCTGGCTTTCAAACACACAGTTGGAAAATTGTCCAAAAACCTGGATCAACCCTAGCATCCCAAGTCAATACCCTGTCGCGTTCACTGTCTCCATCTTGTCTCAGGATTGATTAAAAAAATTTCTTCAGTGCTGATGAAGCATCTTAGAGAGGATTTCCCTGGGATTGATGCCCCTCTTTTCCATGGCTGGCCATGCCAGGAAAACGAGGCGCTTCTTTCCAGAACTACCATGTGGGACAGGTCTTTCATCTTGGCTGTTACTGAACTGCAGTTGTGCTGGCTGGCCGTCTAAGACATCTCCTCTTCACACATGTGCTGTTCTCCTTGAGACTGCACAGACTGCAAACAATGCACAGCCTGGAGGGAATGTCTATTCCTTGAATTTTGTCCTTGTCACAAAGGGACGCAGCAACAGGAATCAAGCAAAAAACCAAGGTAGCCATGCCTGTTCATCTCCATGACCTGCATGGCCTTGTTTCCTCATTTCAGCTACCTGGTGCATGAGGAAGTCTGGCTGGTCATGGAGTACATGGATGGAGGCACTCTCAACGATATCATCACTGAGGTTCGCATATCGGAAGAGCACGTGGCGACCATCAGTCGAGAGGTCAGGGATCCCAGCTGTGCTTCCCAGGGCTTGGGCAGGATTGTCTGGGAAAGGGGCTCAGAACAGGAGCCATTCCATGTGCCAGGCTTTGATTCTGTGTTGCTGGAATGCTATGTGCAGGCAAGAGCATCTCAAGTGAACTGCCCGCCAGAGCGCCTGCACTCACTGGACTCTGTGCTTGTCCTCTTCTCTCCTGCTGATGCATTCTCACTCTGTCTCTTGTATTTCCTCTTCTCCCTCTTTGCCTGTCTGCACTGCATTCCTTGCCCGTAAAGGCAAAGGTGGTGGTGGCAGCCTTTGAATCAAACAGCAAAGAAAAAAGAGACTCATTTCTCTCAGTGCTCAGCTGAAAAGCTTAGCAGTGCAGCCAAAATGCTTTTTTACTTCTGAGCACATCCACTGCAGCAGCAGTCATCCTGGCTGCTTTGCAGGGCAGCGTCTACACCAGCAGTTGCTGTTGCTCTTTCACAAGCTGACATGCCTTTCTTTAGAAAGGTGCTGCTCTGCTAGTGTTGGAGCAGCAAGCTCTTCCTCTCAATGCCATTGTGTTCTGCCATTACTCCCAATTCCCCGGCAGATGGAATCTTTGAGAGCTGTTGCCTTTCTTGTCTGATGAAATCACATCACTGAGTTTTGCCCTCCTGTTTCTGGTTTCTCTCTCAGTGCCTCCAAGGACTGGAATTCCTCCATTCGAACCATGTGATTCACCGAGATGTGAAGAGCCTTAACATCCTGCTTAAAACTGATGGCTCTGTCAAGCTGGGTCAGTATATTCTTGGTTAGGTGCAGCGTTCCAGGGATATGTGGGGTTTGGAGCTGCTCTTGAGTGACTGCCAGTCCCCCAACAATGGTGCTGCTGGCAGTGCAGGGACCCCTGCTGTCAGCTGACCGCACGGTTGCAAGGTGCACAGACCTATGGCAAGGAACAAGCAGTCCAGAGTGGCATTGCTCTGTGTGTGTCCCTTCCAGAGGGAGGGAGCTACGAGTCTAAAGCTTCGGGGAAACAGATGGCACTGCAAGAGGCAGTGTAAAAAATGTGGGGTTTTTTGAAGTAGCCAATGCCATATTTCCTTGGCTAAAGTCCTGAGGAAACAGAGCAGGGACACTTGTCCAGGAGATTCAACAGCACATTCTCAAACTTCTACTGGCCAATTCTTTTGCTTGCTTTTCTAATTGCACAGTATTCAGATAAAAACAATCTTCTGCTTTCTCCCCAGCTGATTTTGGCCTCTCTGCTCAACTCACCCCTGAGCAGAGCAGACGGAACTCGGTGACAGGGACTGCTTGGTGGATGGCTCCGGAACTTGCAAAGGCTCACACCTATGGCCCAAAAGTCGACATCTGGTCGTTTGGAATCGTGGGCATGGAAATGGTGGAGCAAGAAGTTCCTTATGAGGATAAAAGTCCACGCTCGGTAAGGTGTAAATGCTCTCTGATCCCACTGTCTTTCTCACCATCCCTATGTCCTGTGTGCCACTGGAAAAATCCCATTGCCATCTGCTGGAACTACTTCCACCACGGTCCCTTTCCAAAAATGTCCTTGCAGCACATCCCTGCATCTGGTGGAGTTTTGGTTGTATCAGTGGGAGAACTCAAGCCTTACCCCACGCAAACGATCTCCATTCTCAGGAAACATTTTGCTCTGGCTTAGAAGTGGTTCCAGCTCTTTTGGCTTTGTAGAGGGCCCTAAGAACAGGAAAGAAGCATCTTAGAGCTGGTGTTCTCTTCCCTGAAATGAAGGAAAGAAATCCAAGCCCAACAAAGTTTCTAGAACAGTAGTTTGGAGAGATGTGGAACCCCATTCTTCTCACAGCAAAACTGGCCTGAACCTGGACATCTTCAGGTGAAGGCCACAGAGTCTCTTGTGCTTCTTGTGCAGTGGTGCTGAAACACTTTGTGACCATCTTTCTTTCCTAAGCCAAGCCACTTTCTCCATGGAACCAAGCTGAAGCCTGGGCATGGGGAGAGCCTGCCAAAACCACCCTTTGGTTTCCTGGCACTTTCTGGGACGGGCATACCATTAATGCATTGACTTGAGGATCCAAATGAGCAGAGGGATGCCGACCATCAGGATGGCATTTCTCCTTCTTCTGATTTGACCATGAAAATGCCTGTGTGCCCAAACAGGCATTTTCATCCCAAGACATCTGTGCATGCATCTCCATGTGTCTGTGTTGAAGATGAGATTCCAAATGTTTGTTTCCTTATCTGAGGAATAACTGATGGATTTCCTTTCTTTACTTGCAATTACCATTTTTTACAAGAACCAAGCCAAAAGCTTGATATCTTTTGTTTGATGGCAGCTGTGCTTAAGGGACCAACAAGCACTGCAGAGATGCTTTTCATGTAATAATCCTTGGAAATAGTAGAGTGAGTTAGTAGAGCAAAGTCCCTCTTCCAAACAGCCTGTCAAGCTGGTCAGGTGAATCCTCAGAGCAGCAAAGGTGCTTTTGCTGATCTAACTTCCACTAATGAGGTCAGTCAATGAAACCAGCTGCCAAGGCAAGATCTGCTGGATGTTGGACAAGCTGTGGCTGCCTCGAGTTTTAAATTTTTTGTTGGTCCAGGAAAGTCATCTCTGCCTCTGTGCCACAGCAGAAACCGCCACTGCAGAGTGCAGCTTGAACAATGGGATGTGGGAGAGCAGTTCCAGATGTGAAAGAAGCAGGTGAGAGACTCGTGTTTCCTTTTTCTCCAGGCTCAACTCCTGATAGCCACCAAAGGGATCCCAGAGCTGCGGCAGCCCAAGCTCCTCTCCCCTTTGCTGCGGGATTTCCTGAGCTGCTGCCTGCAGACAGATGAGGCACGGCGCTGGTCAGCCCAGGAGCTCCTGCAGGTAAAATGCCAGCAGGGGCTGCAGGGGAAACAGTGTCCCAGGGATGGGCTCCTCCTCCATGGAAGTGCAAGGCATCAGATGAGCCCCCCTCCTCCTCACCTCCACACTTGGTGCTGTTGTAATGAAAACAGTCAGGAAGCCTAGACTGGGCTGGGCTGGCAGGGACCTCTAAAGGTCATCTGGTCCAAGTGCCCTGCAATGAGCAGGGACATCTTTAAAGAAACCAGGGTGCTCAGACTTGAAATATTTCCAGGGCTGGGACACTTACCAGCTCTTGCAGCAAGCTGTGCCACTGTTGCCCCACTGTTGCTCCTTAGACCTACTCTGACTCAATCCTCTTTTCATTTCAAAAATATTCCCCTGCCTTTGAGGCTCTTAGCTTGGAAAGTAATGGCTCATTGTAGGTTTTTTTCCTTTCTGCAGCATCCATTTGTAACATCTGCCCAGCCTGCGTCCAGCCTCGTGCCGCTCATCGTCACAATGAAGAGATGGCAGGAGTTGAGAAGAAGGGGAGAGGCCCTTTAAAGCAGTTCTCTCCATGACCAGCCGAGAGGAAGATTTTAGGCTATGATTGCAGCAAAAATTGTAGTGTAGGATTGTTGCTAAGATTGTAAGGCAGTGTTGTTGCCTAAGATTGTAAATAAAACTTCTGAAACCTCAAGTCATTTTGAAGATTGCCCTCCTTCTGAGCCTGTGAGAAAGCTCAGCATTTCCTTGTGAACTGTCTGTTTTTCCTTAGAGGTGGAAGTGACATTAATGGTTTCTTTGGCACGGCTTGAAAGTGGAGAAAGCTCTTCTTCATTCATCCTCTGCAGAGCACAGTGTCTTTGGAATATGGCCCACTGGCTGGGTTTTATCCAGCTGTGGCACTTGTGTTTGAGGCAGAAAGGGCACTGGCACTGGCATTTGCAGGCAGAAGCAAAGGAGGAGTGCGTCAGCCCAAACACCCTGTGCAGATGTGCAGGCCTTGAGCTCTGACTGGAGAGCATTTGTGTTCCTGCCACTTGGATTTGTATCCCTAAATGCAATTTCTTTGGCTGGAGGAGAGTTTTTCTCAAGTGAGAAAGCAGAAAGATCAGGGAGGCTGCTGGGAAAGGTGCAGAGATGGTGCAGAGCTGTCAGCGGTGCGAGGTGAGAGCAGGCTTTGCCTTGGCCAGGCTGGAGCCCCAGCAGAGCCCTGGCAGAGCCCGGAGCAGCCTGAGCCTGGGCAGAGGCAGGCTGGAAGGAGGCCCTTGGAGCTGCAGGAGGCAGCAGCCCGGCCCTGGGTGCCTCTTGGTGGCACCAGGTCAATCCTGAGCTCTCAGAGCCCAGCTGGCAGCTGGCTACTCCCAAGGGGAAGCGTAGCCGTGCTGGGCACAGCACAGACTGGTGGCATTGGCCGTCTGGAGTGTGCTCAGGAGGAGAGAAAGGCAAAGCACAGCCCAGGGCTGCAGGCCTGCCTGAGGATTCCTACTCTTGTGCTGGCTGCCCTGAGACTCCTGGCAAAGGTGAGCAGTGTGTGCAGCACTCTGGGCACAGGGGAGGGAGCCGGGCTGCTCTGCAGGCTCCAGCACAGGGCAGCGTCCTTCAGGCATGGCGCTTCTGCCGGGGGAACCGAGGCCAGCAGGAGGCAGGGACAGCTTGTCCCTTGACATCTGCACTAGCCAGGGCCTCACACAGCTCTGGGAGGAAGCACCTGCAGTCCTGGAGTTCTGCACTGAGCCAGAGCAAGGGGTGAAATGCACAGTGGTCTGCAGAAATATTCAGGGGCACCAGGTTGGCCTGCTTTGTGCTCTCTGGCACACAGCAAGCACTGTGCCATACAGCCCTGAGCTGCTGGGAGAGAGGCGTTAGAAAGGAGCCAACTCTTGGCTAAAATTAACCAGGGACAAAGTCATCAAAGCCAAAGAGAACTGTTTCTTTGTAAGGATTCACCTGAGCTGGGTGTGTATCTTGCTCTCCCAAGAGCCAAACACACACACAACACACACTCACACAGAATGCTGCTTTTTATTGCCTTGCCCAGCCCAGGGTGAACCGTGCCCCCTTTCCCTTTGGCTGGGTACTAGGGAACTTATATTCTCTCCCCATTGTCTCCTTTTCTGACCCCTTCCCTCTTATCCTACTTCCCTTTTGGTCTGGTCTTCAACCTGGCCCCTCTCCCAGCTCACAGCAACACCCAACAAATTAACTAAAACAAATACAAACCCTAAATAACAACACCTAGGACCAACAACTTTCATTCTTTTTTCTAGTAATCTTTTGGCTGCAGCAAAATATTACCTCCTATCTCACTGAGGGAATCAGGGATGAGCCTATGCCTTGTGCTTGAGCAGTGAACTGTTTTGGAAGGGAGCAGAAGAGTTTCAGGAGGCAATTTGGGTTTTCTTTCTAAATTGCTGGAGGAAAGACACAAGGTGGCTTCAGAAAGCAAAAACACTTTCACGGTAAATTGAGGAAATGCTCATGAACAATTCTCAGAGAAGGAAGGTGTTGAGAAAATGTTGAACTGTAACAAATCATGAATTGCCTTTGCATTAACAGACAGTGTTGAGCCCTCTATTCCCCCAGCACAGTGACTGATGTGTGCAAGTGGCTACCTCAGCCTTGAGAATAGAGTAGTCCTCCTAAGAAGGAAGCTGGAAAACTACTGGTAGGGGAAGAAAGTGGTTGTAGGAGGCTCTTGAGCATCGGGGGAGAATTGGAGGAATGGGATGTTCCCCAAATGACCACCAAAGACCTCAAGAGAGCCCTACTCTCCTGTCAGGAACTTCTGAGAAGTGATTTAAATATGTCAACTAATTGGAGGGAATGTTACCCTGTGAGTTTCAGCAAAGTAATGAGTAGGTCTTCTTTCCATGGTTACAAATTAATAGGTGAGATTTCTGAGTGAGCACCTGTGTTAGAAAAGTGATTCCCCATGCACCCAGCACTGAAATAAAGTCATGCCTCCTTTCTCCCACTGAGCTGGCACCAGGGAGCCAAAGCTCTGTGCTGCAGCTGGCCCGGGTGTGTGCAGAGCAGTGCAGCCTCCACAAAGCCCTTGGTTTCCCCACAAGTCATGGGGATTTGTTGCCAGCTGTGCCCAGCTGTGGCAGGAGAAAGAGCCCGCAGTGCAGTGGGCGCCGTGCCCTGCCCAGCCGGGACTCTCTGGCACAGAGGAGCAGCAGCACCAGCACCTTTCAACCCACTCCTGCCTTGGCCTCCCCTGGCACACAGAAGCCTCTGGAAATCAGCACCACCTGGTGCCTTCCCAGCTTGGAGCAGCTCCTGCTGCTGGGCACATCCTGCCACTTCTACTGCTCCCAAACAGGAATCAAGGCACAGGTGGAGACGGACATACAGAGAAGCCCTGGGCTTGTGCAATCAATGGGCAAATGCATGGGGGAATGTCTTAGGAATTATTTCAGCTCTTATGCCAATACTGCCTTCTCTCCTTTTCTCTCTTCGCATTTCCTGCTCTTTTCCCTCTCACATTTCCACTCCTTCCCCCTCTTGAGTCTCACAGTTTTCCTCTCATGTTTGCCTGCGAAGTTTTACTCATTTTCCCCACCCTTTTCAGCTCCTTTTCCTCACACTTGACCTCTCACACTTCCCCACCTTCCCACTGTTTCCTGCTCTTTTTTTCCTCATGTTTCTCACAATTTTTCCCTGACATATCCTGCCCTTTTCTCCCCTCATGTTTCTCTCCTTTCCTCAGTCATTTTTCTCCAAGTTTTCTCCTCAGGATTCTCACTTTTGCCCTCATGATTCTAAACTTTTCCTCTGACATTTCTCATACTTTTCCCCTCACATTTATCATTCTTTCCCCCTCATGTTCCTTATAATTTTCTCTCACATTTTGTGGCCTTTTTTCACTCCTGTTTTCTGACACTTTTCCTGTCAGACTTCCCACCCTTTTTTTCCCCCCTCTTGTTTTCTGCCTTTCTCTGCCCTCTGGTTTCTCACTCTTTTCCCCTCAGGATTCTCACAATGTTCCCCTCACATTTGCTGCCTGTTTCTCTCTCTCTGCCAGTAAAGTTTCTCACTCTCTTCTCTTCACATTTCTCTCCATTTCCCCCTATATTTTTCACCCTTTCCCACTCATATTTCTTAGAATTTTCCCATTGTATTTCCTGCCTTTTCCTCGTCTCACCTTCTTCTCCTATTTTCACTCACATTTCTCACCATTTTCCCCTCAGTTTTCTCACCCTTTCCCTCACAGGTTTCCTACCCTTTTCTTCCCTCACACTTCTCTCCTTTTTCCACTCCCATTTCTCACACTTGTCACCTCACAATTTCTGCCTTTTTCCCCTCACATTTCTTAACCCACTGGTTCCTGTCAGTGACTGCTCCTCTTCAGCAGTGGATGGGCTTCTCTTGTTTTTCCCTGCAATCCCCTACTCCAAAGAATGGGTGCCAGAGCAGCGCTCCAAGGAGCCCCTGCCTGTGCGTCTGCTGAACAGAATGGCCGTGCTCAGCTTGAAGAGTCTCATGGAGAACAACCTAAAGTGCACTGGGCTTCCTGCTGCAGTTTTGGTTTGTATTTCAGTTCTCTGTAGTCTTCATGGTGTTCTAAAGAAATAGGTCCCCTGAGGGATACACATTGCGGGTGAGCAGCCACTGCACCATCCGCCTCAAGCAGATCCATCTCCATTTTCATCCCCTCACAGTCACTGTGACTCCTGCCTGGACCAAACCACTTGTGATGCTTCTTGATGCTAAACAAAGTCCATCTGCACAGGAAATGCTTTTGGCCCTCTTTTGAAGAAACAATAAAAGCCTTTATTTTAAAATGTTCAGTCTCCAGAGATTTTTTCCTATTTTCACCAATTTGAATTGCCTTGACATCAAAATACTGCCAGCTGACATTCCAAACTGGCTGGTCTATGTTTGTGTGCACAGAACAAATGTGCCACATCGTGCCCATTTCCCGGGTGTCTGTTAATGTCCTGTTCAACAAAGGGCTGAAGGGAAGGACTCTTGCTGCCCCGCGCGGCTCCGGGGCTGGAGCTGGGCTGGCAGGGGCCGCAGACCATGCTGGGAGGCCCCGCATCAGCCCCATCCGCCATCGTGTGTGTGTCTGCCTCAGCCCCATCCGCCATCTTGTGTGTGTCTGCCTCAGCCCCATCCGCCATCTTGTGTGTGTGTGTCTGCCTCAGCCCCATCCGCCATCTTGTGTGTGGCTGCCTCAGCCCCATCTGCCATCTTGTGCCTCAACCCAGTCCAGCTCTGAAGTGAATGTGTTGCTGTTTTGTCAGCAGTCAAGGTCAGCACCAAAAACACCAACACCAGCAGGACAGTCTACAGGGAATGGCACAGGTTTGGCTTAAAGCAGCCTGTCCTAACTTGTCACTGTCCTTTACCCATGAACAAGTCCCCAGGGCCACACACAGCAAATGTCCAACAGCAGCTCCATCAGCCACTTCCTCCTGCTGGCATTGGCAGACACGAGGCAGCTGCAGCTCCTGCACTTTTGCCTCTTCCTGGGCATCTCCCTGGCTGCCCTCCTGGCCAACGGCCTCGTCATCAGCGCCGCGGCCTGCGGCCACCACCTGCACAGCCCCATGTTCTTCTTCCTGCTCCACCTGGCCCTCAGTGACCTGGGCTGCATCTGCACCACTGTCCCCAAAGCCATGCACAATTCCCTCTGGGACACCAGGAACATCTCCTACACAGCATGTGCTGCTCAGCTCTTTTTCTTTATGTTTTTCATCACAGCAGAATTTTCCCTCTTGACCATCATGTGCTACGATCGCTACGTGTCCATCTGCAAACCCCTGCACTACGGGACCCTCCTGGGCAGCAGAGCTTGTGCCCACATGGCAGCAGCTGCCTGGGCCAGTGCCTTTCTCTATTCACTGCTGCACACAGCCAATACATTTTCCCTGCCCCTGTGCCATGGCAATGCCCTGGGCCAGTTCTTCTGTGAAATCCCCCAGATCCGCAAGCTCTCCTGCTCACACTCCGACCTCAGGGAACTTGGGCTCATTGCTGTTAGTGCCTGTCCATTTTTTGGCTGTTTTCTGTTCATTGTTTTCTACTATGTGCAGATCTTCAGGGTTGTGCTGAGGATCCCCTCTGAGCAGGGACGGCACAAAGCCTTTTCCACCTGCCTCCCTCACCTGACCGTGGTCTCCCTGTTTGTGAGCACTGCCCTATTTGCCCGTCTGAAGCCCCTCTCCATCTCCTCCCCATCCCTCAATCTGGCCCTGTCAGTTCTGTACTCAGTGATGCCTCCAGCCCTGAACCCCCTCATCTACAGCCTGAGGAACCAGGAGCTCAAGGATGCCCTGAGGAAAATGATGCCTGGATCTTTTCAGAAGCAATAAACTCCCTCTTTCCTGCTCCAGAGGCTTCAGAATACAACTCTTCACAGTCTCAGACATTTTTTCCTATTTGTATATTTTTTCATTGGGACCTTTCCTGTTTCTTTTTCTCGTGTTACTACTTTGTGATATCACATCCCATTTTCTGATGTCACAGACTCACCTTCTATGAAGTCACAGCTAGCTCTGTGATGTCACAACCCATTCAATGATGTCACACTACTCACTCAGTGATGTCATGCAGCCACCCTGGAATGTCACAGCCCAATCTATGACTTCACAGCCCTATGATGTCATATAGCCACAGCAAAATGTCACATCCTGCTCTGCAATGTCACACACTCCCCTGTGATGCTGTAGCTGCTCAATGACCTCACACAACAAACTCTGTGATGTCATAGCCCGATCTGTGACCTCACACAACCCACTCTCTGCTGTCACAGAGCCCCTTTGTGACATCACAGCTGCTCTGTGGCTCTGTGACATGGATTAGAGCAGATTTTGGCCATTGTAACTCCAATTTTCCTCGGATTTCTTTCTCTGTGTATCCCAACCCTTTTTCTAGCTTTTCCCCAGAAATCCCAGGAATCTCCCAGAGCTTGGGGACATTTTTGGGTGTTGAAGTGCAGATTTTGGGTATTTTAGTGCAGATTTTGGATGTTTAGGTGCAGATTTTGGGGCTCTTGGGCCACTTCCCATGCAATTTTAGAGCAGATTTTGGCCATTTTACAGCCAGATTTTCCACAGATTTTTTTTTTGACTAGTCATTCCCAGCCATTTTTCCCAAGTTTTCCCCCAGAAATTCCAAGAATCTCCTTAGGTTTGCTACCATATCTGGGTGTTTTTTTGCAGATTTTGTGTGTTTAATACAGAGTTTGGGGCTCCTGAAGCCAGTCTGCATTAAATATCTATTGTGAATTTAAGGGATTTTTCAAGGAGCTCTACGAGGCTCCTGTACTAGATTATTGTGCTGTCTTTTACTGAGCTCCCTGATAATGGTTCTGTTGATCAGTGAAGAGGATTTCACACTGAGGGGCAACAGTGCAGCCTGCTCAGTGGCCCAGCAGCCTCTGGGGGAAAAGCCTTTTCCTGAGATCCAAGCCAAAGCTGCCCCGAGTCAGCTCCAGCCGTTCCCTGCAGTCCTGTCCCTGGGCCCCAGAGGGAAGAGGTTCCCACAGCCCCCAGCCAGGGACCCGCTCCCAAGGCTGTTGCCAGGGCAGCCAGGGCTGGCACCAGCTGTGATGCTCGGTTTCCCCGGGCCGGGCTTTAGGAATGGGATTCCCCAATTTCCTGATCCCGCTAAAACCGTGCCGCCCCTCACTGCCCTCCAGCCTCCCACTGAAAGTAAAAAAGGCAAAGACTCCAGGCTTGGATAAGAACAATTTACTGGGCACCGCAACAAGAAAAGGAACAAACAGGAACAGAAACAACAGTGATAAGAGAAGGGGATAACACAAACTATATACAGGGAAATTACAACCAATTACCAACTGGCTCACCCAGCAACGTACTTTATCCTGCATGGGAAGGACACCCTTCTCCTTGGGGGAGAGAGAGAGTCCCTTCCCTGACCCCAGCAATGACCTGATATGGGATCAAATACAATGACAGGGCCATGGCCAGACCATGACGTTCTTCAATCCCACCTCACATCATTGCCAGGGGCAGGGAAAGGGACAGGTTTCCTCCCAGCATGGATCACAGGGAATGTGGGTCACCAGGGTTCTTCCCAATGTGAGTCCTCTGATAGGGGATGAGGTTGGAGACTCAAATTATGCTCTTCCCACAGTCAGGACACTCACAGGGCTTCCCTTACAGGTGACTCCGTTGATGCTTGGTCAAGTGAGAGCTCTGAGTGAAGCTCTTCTCACACTGAGGACACTCGTGGGGCCTCTCCCCAGTGTGGATGCGCCGGTGGGTGACGAGGTTGGAGTTTTGCTTGAAACCCTTCCCACAGTCGGGGCAGCGGAAGGGCCTCTCCTCTGTGTGAATCCGCTGGTGCTTGAGGAGATCTGAGCTGGTCTTAAACTTCTTCCCACACTCAGAACACTCATAGGGCCTCTCCCCAGTGTGGCTCATTTGGTGGATGATCAGCTGGCCCCTCTGGTTGAAGCCCTTCCCACATTCCCCACACTTGTGTGGCCTTTCCTCAGCGTGGGTGTTCTGGTGGCAGATCAGATTGGAGCGCTGGCTGAAGCTCTTCCCACACTGCACACACTTGTAGGGCTGTTCCCTGGTGTGGATCCTCTGGTGGCTGATCAGGTGGGAGCTTGTGCTGAAGCTCATCCCACATTCCCCACACTCATGGGGCCTCTCCCCAGTGTGGATGCGCCGGTGGGTCACAAGGTGGGAGTTGTGCTTGAAGCCCTTCCTGCAGTCGGGGCAGCGGAAGGGCCTCTCATCAGTGTGAATTTGCTGGTGCCTCAGGAGATTGGAGCTGGTGTGAAACCTCTTCCCACACTGGGGACACTCGTAGGGCCTCTCCCCAGTGTGGATCCTCTGGTGTCTGATCAGTTGGGACCTGCAGCTGAAGCTCTTCCCACACTCCAAGCACTTGTGGGGCTTCTCCCCATCATGAAGCTGCTCATGGACCAGCTCAGAGCCCTGGCTGAAGCTCTGTCCACCTTCCTGGAATTGGGTGGGTCTTTCCTCCTCAGAGCCCCCTGAGATGGCTTTAGAGCTCCTCCTCCTGTGGGATCTCTGCGGCTTTTCCTCCCTGTTGGATTCTTGTGCTGTGGATCCGCTCAAAACAGGCTCTTCCACGAGGTTCTGCTGTGTGGATTTGTCCTCCCTGGTCTCCATCCTCAGCTTCTTGTCTGGAGGAGGAAGGACAAGGAGAGGATGAGATTTGCCTCCGTGCCAGAGGGAAGGGGAAGGAGTTTCCCCCCAGTCTATCCCCGGCATGAAGGCGTTGGCAGCAGGGTTGTCCTGCAGCCAGGGGCCGTGATGGGCTGGGAGATGGAGCAGGAGAGAGGGGGAAAGGGGCACTGACTTCCTTCTCACCTGCCTGGCTCTCCCGGGGCATCTTCCAGTTCCTTGCAGCCTAAACTTAAAAATTAAGAATTAAAACTAAAAATGCAGTAGTAAAAAAACCCCCCAAAACAACAGACAGAGTCAGAATACAACCTGACACCCAGTTAGGGGTGTTGGTAGCAGTCCAATCAAACTGGTGCGGCAGTCCTCCTGGAGTTACACTTGTGGTTTTCTTGAAGCAAAGATCTTGTAGAAGGGTGTAGTTTTCCTCTGAAAATCCAGTGATGGTGCAGATGGGTCCAGTGCTCCTCTGGGAATCCAGTGGAAACAGGCTGCTTCTGGTGTGGTAAATATCAGATTATATCCAGGTAGGAATGCTTGGCTCCTCCCTGTGGGTGAAGCATCTCCCAATGGGATGATGTTATTTTATCAGTCATGCAGTGAACATCAATGGCCCATTAACAGAAGATAAGCCCCTGGAGGGAGGATGGGTTGTGGAAGAGATAAAGAACACTGCCCCACCTGGTTTTAACAACTGGCCTATTAACAGAAAATAATCCCTGGAAATATGAGGTATGGGCCATGGAAGAGATAAAGAATACTGCCCCACCTGGTTCTCACAGATGGCAATAGAATACATTGTTTTGGTTCCATCTTGGATTGCATTCTCAGAATGGGCTCCAGGCTCCTTGCCCAGGCTCTCTCCAGAACACGCCCAGGCCAACGCTCAGCACAGAAAAGCCCCGGGAGCAGCCCCAGGCTGGCCCTGGGCAGGCTGGGGGCAAACAGCAGGGCTGGGGCTCTGCAAGGGCCCTGGGGGAGACGGGAAGGAGCAGCAGAGCAGGGGCTGATCCATCCCCACTGCGCTGGACACCCCAGGGCAGTGTCCCAGAGCGTCCTCATGCACCTACCAACAACATCCCCCCTGGGCAGCCCTGGCCTCTCCCCCAGCTCACACAGGGGCCGCATCCTTGCAGGCACAGACACGGCAGCACTGCCTCAGGAGCCCCTGTTTGCACTGCCCAGAGCAGGCCTCAGCACCCCCATACTGTTGGTGTGCGGAGATGAACCTGAGGGAGCACAAATGCCATCAGCCCCTGGGGCCAGGAAGGGCTGGGCCACAGCAGGGAAACCACTCAGCTTTGGCGTGGCCTCTCAAGTCACACAGAGAGTTTGTTCCCATCAGCTCTGAGTTTCCTGTGCCTCTGCAGACGTTGTCGCTCAGAGCCAGGGCTGCCTGGCAGCCACCCCCAAACTGCCCTCAACATTTCCTTTGCTTCACCTTGGCTTTCTTTACCTTTCCCTGGAAAATATTTCTTCCTGTGGCCTTCCCTTGTTCCCTCCCCTGCAAACAGCCCATCCCTGGTTGTCCTTTCCTCTCTGGCCCCACTCCCCATTGCAGTTCCTGAGTTGGCACCATGGGAACGTCCCTTGGGGAGCAGGATCATCCTCCAAGGGCTTCAGGAATTGTCTGCAGGCTCCTGCAGTGCCTGGGGCTGCTCCCTTGCCAGAGGCACCCCAGGCCAGGGGGGCACATCTGGGCTGCTGTGTCTGGCTGTGGGGCTCCTGTTGTGGGCCATGAGGAGGAGCTGCAGAGGCTCTGCAGGACTGACAGGATGGGCTTTGGGGCTCTCAGGAGAAGCTGAGGGACCTGGGCTGCTGCACCTTCTGAAGAGGAGGCCCAGGCCTCATCCTGACACTGCTGCAAGGCTGCTTTCAGAGAATCACACAATCAGCAAGGCTGGAAATGACCTTGGACATCATCAAGTCCAAGCTGTGCCCTGACACTGCCTTGTCTCCCCTGAGCCTCCTCTTGTCCAGGAGAAAGAAGCCCAGCTCCCTCAGCTGCTCCTCACAGGACCTGTGTTCCAGAGCCCTCCCCAGCCTTGTTCCCTTCTCTGGACACGCTCCAGCCCCTCCATGTTGTTCCTAAATTGGGGGGCCCAGAACTGGACACAGCACTCGAGGTGCTGCCTCAAGCAGTGCCCAGCACAGGGGAAGAATCTCTGCCCTGCTCCTGCTGGCCACACTGTTCCTGATCCATAGGAGTGCCAGGGCTTGGATGAGGGACATGGTGGGCAGGGCCTGGGGACAAAGTCGAATTTCTGTCAGCCATGAAGGGTGTCTTGGGATTTCTAATAAAAATAAATGAAAAAGTTTATTCTATTCCATCTTTTGGAACCTGGTTGGGGAGGTGTTTTTTCTTTATCTGTTGTATCTCCAGGAGGGAGGGTGCAAGTGCCTTTCTGATAACAAGCCAGCTGTTAAAACCGGGTGGGGCATTGATTCTTATCCCTGTTCACCCTCCCATTCCCTCCATGGGGATCTCTTCTGTTAATGGGCCATTACAGCTCAGCAATGACAGTTAAAAAAATTTTTTGGGGTATTTTTGAATTGTTTTGGTAACAGTGTAGGGATATTTAGGAATAATTTGGGAATGTTCTTGGGAGTATTTTGGGGACATTTTGAGAAGATTCTGGAAATATTTTAGGAACATTTTGGAGACATTTTAGAAACATTCTGTGAATATTTTGGGGGCAATTAGGAATATTTTGGGGATATTTTGATGAAGTTGTTGGCATATTTCAGGGACATTTTGGGAATGTTTTGGGAACACCCCAGCAATATTTCGGGAACATTTGAGACATATTCCAGGGATATTTTGAGGATATTTTGGGGATGTTTTGAGAAGATTCTGGGAATATTTTGGGAATATTTCAGGGGCATTTATGAACCAGTTCACGCACATTATTGGGATTTTTTGGGAAACATTTCAAGGACATTTTAGATACACTCCATGAACACTTGTGGGAATTTTTTGGGAATATTTCAAGGGATTTTAGAAACATGCCATGCACATTTTTGGGAATATTCTGGGGACAGCTTGGGGAATTAGAGTATCATTCCCCACACATTTTTTGGAATTTTTCTGGAATATTTCGGGGACATTTTAGGCACCCTCGCTGCAGAACTTTGGGAATTTTTTGGGAACATTTCTGGGGAATTTTCTCTCACCTGTCTCCAAATTACCCCAAAATATCCACAAAATTACACAAAAATTACCACAAAATTCCCCAAAATATGTACTCACAAAATGCCAAATTTACCACAAAACATCCTCCAAACTTCTCCCAAAATTACACCAAAATTAGCCCAAAATATCTTGAAAATATCCCTAGAATTACCCCAAACATCCACAAAATACCCCAAAATATCCAAAAAATTACACCATGAACCTCAAATTACCTCAAAACATCCCCAAAATTACCCCAAATTAACCCAAAAAATCTCAGCAAAATTATCTCAGACCAAAATTAGCTCAAAATAGTCCCAAAATATTGCCAAAATTACCCCAAAATATTCCTCAAATTTACTCCAAAATTTTTTGAAAATAACCCCCAAACATCTCCTAAGTTACCCAAGGGGGTCTGGGAGGTGGGGGGAAAGAGAGGAGGAGGGGCAAAAATAGGTCTGGGGTGTCACAGGGGGATTTTGGGGGGTTCTGAAGGTTACCAAATGGGTCTGGGGGTGTCCCAGGGGGGTCCTGGAGCATCCCCAAATGGGCCTTGGGTCTCTGGGTGTCCCCAAATGGGTCTGGGGATTCCCAAGTGTGTCCCACCCAAGTGTCCACACATGGGTCTGGGACAGAGTCCCAAGGGGTTCCAGAGAGGTTTTGGGAGTCCCCAAATGGGCCAGGGGTCTCAGAGGGTCCTCAAATGGATGTGGGGGTGTCCCAAGGGGGTCTCTAAGGAAATTGGGGGTGTCCCAAAGGGCTCCCCAAATGGGTGTGGGGGGGTCCCAGGTACCCCCAAAGGGTCTGGGGTGTCAGGAGTGCCCCAAATGCGTCTGGGGGAATCCCAGGGGAGTCTTGGGGGTCTCAAGTGTCTCCAAAAGAATCTGGGGTCCCCACGAGGTACCCCAAATGGGTCTGGAGGTGTCCCAAGGAGGGCCTAGAAAAGTTTGGGGGGGTCCCAAGAGGGTTTTGGGGGGGATCCCAGTGAGGTTTTGGGACTCCCCAAATGGGTCTGGGGGTTCCCAAGTGTCCCCAAAAGAGTCTGGGGTCTCCCAAAGAGATTTCAGGGGCTCCCAGGTGTGTCCCAGGTGTCCCCAAAAGGCTCTGGGGTCTCCCCCCCTTTACCTTGGGTCACCTGGGCAGGGGCTTGGGCAGGATCTTTCAATCACTTGCTACACTTGGGACTTGGCCCCTGCTTGACAAAAAGGCTGATGGAGCTCACAGGCTCCTTCCGGAGAGCAGCTGGCCCTGCAGGATTCCTCTGGGCAGGAGAGTTCCTGCAGTCACAGACTTGCTTTTGATAAATATCATGGCCTGAGCATGGAGTTGGCCTTTTCCCTGCAGTGAATTTAATATTCTGGGTTCGTTTTCCAAAACTCTCTGTCAGAGAGGGCTCACTGAAATGATTTCTCTGCTCCCAAGACATGCAAATTACTTTCTTTTGACATTTTTTTACCCTTTTCCCTCTTTGTTGTTTATACAAGAGTTTGGTTTTCACTGTTGAGCTGCAGGCTATCCCAAAATACGCCAGGACTTTGGAGGAGTGGTTTTATGGAGATGATGGCTCTGGGCTGGGAGCCACACTTCCCAGCTCTGGCCCCAACTTTAGTACCTGCTCTACAGAAATCAACGTTTCCCAAACAGACACCTTGGGTTTGGAGTTGCCCAACTTGAGGCCATCAAATGCTGCTCTTCAGAGCCTGCACATCTTCCCCCTAAAATCAGATGGAGATAAATGGGTCAAATCTTTCCAAGAATCTCTTTGAACACAGCACCTCAAAATAGAAAGCCTTACTTTCCCTAAGAGAATCTATTTCCAACTAATACCTCTTTCCCACAATGAAAATAATCTGATGATCTATAAAAAGCAGTTTTTTGTCCAAAGTATTGCCCTTTAAATTTTATCAGCACTACCACTGATAAGAAAAAGATAAGATAAGAGATAAGAAAAAGTTCAAAAGGAATGACTGTAAATTTTCTGAGTCATTATGGAGTCAAAAGAACTGGAACCAGATTTGGGGTGAACGAATGGGGCATTAAACTTCCAAATAAATTTTTGCTGAAAAACAGACTTTCACCTTAAAATACAATTATTTAAAAAAAACAAACCCAAAACAACAACAACAACAACAACAACAACAAAACTAAAGGAAGGGAAAATTGACAAAATTAAGACCTGCAAAACTATCAATGACTCTGCTGACTGAGCTCTCCATTTGATCTATCCTTTAAGTTATTTTCCCAAAGGATCAGCACAGAGCCTGCCAGCAGCAGTAACCTCCTGTGACACACAAAATTATGTTGCAATCAGGAATTCTTTCAAGGGCTGCAGCCCAAGCACGTCCGTGGTTTCAAAGGAAACAGTGCAATTCAACTACCTACAGGCACTAAACAGAGCTGTGGGGTTTTAATTGTGGGACACCTTGACGGCAGGAATAAGACTTTTCTTACATGAAAGGAGATGGAAAAGAGGATACTGTTTAAAAAATGCTGATGAGTACTTTGAGAGATCAAGTGCTAAGTGACTGTGGTATTTGACACCTTTAAATTACCTATACCCCCTTTCAGATAATCTGGAAAATCTTTGAGGCTGATTATGGGCTGTGATAAATTTATTTGAATTACACTTTTCAGACATTAAGCATTTATAAAATACTGATAAAAGTCATGTAATGTAAACAGTATCGAAGAAGAAAACTGCAAAATCATCAGAGACAAGCATATGCCCCTGCAGAAGACTGGCAAAGTTCTCAAAGGTGAAAAACTTTACTGACATGGGAAGAAAAAAAACCAACCTAATTCAATTTTACACTCTTGAATGGTTCAAATTCAAAATTCAGAGTATAGGTTGGAAAATCCACCAAGAAAGTCTGCTCTGGTAAAATTCCTGGAGTTCAACAAGCACCTAGAGACTTTCAGCAATCCATCCACAGGTTTTGAAAACCAATCCACAGGGACTGAGAAATCCAGAGACAAGTCTGTTCCAGGGTCTTTGCAGCCTTTGCTGGGAAATCCATGGCCAGCCCCAAGGCCCTGCAAGACCCAGTTATCAACCATCTAAACTTCACACCCTCAACTTGCAGCTGCTCATTTCCCCAGAAACTGAGTTCATTTCTCTTCAGTGCATGCACAGATAGCCATGGCAATGAAGCATAAAAGAGAAGAATATCTCCCAAGGACCGTCAGACAAGTAAAAACCACTACAAAATTCCAACACTACAACATTTGTATTTTTAATATCCCTAGTAAAGAACTGCTATACCTATCCCCAAAATCTTTGCCTAAAAGCCCTTTAATTGCAAATTTACAATAATTTGTAAAAGGGGAGAGGGGGTTACATTCCAAGGGAGACTCCGGTCTTCCTTGGCAGATCCCTGTCTATTCAAACCAAAACAGAGCCCAAGTTCCCTGAAGTAGGAGTTGGAGAAGGAGAGTATTGGAGGTTCCGTTTGATCCTTTTTTTTTACTGATTTTTTCTCCGTAAGTTGGTGGGAGACTAAGCACTGAGTGATTATGGATGCTTGACCAAAATACAGAGGTGGCCAAAAGTCAGGAGGGGGAGATAACGTGAGTTTTGGGGCAGGAAAAAGGACAGGGCTGGGGGCAGCTTCTCTCTCTTGCTCTCGGTGTCGGGGAGAGGACAGCCAGGCTGCTGCTTGCTGTGGGAGGAGTTTGCTGCCACCACCAAAGTGCAGTCCTGTGAAATCTGCCAACCCCTGCTCATGTGCCCAGGAATTCTGAGCTCATCTCCCCCTGCCCTGCTGGCCCAGCCCCATCCCGCTGCCGCCGTTTCTTCGGCGCTGCCTTGAGGCTTTTTGCTGCTCTGTGACCCCACACTGCCCTGCCCTGCTGGGACATCCCTGCCATTCCAGCTGCCACTGCACAGCTTCTGATCCCATCCACCAGCCTGGGATTTTTTCCACTGTTCCAGCTTGGTGCTCTCAGGGTCCCAAGAGATTGGACTGCCCCGGGCTTTGTGAAACAATGCCTCCCAAGGTTCCTGGTTGTGTTTGCTATTAATGCTGCACTTGTTGTTGTTTGTTTGCCTTGTTATATATACTAGTAAAGAACTGTTCTTCCTAACCTCATCCCTCTGCCTGAAAGCCCCTTTCCTCTTCTAAATTATAATAATTTGGAGGGAGGGGGTTTGAATTCTCCATTTCTAGGGAGGCCCTGCCCCTCCCCAGCAGATCCCTGTCTTTCAAACGAAGACAGCCTTTCATGTGTCCTCAGTACTCCTAGCATGCATCCTTGTAATTCCTTCAATCTGCTCATTTAGCACAGTCCTGGTGTTCTGTTAGGCCAGGAGACCTGTTAGAAACAACTGTGTAGTTCTTGGCTTTCACACTTATACCCTGGCTTTTGCAAATTATTTTGACAGACTGCAGTTTGTAATCTCTTTTAAACAGCTTTTGATATAGTCTAATTTGTCACCCTTTAGCAGTTAATACCCTAATCCCTGTGGAGATTGCATATTCCAGTGTGATAAATGTATTATAGTTTATGGTATTGCAAAATATTGAAATAGAGTATATTATAAAACTATAAATATATAGTATAAAGACAATATTCATAAACAAACATAAATACAAATATAAACAACAATAGAAATATACAATTTAATAGATTATTTAAATATTAAAAAATTAAAATCTGCTAACTATCTTTGCAGAAGTGACTATGGTTGGGAAATAATGACTGATGCCTGTATTTCTGTAACTGACTGACAATAGTGAAATGGCGAATGCTGATTGAAAGAAAAACGTTGGCTAAAATGTCTGGATGATAAGATAACATTGAAAAAAAAAACCCAGGCAAGTAACACAGAAAGAGCCAGGAGGAATCCACCACCGACCCTTTGGCCATCAATAACTGCCAAACCACAGACCAGGTGACCTCGAGAGGAAATAAAACACAAAAGTCTCAAAATCACATCTGCATTATGGCACATAATTTAGGAAGATGAGGTCAGGGGTCGAACTAAGCTAGAGAATTGCCAGAAAATGTGCACACAAAGGAATGTTTAAATGTGTATAGTCTTCATGAATATGCATTTGACCAATAGTCTTGGGTTACAATGCAAGATGGAACCAAAAGTTTGTATTCCATTCCCATCTGTTCAAACCAGGTGGGGCAGTGTTCTTTATCTCTTCCATGGCCCATCCCTCATAACTCCAGGGATTATCTTCTGTTAATGGCCCAGCTGTTAAAACCAGGTGGGGCAGTGTTCTTTATCTCTTCCACAACCCATCCTCCCTCCAGGGCCTTATCTTCTGCTAATGGGCCATTGATGCTCACTGCATGACTGATAAAAGTAAATCATCCCATTGGGAGATGCTCCTCCCACAGGGAGGAGCCAAGCATTCCTACCTGGATATAAATAGACATTCCCCCCCATCAGAAACAGCCTGTTTCCACTGGATTCCCAGAGAAGGACCAGACCCATCTACACCACCACTGGACCTTCAGAGGAAAACTACACCCTTGCGAAGGATCATTGCTTCAAGACAACCACATCTGTCATTCCAGGAGGACTGCAGCCACGAACACCCTGACTAACTGGGTGTCAGGTTGTATTCTGACTCTGTCTGTTGTTTTGGGTTTTTTTACTACTGCATTTTTAGTTTAATTTTTAGTTTTTTAGTTTAGGCTGCAATGAAGAGGAAGATGCCCCGGGACAGCCAGGCAGGTGAGGAGGAAGTCAGTGCCCCTTTCCCCCTCTCTCCTGCTCCATCTCCCAGCCCAGCACGGCCCCCGGCTGCAGGACAACCCCACTGCCAACACTGTCCTGCTGGGGATGGACTGAGGGGATTTCCTTCCCCTTCCCTGTGGCACGGAGGCAAATGCCATTTTTTACTTGTCCTTCCTCCCGCAGACAAGAAGCTGAGGATGGAGACCAGGAAGGACAAACCCCCACAGCCAAACCTTGTGGAAGAGGCTGTTTTGAGTGTCTCCACAGCACAGGAATCTAATGGGGAGGAAAAGCCCCAGAGATCCTGCAGGAGGAGGGGCTCCAAACCCATCACAGGGGGCTCTGAGGAGGAAAGACCCACCCAATTCCAAGAAGGTGGACAGAGCTTCAGCTGGGGCTCTGAGCTGGTCCATGAGCAGCTTCATGATGGGGAGAAGCCCCACAAGTGCTTGGAGTGTGGGAAGAGCTTCAACTGGAGGACCCACCTGATCAGACACCAGCGGATCCACACTGGGGAGAGGCCCTACGAGTGTCCCCAGTGTGGGAAGAGGTTTCAGAGGAGCTCCAATCTCCTCTCACACCAGCGCATTCACACTGATGAGAGGCCCTTCCACTGCCCCGACTGCAGGAAGGGCTTCAAGCACAACTCCACCCTCGTCAACCACCGGCGAATCCACACTGGGGAGAGGCCCTACGAGTGTCCCCAGTGTGGGAAGAGCTTCACCCAGTGCTGTAACTTGACAAGACACCAACGGAAGCACCGGTAAGGGAAGCCCTGAGAGTGTCCCGACTGTGGGAAGAGGAGGAGTGAGTCTCCAACCTCATCCTCCAATAATTGACCCACATTGGGCAGAACCCTGGAGACCCACATTCACTGTGAGCCACATTGGGAAGACACCTGTCCCTTTCCCTGCCCCTGGCAATGTTGAGAGGTGAGACTGAAGAATGTCAGGGACTGGCCATGGCCCCTTCACTCTATTTGATCCCATATGAGGTCATTGCCACAGCCAGGAAAGGGACTCCCTCTCTCTCCCCCAAGGAGAAGGGTGTCCTTTCAAGGCAGGAGAAAACACGTAGCTGGGAAGAGCCAATAGGTGTTTTTGTAGTTTTCCCTGTGTATAGTTTGTCTTATCCCTTCTGTTATCACTATTGTTTCTATTCCTGTTTGTTCCTTATCTTGTTGTTGTTGCCAGTAAATTCCTCTTCTCCCAGCCTGAGGTCTTTGCCTTTTCTACTTTCAGTGGGAGGCTGGAGGGCAGCCAGGGGCGGCACGGTTTTAGCAGGAGCAGGAAATTGGGGAATCCCATTCCTAAAGCCCGGCCCGGGGAAACTGAGCATCACAGCTGGTGCCAGCCCTGGCTGCCCTGGCAACAGCCTTGGGAGCGGGTCCCTGGCTGGGGCTGTGGGAACCTCTTCCCTCTGGGGCCCAGGGACAGGACTGCAGGGAACGGCTGGAGCTGACTCGGGGCAGCTTTGGCTTGGATCTCAGGAAAAGGTTTTTCCCCCAGAGGCTGCTGGGCCACTGAACAGGCTCCCAGGGAAGGCTCACAGCTCCAGGGCTCTCTGAGCTCCAGCAGCCTTTGGACAGCGCTGCCAGGCCCAGGCTGGGATTGTTGGGCTGTCCTGTGCAGGGCCAGCAGTTGCACTCCAGGATCCTGATGGCTCCCTCCCAACTCAGCCCATTCTGGGATCCCTTCTGGCATCCCCTGGCCCTGGCCATGGGACTGCAAATGGTTGCCATGGCAAGGGAGTCTGGCCCCAGGCCTGAGCTGGGATGCTCAAGAGCCCTGTGGGCAGAGGCAGTCCCAGCCATGCCATGGGCACATCCCAGGGCACCTTGGGCTGCAAAGGCACCCATCTGTCACAGGCACTCACGGGGGCTCCACGGTGACACCCCAGGAGTGCCCAGGCTGCCAAAGAGCCGCGATGTCCCAGACACTCCCAGGGCTTCCTGTCCTGGGCACAGTGGGAGCTTCAGGCAAAAGCTTCATTTCTTCATTGGAGAATCTCCTGCTGCATCCTGAGGTGGAGAAATGACCCACTATGGATCCTCAAACCCCTCCAAGATTCCTAGACTTTTAAAATTCCACCTAAGAAAAAAAACTTAAAGTGGCTGGATCCAATCCTAGCCCCAGACTTTGTCAAAAGTTTATGTGTTAAAGATAGGGCAGGTGGAATTCAACCAAAATGAATTTTGTCCTACGGGAGAAACAATGGAATACTAGATACATTTTATAAATATAGCTATGACTGATTCAGATCTGGATTTGACAGAAAGATTCATTTACACCACAGAGTCAATAAAAAAAGAGCGTAATTTACTCCACATATAGGAGCTATAACAATTATTAGAACATACAGACCTAGGAAGCAATTTTTAAGAAAACAGGACCCTGTTGGGGCTTTTTGAGGCCATTGCAGGCAGAGCCTCCTGCTCCAGCAGGAACTGCCTTTCCTGTGCCAGGCCCAGGGCAGATCCCGCTGCAGGAAAAGCCCCAGGCCAGCCCCAAGACAGGGAAGGGCTCGGGCACAAGTGCAGAGTGCCGTGCTGGGAGCTGTGCCAGGGAGAGCCTGAGGCACCAAAGGCACCTTGGCAGCAGCAGCTGCTTCCAGGCCATGGCCAGAAGCCTCCCTTGGCAACCCGGCCTGGTGGCCACCACTGCAGAGCTGCTGCTTCAGGGCTCATTTCTGCCTGGCCTCTGCCCCAGCCCACAGAGTGTCACCTCAGCCCTGACTCTGGCACAGCTGCTGGGCCTGAGCCCTGCAGAGCCTAAAGGTCACCTGTGCCCCCCTGGCTCTGGCAGCCCCTGGGGCAGGGGGGAAAGGCCAGAGCAGGGGCTGCCTTTGGCTGCTGGATGTGGGCTCCAGCAGAGACAAGGAGGAGTCAGGGGAGTGGATGGAGGGCAGTGAGCAGCCCCTTGTCCCCGTGCAGTCCTGGAATGGTTTGGATGGGAAGAGCTCTGCAGTGCTCATCTCATCCAAACCCCTGCCATGAGCAGGGACATCTTTCAGCAGATCAGGTTGTTTAGAGCCCTGTCCCAGCTGGACTGGAATGTTTCCAGGGATGGGACATTGTCCACCTCCCTGGGAACCTGTCCTGGTGGATCACCAACCTCACCATCAAAAAATTCCTCCTTATCTCTCCTTATCTGAACTTCCCTTCCTTTAGTTTAAAAACACCACACTTTGTCCTTTTGGGACAGGCCCTACTAAAACCTTTATCCCCTATTGCATTCCAAATGAGCTGAGTTTCCATGGCAATGGCCAGGCCAGGTGACCCAGGTGTGGTGTCCCAGTGTTAAAAATGAAATTTGGGGTGTTTGTCCTATGATGTAACAGTGGAAAGCCACCTCAGTGGCATGTGGCACCTTTCCTCCCAGACCACCTCAAAAACAAAGAACCCGTTCCCATCAAAGCTCAAGCACCGCGCCCCCACCCCAGGTCAGAGATGGGGCGAGGGAGCCGCAGCGGAGCTGCCTGCCTCAACGGAGCTCCAGCCGCAAAACAGTCGGCCGTCTGGCACGGGGAAGTCCCGACCCCCGCCGCCGCCGCCGCCGGAGCGGAGAGAAGCCGGCCGCTTTCCCCCCCCATGCCGCCCCGTCTCCCCCCCGGTTCGCTGCAGGAAAGCCCCTTCCCAGCGCCGTCCGCGGCTGGGAGCCGGCGGGGGGGGAGAAAACCCAGCCCGCGGAGCCGCCCGCAGTCACCCGCCGCCGGAGCAAAGAGAAGAGGAGCCGGCCGCTTCCCAGCACAAAGAGTTCCAGCCGCGGAAAAGCCTCTCCCCCCCCGCCCGCAGCCGAGGAGCAGCCTAACTGCAGTCAGCCCCGTGCCGGAGCGGAGAAAAGAGCCCCGGCCGCCCCGTCCAGCCCGCAGCCGCCACGCGGTCAGCCGCCTCGGCCAAATAAAGCGTTCCCCGAGCCGGCCGGACCGCTGCCCCACTTCAAGAGAAGAACCCCACACCCACCACGTTCCACCCCCCCACAACACTGCCGCCGCTGTGAAGCAGCATGAGATTGAGACGCCATTTCTGCGGCAAAGACTACCCCATGGCCGCAAAGAGCTCCAAGCCCCCGCCCCGGTGATCCCGCATGCAAATTAAGAACTCCGAAAGCGTCCCGGGATGAAATCTAACATAAAAAAACCCTTATCAAATAAAAAACCAAGTAAAATTAAAACAGATAAGAACTAATACTCAGCCGTGTGGACCCTAGAGAATCAGAAAAGCTAATTTCTCCGGTTTAGCTTACTAGCCGTAAGTTAAAAAGACCAAACCGGAGATGAGACCACAGGAGAAAACAAAGAGCTGACAGGACTCTGGGGTTGCTCCCCAGGTGAGGGCCAGTCCTCCAGCTCTGTTGAATTGCATGCAGCAGAGCTGATAAAGCCCTCCTCCTCCACGGCGACCAAACCCCTCGGGCAAATATCAATAAGAGCTGATTAATAAAGGCGTTTATGGAGATTAATATTTTCTCCGCCCATTTTTATTCATAACACCAGGGAGGGCTGCCATGGAAACAGTGGCCAGCCCTGACCCTTTCTGTCTGCCTGAGCTGCCTTTGGCCCTGGCAGTGGCGTTTGCTGCTGGTCCCGCGGCGCCTGAGAAGCCAGCGCGGCACAGGGCAGGTGGCCATGGCACAGCCCCCAGCAAGGGATCCCCTCTGCCTCTGGGCACTGACACCAGCCCTGAGCAAGGGGCCCAGGCAGTGGGCTCAGGGCAGTGCCCGTGGCCACAGCCCCTTGCCATGGCCCAGGCCAGCTGGGCATGATGATCCACCCTCACTCCTGGCCCAGGCCAGCCTTGCACTGCCCTTCCCCACTGCCTGTCTGCACACAAGCACTTCCAGGCCTCTCTGCATTGCCCTTGCCCTCACTCTGGGCTCACTCACACACCTCCCAACAACCCACCTGCAGCTTGGAGCTGCAAGGAGTTCAAAGCTTGTCTGGCCTTCAGCAGTTGGTCTAATTCTGCCTTCAGCCAACTCTGGATTTGTGTTTCTTGCAGAACTTCCTGTGTGTCTAAATCATTCCTTGCATGGTTCTGCCTTGGGGAAGGGGAACCTCCTTGGTGACACCTTGGCCTTGGCACACACTTGAGGAGATTGTCTGTTTTCACTGGGGCTACTCAGGAGTTTTAGATTGCTTAAAAAAATAAAAAAAGAAAAACCCTATGTTGGCTGAGTGCCGCCAGTTTTTCAAGCAAAGCAGGTCCCAGGTGAGTGAGGAGAGACAGGATGGGGTTTGGAAATGTACAGCAAGGTTGTCCACACTGGGCCAGAGCTCAAGGCACAGCTTCTCTGAGCAGGGCAGACCTCCTTGGGAGAGACTGTGGATCAATATCAGTCACTGAATGCGTCAGTCACTGCTTCTCTAAAGAGAGCAGTAATAAAATACCTCCTTTCAAATAGAAATATGTATTTCTTTGAAGCTCTTGGAAACTTTTCTCCATAACTGCAGGAGGAAAACTTCCTAATGAACTGCACCAGAACAGAGGGAAATCAAGGCACAGCCATGGTTTGTCAGCACTTGTTTGATCCTAATGAGTCCCGTGGTGCATTTGGAGTTGAGCCCTGGAACCTCAGGGCCTCAGAGGAGATTGCACAAACCTTTCCAGGAGTCAAAGTCAGGAGAAATACCCAAAGTGTCTGGAAGCATTAATGGTTCCCCTTGAAGTCCATCCCCAACACAGACTCCTTATGGAGTCCTTGGAGGTGAGACTTGGAGGCCAGGATTGCACAAAAGCTTCTCAGAGACTCAGTGTGGGAGGGAAAATCCAAAGTACCTTAAACACCTTGAGTATCTCAAAGCATTAATGAGCCCCACTGAGTGTCAATGCAAAGCTCCCAAGGGACTCATTAAAGCAGATAATTGGAGGCCAACTATCACACACAGCACTCAGACTCAGTGTCAAAAAGTAGTTCCTTAATAAACTTTGAGTAGTGTGAAGTGCTAATGAGCCCCACTGAGTGTTTGTACTGACTCAGAATCCCAAGGGACTTGTTAAAGTAGATAATTGGGGCCATGATTGCACAAACCTCTCACAGAGTCAGTTTTAAAAGGGAAACTCCAAGTACCTTAAAATAACTAAAGTATCTTGAAGCATTAACGAGCCCCACTGAGTGTCATTACTGACAAAGCCTCTCAAGGGACTAATTACAGCAGATAACTGGATAGCACAAACCTCTTAGAGATTCCAAGGCAAAAGCAAAACCCAAAGTCTTTTGAAAAACCTGTCACCACTGCCTGCAGTTCTCTGTTCTGCCTGGGGCCTGGGGACACTTTCTCTCTCCTGTCCCTCAGTGGGACCCATTGAAACTTCAGAAAACTTTGGAGCTGGATTCTGACTTGGAGCTCTTAAGTGGTTTCTTTATCTCCCTCTCAGGGACTGATGTTCAGGGCCTCAGCACAAGCCCCGAGAGGGTCATTAAAGTCCTTGTGCTGTGTCTGTGCTGTTGAGCTGGGCTGGGCTCCTGGCACAGAGGCAGCTCCTGGCAACCAAGAAGAGCTTCAAAACCACATTTCTCTTGATGAGCAGCTCTTCTCCCAGCCCAGCAGGGCTGGGGCACTGCCTGCAGCCACCCTGGGCACAGCACACAGGCACAGAGAGCTTCAATCACTCAGGGCTGGGAAGGGGCTCAGAAGTGCCTGGGGGAGAATCACTCCCAGCCCTTGGCACAGGAACCTCTGGCTGCAGGACAATGCAGCTGCAGCTCCTGCAGTCCTCTCCTAAAGCTGGAACATGCCAATGCCTACAGACTCTGTGAGTACATTCTCTGCTTCTCTCCTGTGTAGAGCAGCCAGGGGTGCCCAGGGCTGTCCTGCAGAGCAGGGTCCTGCAGCCCAGGGCGCTGTGCTGGGGCAGGGACTCTGCTGCCTGCCAGGGACAGCTCTCAGCCAGCCCTGGGAGCTGCTCCCAGCACTGGGGGACAAGATCTGGGTGGAAGGAGACAGCTGGTAAGGCTTGGAAGTGTTCTCCTTGTGTAGTGAGGATGCTGCAGTGTTCAGGACTGTACTCAGAATTATATATAACTCCAGAAAATTTCCAAGTACGTTATTCAAGGAGCACAGCAAGGCAGGGGCTGCTAAAACAGGGAAATCCTGCATTTTAATCTACTACTTTGGATAGCCTTGATTGGAAATTGCACATATATATTCATCACTCAGTTCAGGGTTAGAAAAATAAAAGTATTTTCTCTCAGATCCTACTAAACCAGGCAGTGACAGACATCAGCACAGGGCCCCTTGCAGGCAGCACCAGAATCACTTTTCCAGCCTCCTCAGGGTTGCTCTGAGGTTGCCATCAGAGCCTGCAGAGCCAGAGCTGCCCCTGGGCAGTGCCTGAGCTGGGAGGGCTCTGCAGGGCAGAGCTGAGCCCCCAGGGCTGGGCTGGGCTCTGGCAGCACTGGCAGGGCCCAGCCCTGGGCACAGGGAAGCAGCTGCAGGCAGGGACAGCTCCAGGCAGCAGAGCCCTGGGCAGGCAGTGGGGGGAAAGTGCCACCAAGCTGGGCTGGGATATTCAAAGTCCTCTCCAAACTGAACTATCCCATGATTACTCTTTTTACAGATCCCCATACCAAGACACCACAAATGTCCAACAGCAGCTCCATCAGCCACTTCCTCCTGCTGGCATTGGCAGACACGAGGCAGCTGCAGCTCCTGCACTTCTGCCTCTTCCTGGGCATCTCCCTGGCTGCCCTCCTGGCCAACAGCCTCGTCATCAGCGCCGCGGCCTGCGGCCACCACCTGCACAGCCCCATGTTCTTCTTCCTGCTCCACCTGGCCCTCAGTGACCTGGGCTGCATCTGCACCACTGTCCCCAAAGCCATGCACAATTCCCTCTGGGACACCAGGGACATCTCCTACACAGGATGTGCTGCTCAGCTCTTTTTCTTTCTGTTCTTTATCACAGCAGAATTTTATCTCCTGACCATCATGTGCTACAACCGCTACGTGTCCATCTGCAAACCCCTGCACTACGGGACCCTCCTGGGCAGCAGAGCTTGTGCCCACATGGCAGCAGCTGCCTGGGCCAGTGCCTTTCTCAATGCTCTTTTGCAAACAGTCAATACATTTTCCCTGCCCCTGTGCCATGGCAATACCCTGGGCCAGTTCTTCTGTGAAATCCCCCAGATCCTCAAGCTCTCCTGTTCACGCTCCAACCTCAGGAAACTTGGGTTCATTGCAGTTAGTGCCTATTTAGCACTTGGGTGTTTTGTGTTCATTGTTTTCTCTTATGTGCAGATCTTCAGGGCTGTGCTGAGGATCCCCTCTGAGCAGGGACGGCACAAAGCCTTTTCCACCTGCCTCCCTCACCTGGCCGTGGTCTCCCTGTTTGTGAGCCCTGCCCTGTTTGCTCATCTGAAGTTGCCCTCCAACTCCTTCCCATCCCTGGATCTGGCCCTGTCAGTTCTGTACTCGGTGGTGTCTCCAGCCCTGAACCCCCTCATCTACAGCCTGAGGAACCAGGAGCTTAAGGCTGCAGTGTGGAAACTGATGACTGGATGGTTTCAGAAACATTAAACTGCTGGCCTATTTCTGCAATTAATTTGTAATAAAAGTATTCTTTGATAATTGTTGTTGATTTCATTTTGGAGTTCCTCTTTGTTTGTTTTACTTCATAATTCTTAACCAGAAAGAAATGTCACTGTTTGTGCCATTTCTCATTTTATTTCTCTCGACCATCCCTGTGGCCACAGACTGTGTCAACGAGGGGCTGTACTCTTGGTGGCTTTAAAGGAACTCAAGGATCTCCTGGGCAAGTTTTCAGCAGAGATGCCCCTTTTGTTCCCTTGTCTGCAGCTGCAGCAGCAATGTCTGTGTGCAGAGCTGGGGGCAGATCAGGGCTGGCACAGCAGCTGTGCCCAGGAGCAGCAGCCCTTGGTGCTGCCAGTGCTGCTGCCGTGGCCCTGCCCCGCTGCCCTCCTGGCCCTGGTGTTGCTGTAGGGCCTGAGGGCTCTCGGGGCTGGGCACAGGGCTGGGGGTGGCAGTGCCGGGGCTGCAGCAGGGACAGGCCATGGGCACTGCTGGGGCAGCACTGACGCCTCGGGGCAGGGCCTGGGGGCTCCAGGCTCCTTGCCCAGGCTCTCTCCAGAAGACGCCCAGGCCATTGCTCAGCACAGAAAAGCCCCGGGAGCAGCCCCAGGCTGGCCCTGGGCAGGCTGGGGGCAAACAGCAGGGCTGGGGCTCTGCAAGGGCCCTGGGGGAGACGGGAAGGAGCAGCAGAGCAGGGGCTGATCCATCCCCACTGCGCTGGACATCCCAGGGCAGCGTCCCAGAGCGTCCTCATGCACCTGCCAACAACATCCCCCCTGGGCAGCCCTGGCCTCTCCCCCAGCTCACGCAGGGGCCGCATCCTTGCAGGCACAGACACGGCAGCACTGCCTCAGGAGCCCCTGTTTGCACTGCCCAGAGCAGGCCTCAGCACCCCCATGCTGTTGGTGTGGGGAGATGAACCTGAGGGAGCACAAATGCCATCAGCCCCTGGGGCCAGGAAGGGCTGGGCCACAGCAGGGAAACCACTCAGCTTTGGTGTGGCCTCTGTTGGAGTCAGCTGTTGGAGTCCAGGGCATCCCTCTGGGCACCCTGGATGGTCACATACCTCAGTGGAGAGGCCTGGGACGCCAAAAAGTGGGTCTGGGGTCTGTGCAGGGGGTTTTGCCTGGCACAGAGCCCAGGAAGACACAGTCTTTGATTTTGGTCCATGTGAAAAACATCAAACACAGAGAAGAATTGCAAGTCACAAATGTATGACAGACAGTAGTGTAGTTATCACCATGTAGAAGATTTTGTAGTTTAGCGTTTTTAGGATGTAGATGCAATGGGACAAGGTGGAGATTTTAGGGCGGTGCCCTGAGTTCTTCTTCTTCTCCCTTGGCATCCATCTTCTGGGGGCATGTTGGAATGATTATCACACAACTCTCCACTCCTGGCTGCAGCCTCTGGAGATTCATTCTCTGCATTCAGCCAGGCCTGCATTCCCTAACAACTCCAGATACCCTGTGATGTTTTCTTAGGGTAGAACAGTAACAATGAAAACCTCACCAATGGCACAACTCCTCAGCCCATCAGGAAAAAAAAGGACAAGTTCTAAGGTTCTCCAAATATTTGATCTGCTGTGCTGCAAGAGTTGTGCTGCACTTGTGGTGTGGAAAGCCAAGAGAAGCCGCAGTTGGTGCCACATCTTGTGACAGAAATTTGACCTCATTCTCCAGGGAAGGATCTTGAAAAGGGCAGACATGACTGTGAAGAAGATTGTGGGAAAATTGAAACAGATTTCCAGAAGTGAAATGAAAATGGAAAGAAACAATCCAAGATGTTTTCTGCCATGGATTTCTATGCTCCCCTTTTCCATGTTGTCCTACTTCTCCATCCCATTCATTCCAAATGGATCTCACCTCTAAGACCAATGACTTAGCCAGTTTTAGACACTGTAAAATACCATGAGCTACACACAGTTTGCCTTCCCCTGTTCTTGTTGGAAAGCAATGCTGGAGCCACAAGTGCAGGGCTTGGGACAGGCATGAATCCTCCAGGCAGGGAATGTGCCCTGACAGTGTGTGAGCCTGAGCAGGGCCAATGGCCAGCAGCGTTGCTGTGCTCGGGTTCCATGGAAGCATCCCAGGAGCAGCTGCTGAGGTCAGGAGCCATGGCAGGCACCAGGCTGCTCCAAAGGCCCTTGGCAGGGTGGGCTCCTGGCCTGGCTCGGTGTGCCAGGAGCCGGCAGCGCTGGGTGCAGGGAGCCCAGGGAGGGCACAGAAATGCTGGGCTGGGAAATGCTGGGGGGGACAGCGAGATGGGCGTGTGCAGCCGGCCAGGGCACAGCAGCAGCACGCACAGGGGGCACAGCCTGCAGGACACATGGCCAAGGGCTGGGCAGGGCTGGCAGGGCCACAGGCACCCAGGCCTTTGTCCCCTGGGCTCTGGCAGCGCCTCTGGAGGCCCCACAGGAGGAACTTTCCTTTCAGGGCCTGCACTTTGCTCCTCCCTGGCCCCTCCCTGAGGAGGCTGGCAGGGCTTGCAGTTTGATGCCATTTGTCCTTGCTGCCCCTGCCATCCCACTGGCCCACAAAGAGCCCCGAGGCACCCGGGAGGGACAGGCCCTGCTGTGCCAGGCCTGGGCTCAGGGCTTGGCCTTTCTGCTCCCTCCAGCCAAGCCAGGCCTTGCTCAGCACTGCAGTTCCTGCTGCTGTGCCCCGAGCTGGCTCGGCCGCTGTTGGAAAGGGACTTGAGGTACCTCGATCCCCTCAGGGGGCACATGGGAGAAAACAACAAACTTCTCACCAGGGTGGAGAACAAACTTATAACTTGCAAATTTCAGAGAATGAGCTACATGAGAAATCTTAAAGCACCATGGAATTCCAGTAAATCACTTCACAAAGCATTGAGTGAGCAAACTCTGACCTGTCCAACTTAACAGTTCTCCAGATTTTTAGAAGAGGTTAGTCAGGAGAAGAAAGAGAGAGAGCAAGAGAGGAGATCCACAGTCACCCTTGGATCCAGCACCATCTCAGCTGCTGGGAGCTCTGGGGACATGGGACGTGTCAGTGTCACACCTGTGTCGCAGTCTCACCTGCTCTGGCCCCTCTCACAGGTGGGGTTTTTGGGGTGCCAGGGGCTTGGCAGCCACTTTGGGGCTGGAGCAGAGGCTGCAGTGGCTGGGGCTGGGGCAGTGATGGCCCCACCTACACAGATCTTGCCCTGGCCCCCAAACACACCCTGGAGATGTCTGGGGCCATTCATCATTTCTCTGCTCTCCAGCACCGAGGCAAGGGACTGTGGCTGCAGCTCTGAGCTGGTGCCCAAGGCAACCACCCCTGGCAATGGGGCTGCAGGGAGCTGCTCTCAGGAAACCCCCAAAAGAGTTGAGGAGTGCCCCACAAGTGCCTCAGAAACGTGGGATATCCCAAAATTTCTTCAGGAACGTGAAATATCCAAAAACTCACTCAGTAATTGGCTCCCCTTCCTTTCATCAGTCCCAAACTTGGCCTATCTCAATCCAGACCCCACCCCACCTCCCCAGTCTCAACACCAACTCATCCCGCCCCCGCCGCACATCAAGACCCCCTTCCCAAGCCCTATTTCCCCCATTTCACACCTCCAAAACCCCCTCCCACCAATCCTGCCCCACCCAATGCCCATCTCACCCCTCCTGATTTGCAGCACACTTTGCCCAATCCCCTTCCAAGTCCATCCCACTCTGAGGGGCTGTGGAATCAAGTAATTTTGGGGTGGGATTGAGTAGTATTCAGTGCTATTGAGTGGTTTTGAGGTAACAGATCAAATTCTCTTGTCTCTTTGAGTGCGAAGAAATGGAGACAATCACACGAAATACCACCACAACCCCCAAGTCCTCCAACATACCCTCCAGAATCTCAAATTCTCTAGTAAAAAATAAGGCTTTAGATACCTTTAGGAATTTATTGAGTTTTACCAAATTTTCTCTGGTTTAAATGAATAAAGATGAATCAAAGAATATTTGAGACCACCAAAGAAAAAAAACAGACTAATGTCATCCCACTGCAGATCATAGGGAATGTGGGTCACCAGGGCTATGCCAAATGAGGATCGTCTGATATAAGATGGAGTTGGAGACTGACATGAACATCTTCCCACAGCTGGGGCACTCTCAAAGCCATTTCCTTACTGGTGACTCTGTTGGTGTTGGGTCAAGATAGAGCTCCTGGTGAAGCTCTTCCCACACTGGGGACACTCATGGAGCCTCTCCCCAGTGTGGATGCGCCAGTGCCTGATAAGGTGGGAGTTGCGCTTGAAGCCCTTCCTGCAGTCGGGGCAGCAGAAGGGCCTCTCCTCCCTGTGAATCTGCTGGTGCCGGAGGAGAAGGGAGCTGGTCTGAAACCTCTTCCCACACTCAGAACACTCATAGGGCCTCTCCCCAGTGTGGCTCATTTGGTGGATGATCAGGTGGCCCCTCTGGTTGAAGCCCTTCCCACATTCCCCACACTTGTATGGCCTTTCCTCAGCGTGGGTGTTCTGATGGCGGATCAAGTGGGATCTGCGGCTGAAGCTCTTCCCACACTGCTCACACTTGTAGGGCCGTTCCCTGGTGTGGATCCTCTGGTGGCGGATCAGGTGGGAGCTCTGGATGAAGCTCATCCCACATTCCCCACACTCGTGGGGCCTCTCCCCAATGTGGATGCGCCGGTGCCTGATGAGGTTGGAGTTGTGCTTGAAGCCCTTCCTGCAGTTGGGGCAGTGGAAGGGCCTCTCCTCTCTGTGAATCCGCTGATGCTTGATGAGATCTGAGCTGGTGTGAAACCTCTTTCCACACTCAGGACACTCATAGGGCCTCTCCCCAGTGTGGATGTTCTGGTGTCTGATCAGGTCGTCTCTCCGGCTGAAGCTCTTCCTACACTCCAAGCACTTGTGGGGCTTCTCCCCATCATGAAGCTGCTCATGGACCAGCTCAGAGCCCCGGCTGAAGCTCTGACCACCTTCCTGGCACAGGGTAGATCTTTCCTCCTCAGAGCATCCTGAGAGGGGTCTGCAGACCCTCCCCCTTTGGGATCTCTGGGGCTTTTCCTCCCTGTTGGATTCCTGCACTGTGGAGCCACTCAAAACGGCCTCTTCCACGAAGTTCTCCCACAGGGATTTGTCCTCCCTGGTCTCCATCCTCAGCTTCTTGTCTGGGGGAGAAAGGACAAGGAGAGGATGGGATTTGCCTCTGTGCCAGAGGGAAGGGGAAGGAGATCCCCTCAGTCCATCCACAGCAGGACAGTGTTGGCAGCAGGGCTGTCCTGAAGCAGGGGGCCGTGCTGGGCTGGGAGATGGAGCAGGAGAGAGGGGGAAAGGGGCACTGACTTCCTCCTCACCTGCCTGGATATCCTGGGCCATCTTCCTCTTCATCGCAGCCTAAAGTAAAATGTTAAACTAAAAATGCAGTCGAAAACAAAAAGAAAAAAACACTGACAGAGTCAGAATACAACCTGACACTCAGTTAGTCAGGGTGTTGGTGGCTGCAGTCGTCCTGGAGTGACAGATGTGCTTTTCTTGAAGCAGTGATCTTGTAAAAGGGTATAGTTTTCCTCGGAAAGTCCAGTGGTGGTGCAGATGGGTCTGGTCCTCCACTGGGAATCCAGTGAAACAGGCTGCTTCTTCTGTGGTGAATGTCAGATTATATCCAGGTAGGAATGCTTGGCTCCTCCCTGTGGGAGGAGCATCTCCCAATGGGATGATTTACTTTTATCAGTCATGCAGTCAGCATCAATGGCCCATTAGCAGAAGATAAGGCCCTGGAGGGAGGATGGGTTGTGGAAGAGATAAAGAACACTGCCCCACCTGGTTTTAACAGATGGGAATGGAATACAAAATTTTGGTTCCATCTTGCATTGCAACCCAAGACTATTGGTCAAATGCATATTCATGAAGACTATACACTTTTAAATATTCCTTTGTGTGCACATTTTCTGGCAATTCTTTAGCTTAGTTCGGCCCCTGACCTCATCTTCCTAAAATATGTGCCATAATTCAGATGTGATTTTGAGACTTTTGTGTTTTATTTCCTCTCAAGGCCACCTGGTCTGTGGTTTGGCAGTTATTGATGGCCAAAGGGTTGGTTGTGGATTCCTCCTGGCTCTTTCTGTGTTACTTGCCTGGGTTTTTTTTCCATGTTATCTTATCATCCAGACACTTTAGTCGACGTTTTTCTTTGAATCAACATTAGCCATTTCACTATTGTCAGTCAGTTACAGAAATACAGGCATCAGTCATTATTTCCCAACCATAGTCACTTCTGCAAAGATAATTAGCACATTTTGATTTTTTAATAATAATATAGTCTATTAAATAGTATATCTATGTTGTTGTTTATATTTGTATTTGTATTTGTATTTGTATTTGTATTTGTATTTGTATTTGTATTTGTATTTATATTTATATTTATATTTATATTTATATTTATATTTATGATTATTGCGTTTATATTATATATTTATAGTTTTGTAATATACTCTATTTCAATATTTTGCACTACCATAAACTGTAATACATTTATCACACTGAAATATGCAATCTCCACAGGGATTAGGGTATTAACTGCTAAAGGGTGACAAATTAGACTATATCAAAAGCAGTTTAAAAGAGATTACAAACTGCAATGTGACAAAATAATTTGCAAAAGCCAGGGTATAAGTGTGAAAGCCAAGAACTACACAGATATTTCTAACAGGTCTCCTGGCCTAACAGAACACCAGGACTGTGCTAAATGAGCAGATTGAAGGAATTACAAGGATGCATGCTAGGAGTACTGAGGACACATGAAAGGCTGTCTTTGTTTGAAAGACAGGGATCTGCTGGGGAGGGGCAGGGCCTCCCTAGAAATGGAGGATTCAAACCCCCTCCCTCCAAATGATTATAACTTAGAAAAGGAAAGGGGCTTTCAGGCAGAGGGATGAGGTTAAGAAGAACAGTTCTTTACTAGTATATATAACAAGGCAAACAAACAACAACAACTACAACATTAATAGCAAACACAACCAGGAACCTTGGGAGGCGTTGTTTCACAAAGCCCGGGGCAGTCCAATCTCTTGGGACCCTGAGAGCACCAAGCTGGAACAGTGGAAAAAATCCCGGGCTGGTGGATGGGACCAGAAGCTGTGCAGTGGCAGCTGGAATGGCAGGGATGTCCCAGCAGGGCAGGGCAGTGTGGGGTCACAGAGCAGCAAAAAGCCTCAAGGCAGCGCCGAAGAAACGGCGGCAGCGGGATGGGGCTGGGCCAGCAGGGCAGGGGGAGACGAGCTCAGAATTCCTGGGCACATGAGCAGGGGTTGGCAGATTTCACAGGACTGCACTTTGGTGGTGGCAGCAAACTCCTCCCACAGCAAGCAGCAGCCTGGCTGTCCTCTCCCCGACACCGAGAGCAAGAGAGAGAAGCTGCCCCCAGCCCTGTCCTTTTTCCTGCCCCAAAACTCACGTTATCTCCCCCTCCTGACTCTTGGCCACCTCTGTATTTTGGTCAAGCACCCATAATCACTCAGTACTTAGTCTCCTAGCAACTTATGGAGAAAAAAAAATCAGTAAATAAAAAAGGATCAAACCGAACTTCCAACACTCTCCTGCTCCAACTCCTACTTCAGGGAACTTGGGCTCTGTTTTGGTTTGAATAGACAGGGATCTGCCAAGGAAGACTGGAGTCTCCCTTGGAATGTAAGCCCCCTCTCCTCCGTTTCAAATTATTGTAAATTTGCAATTAAAAGGCTCTAGGCAAAGATTTTGGGGATAGGTATAGCAGTTCTTTACTAGGGATATTAAAAATACAAATCTTTTAGTAGAAAAGAATAAGCAAACAAACAAACAAACAAGGAATCTCAGAAAACAAACAAACAAAACCAAAACAAAACAACTTAAAACTTGACAGAGTCAGAAATACAACCTGACACCCTGTTAGTCAAGGCGTTGGAAACAGTCCAAAGTCAGCCCTCCTGGAGTGGCAGAGGTGTCCTGTTGGAAGCAGAGATGGTCCTGTGGAGCCAGGGGTCCTGAAGTGGGTCCAGACTTCCTTTGGGAGTCTCATGGGAACACCAGAGTGCCTGATGACACCTGCGGCTCTTTTTTATCTCGGCAGAAATGGTTTGCCTTCTGCTCTGTGGTAGAGCATCTCACAATAGGGTGATGAAATGTGTCATGCCATTGCTGAGCTTTAATGGTGCGTTAACAGAAGATATTCCCATGGGGGTAGTGAAAGACTGAGCAGAGATTAGAGATAATACCCCACCCGGTTTTTAACAGCTGGCTTGTTATCAGAGAAGGGAGTTACCCCCCCCCCCCTCCCCCCCACCCCCTTCTGGAGTTACAACAGATAAGATAAAACCTCCCCAACCGAGCTTTGCGCCATCTCTTTGTTTTTGGTCAAGTACTTTTTAGGTATCCAACACTTCATCTCCTTGGTAACTTATGGGGAAAAAATCTTTAATGTAAAAAAGGAGCAAACCTCACCCCCAACAAGCAGCCAGCCTGGCTCAGGGCACCAGCCTGCACTTCTTCACTTTGGAGTTCTGCAGTGGCTTTGACTTGCCTGATTGTCCTTGGGAGATATTCTTCTCTTTAATGCTTCATTGCCATGACTATCTGTGCATGCACTGAAGAGAAATGAACTCACTTTCTGGGGAAATGAGCAGCTGCAAGTTGAGGGTGTGAATTTTAGATGGTTGATAACTGGGTCTTGCAGGGTCTTGGGGCTGGCCATGGATTTTCCAGCAAAGGCTGCAAAGACACTGGAACAGACTTGTCTCTGGATTTCTCAGTCCCTGTGGATTGGTTTTCAAAACCTGTGGATGGATTGCTGAAAGTCTCTAGGTGCTTGTTGAACTCCAGGAATTTTACCAGAGCAGACTTTCTTGGTTGATTTTCCAACCTATACTCTGAATTTTGAATTTGAACCATTCAAGAGTGTAAAATTGAATGAAGTTGGTTTTTATTTCTTCCCATGTCAGTAAAGGTTTTTTAACTTTGAGAACTTTTTTTAGTTTTCTGCTGAGGCATATGCTTGTCTCTGATGATTTTGCAGTTTTCTTCCTCAGTACTCTTTTCATTACATGACTTTTATCAGTATGTTATAAATGCTTAATGTCTGAAAAGTGTAATTCAGATAAATTTATCACAGCCCATAATCAGCCTCAAAGATTTTCCAGATTATCTGAAAGGGGGTATAGGTAATTTAAAGGTGTCAAATACCACAGTCACTTAGCACTTGATCTCTCAAAGTACTCATCAGCATTTTTTCAACAGTATTCTTTTCCATCTCCTTTCATGTAAGAAAGGTCTTATTCCTGCCATCACGGTGTCCCACAATTAAAACCCCACAGCTCTGTTTAGTACCTGTAGGTAGTTGAATTGCACTGTTTCCTTTGAAACCAGGTATGTGTTTGGGCTGCAGCCCTTGAAAGAATTCCTGATTGCAACATAATTTTCTGTGTCACAGGAGGTTACTGCTGCTGGGAGGCTCTGTGTTGATTTTTTTGAAAAAAATATTGAAGAATAAATCAAATGGAAAGCTGGGACAACAGAATCATTGATAGTTTTACAGATCTTAATTTTGTCAGTTTTACCTTCCTTTTATTTTTTTAAAAATAATTTTATTTTAAAGTGAAAATCTGTTTTTCAGCAAAAAAATTTTTGGAAGTTTAGTGGGCCATTCATTCACCCCAAATCTGGTACCTGTCCTTTTGACTCCATAATGACTCAGAAAATTTACAGTCATTCCTCTTGAACTTTTTCCTATTGCTTCTCTTATCTTTTTCTTATCAGTGGTAGTGCTTACGAAATTTGAAGGCCGATGCTTTGGGAAAAAAACCTTTTTAATACATCATCAGATTATTTTCATTGTGGGAAAGAGGTATTAGCTGGAAATAGATTCTCTTAGGAGCAGTAAGATTTTCTATTTTGAGGTGGTGATGTGTTGAAAGAGATTGATGGAAAGATTTGACCCATTTATCTCCATCTGGTTTTAGGGGGAAGATGTGCAGGCTCTGAAGAGCAGCATTTGATGGCCTCCAGTTGGGGAACTTCAAACCCAAGGTGTCTGTTTGGGAAACGTTGATTTCTGTAGAGCAGGTACTAAAGTTGGGGCCAGAGCTGGGAAGTGTGGCTCCCAGCCCAGAGCCATCATCTCCATAAAACCACTCCTCCAAAGTCCTGGCATATTTTGGGATAGCCTGCAGCTCAACAATGAAAACCAAAGTCTTGAATACAGAGCAAAGAGGGAAAAGGGGAAAAAAAAGTCAACAGAAAGTAATTTGGATGTCTTGGGAGCAGAGAAATCATTTCAGTGAGCCGTCTCTGACAGAGAGTTTTGGAAAACGAACACAGAATATTAAATTCACTGCAGGGGAAAAGCCAACTCCATGCTCAGGCCATGATATTTATCAAAAGCAAGTCTGTGACTGCAGGAACTCTCCTGCACAGAGGAATCCTGCAGGGCCAGCTGCTCTCCGGAAGGAGCCTGTGAGCTCCATCAGCCTTTTTGTCAAGCAGGGGCCAAGTCCCAAGTGTAGCAAGTGATTGAAAGATCCTGCCCAAGCCCTGCCCAGGTGACCCAAGGTGAAGGGGGGGGAGACCCCAGAGCCTTTTGGGGACACCTGGGACACACCTGGGGCCCCCTGGAATCCCTTTGAGAGACCCCAGATTCTTTAAGGAGGCTCCAGACCTTTATGGGGACACATGGGGACCCCCTGGTTACTCCTGGGATCCCCCCAGATCCATTTGGGACACCCCTGAGACCCCAGACCCATTGGGGGCACCTGGGACTCCCCCAGACCCATTTGGGGAGCCCTTTTTGACCCCCCACAACTCCTCTGGGACCCCCTTGGGACACCCCCAGACCCATTTGGGGGCCCCCAGAGACCCCAGACCCATTTGGGGATGCTCCAGGACCCTCCTGGGACACCCCCAGACATATTTGGAAACCTTGAGATCCCCCCATATCCCCTTGCGCCACCCCTAGTCCCATTTTTACCCCTCCCCCTTCCTTTCCCCGTCTTCCCAGAACCCCCTGGGTAACTTAGGGGGTATTTTGAGGTTATTTTGGAGATATTTTATAGTAAATTTGAGGCATATTTTGGAGTAATTTTGGCAATATTTTGGGTCAAATTTGAGCTAATTTGGTCTAATTCTGAGGTATATTTGCTGAGATTTGGGGATAATTTGGGGTAATTTTGTGGATATTTTGGGGTAATTTGGAGACAGGTGAGAGAAAATTCCCCGAGAAGGTTCCCAAAACTTTTCCAAAAATGTGCGGGGTTGGTGCCTAAAATGTCCCTGAAATATTCCAGAAAAAAATCCAAAAAATGTTTGGGGAATGTTTCTATAATCCCCTAACATGTTCCCAGAATATTGCAAAAAATGTGCAAGCATGTTTCTAAAATCCCCTGAAACACTCTCAAAAAATATTCCCAAATATGTGCATGGAGTCTTTCTAAAATCCCTTGAAATATTCCCAAAAAAATTCCCAGAAGTGTTCATGGAGTGTATCTAAAATATCCTCAAAATGTTCCCCAAAAATTCCCAATAATGTGAGTGGACTGCTTCTGAAATGTCTCTGAAATATTCCTGAAATATTCCCAGAATCTTCTCAAATCATCTCCAAAATATCCTCAAAATATCCCTGAAATATCCCAAAAATGTTCCCAAAATATTTCTGGGATATTCCCAAAACATTCCTGAAATGTCCCTGAAATATGCCCACAACTTCATCAAAATATCCCCCAAACATTCCTAATTCCCCCCAAAAAAATCACAGAACATTTCTAAAATGTCTGTGAAATGTTCCTAAAATAATTAAGGAATCTTCTCAAAATGTCCCCAAAATACTCCAAGAACAAACATTCCCAAACTATTCCTAAATATCCCTACACTGGTACCAAAATATCTGAAAAATATCCCACAAATATTTTTTAACTGTCATTGCTGAGCTGTAATGGCCCATTAACAGAAGAGATCCCCATGGAGGTAATGGGAGGGTGAACAGAGATAAGAATCAATGCCCCACCCGGTTTTAACAGCTGCCTTGTTATCAGAAAGGCACTTGCACCCTCCCTCCTGGAGATACAACAGATAAAGAAAAACACCTCAACAAACAAGGTTTCAAAAGATGGAATAGAATAAACTTTTTTTCTTTCATGTTTGTTTTTTGTTTGTTTGTTTGTTTGTTTGTTTTGTTAGAAAACCCAAGACACCCTTCATGGCTGACAGAAATTCGACTTTGTCCCCAGGCCCTGCCCACCATGTCCCTCATCCAAGCCCTGGCATTCCTATGGATCAGGAACAGTGTGGCCAGCAGGAGCAGGGCAGAGATTCTTCCCCTGTGCTGGGCACTGCTTGAGGCAGCACCTCGAGTGCTGTGTCCAGTTCTGGGCCCCCCAATTTAGGAACAACAGGGAGGGGCTGGAGCGTGTCCAGAGAAGGGAACAAGGCTGGGGAGGGCTCTGGAACACAAGTCCTGTGAGGAGCAGCTGAGGGAGCTGGGCTTCTTTCTCCTGGACAAGAGGAGGCTCAGGGGAGACAAGGCAGTGTCAGGGCACAGGTTGCACTTGATGATGTCCAAGGTCATTTGCAGCCTTGCTGATTGTGTGATTCTCTGAAAGCAGCCTTGCAGCAGTGTCAGGATGAGGCCTGGGCCTCCTCTTCAGAAGGTGCAGCAGCCCAGGTCCCTCAGCTTCTCCTGAGAGCCCCAAAGCCCATCCTGTCAGTCCTGCAGAGCCTCTGCAGCTCCTCCTCATGGCCCACAACAGGAGCCCCACAGCCAGACACAGCAGCCCAGATGTGCCCCCCTGGCCTGGGGTGCCTCTGGCAAGGGAGCAGCCCCAGGCACTGCAGGAGCCTGCAGACAATTCCTGAAGCCCTTGGAGGATGATCCTGCTCCCCAAGGGACGTTCCCATGGTGCCAACTCAGGAACTGCAATGGGGAGTGGGGCCAGAGAGGAAAGGGCAACCAGGGATGGGCTGTTTGCAGGGGAGGGAACAGGGGTGGGCAAGAGGAAGAAATTTGTAGCAGGAAGAGGAAAGAAAGCCAAGGTGAAGCAAAGGAAATACTCAGAGCAGTTTGGGGGTGGCTGCCAGGCAGCCCTGGCTCTGAGCAACAACGTCTGCAGTGGCACAGGAAACTCAGAGCTGATGGGAACAAACTCTCTGTGTGACTTGAGAGGCCACGCCAAAGCTGAGTGGTTTCCCTGCTGTGGCCCAGCCCTTCCTGGCCCCAGGGGCTGATGGCATTTGTGCTCCCTCAGGTTCATCTCCCCACACCAACAGCATGGGGGTGCTGAGGCCTGCTCTGGGCAGTGCAAACAGGGGCTCCTGAGGCAGTGCTGCCGTGTCTGTGCCTGCAAGGATGCGGCCCCTGTGTGAGCTGGGGGAGAGGCCAGGGCTGCCCAGGGGGGATGTTGTTGGCAGGGGCATGAGGACGCTCTGGGACGCTGCCCTGGGGTGTCCAGCGCAGTGGGGATGGATCAGCCCCTGCTCTGCTGCTCCTTCCCGTCTCCCCCAGGGCCCTTGCAGAGCCCCAGCCCTGCTGTTTGCCCCCAGCCTGCCCAGGGCCAGCCTGGGGCTGCTCCCAGGGCTTTTCTGTGCTGAGCATTGGCCTGGGCGTCTTCTGGAGAGAGCCTGGGCAAGGAGCCTGGAGCCCCCAGGCCCTGCCCTGAGGCGTCAGCGCTGCCCCAGCAGTGCCCATGGCCTGTCCCTGCTGCAGCCCCGGCACTGCCACCCCCAGCCCTGTGCCCGGCCCCGAGAGCCCTCAGGCCCTACAGCAACACCAGGGCCAGGAGGGCAGCGGGGCAGGGCCACGGCAGCAGCACTGGCAGCACCAAGGGCTGCTGCTCCTGGGCACAGCTGCTGTGCCAGCCCTGATCTGCCCCCAGCTCTGCACACAGACATTGCTGCTGCAGCTGCAGAGAAGGCAACAAAAGGGGATCTCTGCAGAAAACTTGGCTGGGATATCCTTGAGTTCTTTTAAAGACACCAAGAGAGCAGTCCCTCATTGACACAGTCTGTGGCTGCAAGGAAGATGGAGAGAATCAAAATTAGAACAGATACAAACAACGACATTTCTTTGTTGATAAGATTAAAAATACCAAATGCTGGAAGAAAACCCACAACCAAACAAACAAGAAATATCAAAGATTAATTTTATTACAAGTGATTTTCAGAAATTGGCCAGCAGTTTAATGTTTCTGAAAACATCCAGTCATCAGTGTCCACACTGCAGCCTTGAGCTCCTGGTTCCTCAGGCTGTAGATGAGGGGGTTCAGGGCTGGAGGCACCACCGAGTACAGAACTGACAGGGCCAGATCCAGGGCTGGGGAGGAGATGGAGGGGGGCTTCAGGTGAGCAAACACGATAGTGCTGAGGAACAGGGAGACCACGGCCAGGTGAGGGAGGCAGGTGGAAAAGGCTTTGTGCCGTCCCTGCTCAGAGGAGATCCTCAGCACAGCCCTGAAGATTTGCACATAGGAGTAAACAATGAACACAAAACAACCAAATAATAAACAGGCACTAACAGCAATGAGCGCAAGTTCCCTGAGATAAGATTTGGAGCAGGAGAGCTTGAGGATCTGGGGGATTTCACAGAAGAACTGGCCCAGGGCATTGCCATGGCACAGGGGCAGGGAAAATGTATTGGCTGTGTGCAGCAGTGAATAGAGAAAGGCACTGGCCCAGGCAGCTGCTGCCATGTGGGCACAAGCTCTGCTGCCCAGGAGGGTCCCGTAGTGCAGGGGTTTGCAGATGGACACGTAGCGGTCGTAGCACATGATGGTCAGGAGGGAAAACTCTGCTGACATGAAGAACAGAAAGAAAAAGAGCTGAGCAGCACATCCTGTGTAGGAGATGTCCCTGGTGTCCCAGAGGGAATTGTGCATGGCTTTGGGGACAGTGGTGCAGATGGAGCCCAGGTCACTGAGGGCCAGGTGGAGCAGGAAGAAGAACATGGGGCTGTGCAGGTGGTGGCCGCAGGCTGCGGCGCTGATGACGAGGCCGTTGGCCAGGAGGGCAGCCAGGGAGATGCCCAGGAAGAGGCAGAAGTGCAGGAGCTGCAGCTGCCTCGTGTCTGCCAATGCCAGCAGGAGGAAGTGGCTGATGGAGCTGCTGTTGGACATTTACGGTGTCTTGGCATGGGGATCTGTAAAAAGAGTAATCATGGAATAGTTCAGTTAAGACAAGACTTTCAATATCCCAGCACAATTTCCCCCCACTGCCTGCCCAGGGCTCTGCTGCCTGGAGCTGTCCCAGCCTGCAGCTGCTTCCCTGTGCCCAGGGCTGGGCCCTGCCAGTGCTGCCAGAGCCCAGCCCAGCCCTGGGGGCTCAGCTCTGCCCTGCAGAGCCCTCCCAGCTCAGGCACTGCCCAGGGGCAGCTCTGGCTCTGCAGGCTCTGATGGCAACATCAGAGCAACCCTGAGGAGGCTGGGAAATCAACACTGGTGCTGCCTGCAAGAGACACTCTGTGATTCCTGTCACTGCCTGGTTTAGTAAGATCTGAGAGAAAAATGTGTTATTTTTCTCAACCTGGACAGAGAGATTAATATCTATGTGCAATTTCCCATGCAGGCAACACAGAGATGTAGATTAACATGCAAGAGTTCCCCATTTTTGCAGCCCCTGCCTCGCTTTGCTCCCTGTATAATCTACTTGGAAATGTTCTGCAGTTAAATGTCATGGTGGGAGCAGTCCTGAACAATTCAGCATCTTCACCACACAAGAAGAACACTTCCACAACTCACCAGCTATGTCTCCTTCCACCCAGATCTTGTCCCCCAGTGCTGGGAGCAGCTCCCAGGGCTGGCTGAGAGCTGTCCCTGGCAGGCAGCAGAGTCCCTGCCCCAGCACAGCGCCCTGGGCTGCAGGGCCCTGCTCTGCAGGACAGCCCTGGGCACCCCTGGCTGCTCTACACAGGAGAGAAGCAGAGAATGTACTCACAGAGTCTGTAGGCATTGGGATGTTCCAGCTTTAGGAGAGGACTGCAGGAGCTGCAGCTGCATTGTCCTGCAGCCAGAGGTTCCTGTGCCAAGGGCTGGGAGTGATTCTCCCCCAGGCACTTCTGAGCCCCTTCCCAGCCCTGAGTGATTGAAGCTCTCTGTGCCTGTGTGCTGTGCCCGGGGTGGCTGCAGGCAGTGCCCCAGCCCTGCTGGGCTGGGAGAAGAGCTGCTCATCAAGAGAAATGTGGTTTTAAGCTCTTCTTGGTTGCCAGGAGCTGCCTCTGTGCCAGGAGCCCGGCCCATCTCAGCAGCAGAGACACAGCAGAAGGACTTTAATGACCCTCTTGGGGCTTCTGCTGAGGCCCTGAACATCAGTCCCTGAGAGGGAGATGAAGAAACCTCTCCAGATCTACAGGTCAGAATCCAACTCCAAAGTTTCTGGAACTTTTAATGGGTCCCACTGAGGGACAGGAGAGAGAAAGTGTCCCCAGGCCGCAGGCAGAGCAGAGAACTGCAGGCAGTGGTGACATGGGGGGACAAAGAGAAGCCAAGTCCTGGTGCCCTGGGGCACAGCTGCCTCTGTGCCACCAAGGGCTGTGAGCAGACACCTTGTCCTGAGGCCCTGGGGCCTCCTGGCACAGCCCCAGCAAGGCTGGGCACTGTCAGCCCCTTGTCCTGCCCTCAGCATCCCCCTCCCATCCCAGTGGCCTCAAGGATCTGCTGGAAGGAGTCCCTGGGGAGCCTTGGTCAGGAATGGCCCTGGGGGGCTCCTTAATGCTCCCAGGGACTGCAGGTTCTTCAAAGGACTTTGGGTTTTGCTTTTGCCTTGGAGTCTCTGAGATGTTTGTGCAATCCAATTATCTGCTGTAATTAGTCCCTTGAGAGGCTTTGTCAGTAACAACACTCAGTGGGGCTCATTAATGCATCCAGGTACTTCAGTTATTTTAAGGTACTTGGTATTTCCATTTTAAAGCTGAGTCTATGAGAGGTTTGTGCAATCATGGCCTCCAATTATCTACTTGAACAAGTCCCTTGGGATTCTTAGTCAATAAGAACACTCAGTGGGGCTCATTAGTATTTCAGGGTACTCAAAGTTTATTAAGGAACTACTTTTTGACATTGAGTCTGAGGCCTGTCTGCAATAATTGGCCTCAAAATATCTGCTTTAACGAGTCCCTTGAGATTCTTAGCCAGGAACAACACTCCCTGGGGCTCACTAATGTTTCAAGGTACTCAGGGTAATTTAGGTACTTCTTTTTGCCACTGAGTCTTAGACAGGTTTGTGTAATCATGGCCACAATTATCTGCTTTAATGAGTCCCTTAGGAGCTTTCAATTGAACTTCAGTGGAGCTATTTATTGCTTTGAGATACTCCAGGCATTAAAGGTACTTTGGATTTTCCTTCCAACACTGAATCTCTGAGAGGATTTTGTGCAATTCTGGCCTCCAAGTCTCTCCTTTAAGGAGTCCATAAGAAGCCTGTGTTGGGGATGGACCTCAGTGGGACCCATTAATGCTTCCAGACACTTTGGGCTTTTCCTCTGACTTTGCCTCCTGGAAAGGTTTGTGCAATCTCCTCTCAGGCCTGAGGTTCCAGGGCTCAGCACCAAATGCACCACGGGTCAGATCAGGGTAAGGCAAGTCCTGACAAGGCTGTGCTTTGATTTCCCCCAGGTCTGGTGCAGTTAATTGATGCTTACCTTCCTGTGGGATGAAACTTGGAATTGCCACCATAATTGTTGTATTGTCAGTTTATTAATGTTTGGGATTTGCTTGCATTTTCATCACAAGTGACTTGTGGGAAGAGCAAATATTCATTAAAGCATTTTATGTAGGGTTAAGTTTGATTCTCCCCCTCATGACTCAGCAAGAGTTTTCCCTATAAAGAAATGAAGCTTTTGCCTGAAGCTCCCCACTCTGCCCATGATGGAAAGCCCTGGGAGTGTCTGAGACATCCCGGCTCTTTGGCAGCCCGGGCACTCCTGGGGTGTCACTGTGGAGCCCCCGTGAGTGCCTGTGACAGATGGGTGCCTTTGCAGCCCAAGGTGCCCTGGGATGTGCCCATGGCATGGCTGGGACTGCCTCTGCCCACAGGGCTCTTGAGCATCCCAGCTCAGGCCTGGGGCCAGAGTCCCTTGCCATGGCAACCATTTGCAGTCCCATGGCCAGGGCCAGGGGATGCCAGAAGGGATCCCAGAATGGGCTGAGTTGGGAGGGAGCCATCAGGATCCTGGAGTGCAACTGCTGGCCCTGCACAGGACAGCCCAACAATCCCAGCCTGGGCCTGGCAGCGCTGTCCAAAGGCTGCTGGAGCTCAGAGAGCCCTGGAGCTGTGAGCCTTCCCTGGGAGCCTGTTCAGTGGCCCAGCAGCCTCTGGGGAAAAACCTTTTCCTGAGATCCAACCCAAAGCTGCCCCGAGTCAGCTCCAGCCGTTGCCTGCAGTCCTGTCCCTGGGCCCCAGAGGGAAGAGGTTCCCACAGCCCCCAGCCAGGGACCCGCTGCCAAGGCTGTTGCCAGGGCAGCCAGGGCTGGCACCAGCTGTGATGCTCGGTTTCCCCGGGCCGGGCTTGAGGAATGGGATTCCCCAATTTCCTGCTCCCGCTAAAACCGTGCCGCCCCTCGCTGCCCTCCAGCCCCCCACTGAGAGTACAAAAGGCAAAGACCCCAGGCTAGGATAAGAAGAATTTATTGGCAATAGCAACAATATAAGCAACAACTTGGAACAGAAACTATAGTTATAAGAGAAGGGATAAGACAAACTACATACAGGGAAAACTACAAGATCAGCTGGCTCTTCCTGGCCACATATTTCCTCCTTACCAGAAAGGACACCCTTGTCCTCAGGAGAGAGAGAGTCCCTTTCCTGCCCCTGGCAATGACCTGAGATGGGATCAAATACAATGACAAGGCCATGGCCAGACCCTCATGTTCTTCAATCTCACCTCACATCATTGCCAGGGGCAGGGAAAGGGACAGGTGTCCTCCCAGCGTGAATCACAGGGAATGTGGGTCACCAGGGCTCTGCCTAATGTGAATCATCTTTACACGGATGAGGCTGGAGACTCACTCCTCCTCTTCCCACAGTTGGGGCACTCACAGGGCTTCCCTCAGTGGTGCGTCCGTTGGTGTCTTGTCAAGTGAGAGCTCGTGGTGAAGCTCTTCCCACACTGAGGACACTCGTGGGGCCTCTCCCCAGTGTGGCTCCTTTGGTGGATGATCAGTTTGGACCACTGGTTGAAGCCCTTCCCACATTCCCCACACTTGTATGGCCTTTCCTCAGCATGGGTGTTCTGGTGGCAGGTTAAGTCGGAGCACCGGCTGAAGCTCTTCCCGCATTTCTCACACTCGTAGGGCCGTTCCCTGGTGTGGATCCTCTGGTGGCGGATCAGGTGGAAGTTTCTGCTGAAGCTCATCCCACATTCCCCACACTTGTGTGGCCTCTCCCCAGTGTGGATGTGCCGGTGGGTGACGAGGGTGGAGTTTCGCTTGAAGCCCTTCCTGCAGTCGGGGCAGCGGAATGGCCTCTCATCAGTGTGAATGCGCTGGTGTGAGAGGAGATGGGAGCTGGTCTGAAACCTCTTCTCACACTCAGGACACTCATAGGGCCTCTCCTCAGTGTGGATCCTCTGGTGGCTGATCAGTTGGGACCTCCAGTTGAAGCTCTTCCCACACTCCAAGCACTTGTGGGGCTTCTCCCCATCATGAAGCTGCTCATGGACCAGCTCAGAGTCCCGGCTGAAGCTCTGCCCACCTTCCCAGCTCAGGGTGGGTCTTTCCTTCTCAGAGCACCCTGGGATGATTTTAGAGCGTCTTCTCCTGCGGGATCTTCGGGGCTTTTCTTCCCCATTGGATTCTTGCACTGTGGAGCTGCTCAAAATGGCCTCATCCATGAGGTTCTGTTGTGGGGATTTGTCCTCCCTGGTCTCCATCCTCAGCTCCTTGTCTGGGGGAGCAAGGTCAAGACAGGATGGGATTTGCCTCCGTGCCAGAGGGAAGGGGAAGGAGATCCCCTCAGTCCACCCCTGTCAGGACGGCTTTGGCAGTGGGGTTGTCCTGCAGCCGGGGGCCGTGCTGGGCTGGGAGATGAAGCAGGAGAGAGGGGGAAAAGGGCACTGACTTCCTCACTTTCCTGGCTGTCCCGGGGCAATTTCCTCTTTCTTGCAACCTTCTCAATCCAGTCAAGGTTTGTAGATGAGAAATCCTGGTTGGGGAAAAACTGAGGGATAAGCAAGTTGAGTTTGAAGGTCCCTCTGCCCAAGTCCATCTCTAGAAGTCACTGCCCATCTGGTGCCCATATAAAACCTCTGAAACATCAACATTCAGCCCTGAAAATGCCTCCCAGGAGTTCCCTGTCTCTGCTCTCTCCCCTTTGGTGTTCAGGGGTTCCCCCTGTCCCAGCTGCTGGGGGTCACACTTGTATTGGGGGTCCCCGTCTACTCAGTCCCTGCCCTCCCTAGGCTGCTGGGAGTCCCAGGAATATGAGAAGATCTCCCCTTTTCCACTTCCCCACATTGGGATGCTGGGGGGTGTTGGTGTCCTGTGGAGTCCCTTCAGCCACTCAATGTAATACCCAGGGTCTGGCCTTGGCAAGACAAACCAGCTACCCTTCCTGCCTGAGGGGATAGTTCCAGTGTGCTCTGTACACAATGGTTTGGTCGGTTCTCCCCCCTCAACGACCTTGGCCTTGTGGTTCCTTCCCCCTCAGTGTGTCTCCACTGGCTTCAGGTCAATGCCCTTACCTGCCCTTTGCCCGCCCCCAGACCCTCTACTTGAGGGGAGACAGGAGTGGGGTTCCCTCTCACGCCCTCGATCTCTTCACCTTCTTCTCCCACCCTGCCTCGGGGTGGGGAAATAAAATGGACTCTCATGCTCAACAAAAGAGACTTGTCTCGTCTGTTTCCCTCCTGGCAGCTGTAACCTCCCTGGACACAATGATCACTGTTGCCACACGATGCAACTGGGACTCAGGGTCCCTTCTCCCCTTATTCTCTGCTTTGGGGTGCAGGGGGTCCAAGGAGTCCCCCCTGCCCCTCTCCAGGCTGTTGAGGGTCCCGCCAATCGCGGCGCTCCCCCCTCTCTGGGCTCCCCACTTTGGGCCCCTGGGGGACACAGGGCTCTGCTCCTCCAGGCTGCCTCTGCCAGCAGCTGCCACTGGGACCCCCCAATGTCCCCACAAGGGGCATTTTCCACTCAGATTTGGAGTTCTCCATTCTCCAAACATCCTCTCCCAAAAACCCAACCCAGGGACCTCCCAGGATATCTGGGCCCAGCTCCCCCTCCCTGGTCACCTGTGCGATGGGGGGTGATGATCCCATGGGTGGGGGGCTGTGAATTCAGGGAATGCTCGACCTCGTGGTTCCTTCTCTGTTAAGGGTAGAAGGTTCTTAGCTCAGGAACTGGCTGACCTCATTGAGAGGGCTTTAAACTAGGTTTGAAGGGGGAAGGGGATGCAGCTGGGCTGCCTGGAAGCAGACCCAAGGGTGCTAAGCCTGAGTTAGGGCTGAAATCAGTAGCCCAGCTGAAGGGCATGTACACCAATGCACGTAGCATGGGTAACAAACAGGAGGAGCTGGAGGTCATGGGGCAACAGCAAAGCTGTGATGTAGTCACCATCACAGAAACGTGGTGGGATGACTCACACAGCTGGAGCACTGCACTCCATGGCTACAGGCTCTTCAGGAGAGACAGGAAAGGGAGAAGAGGTGGAGGGGTGGCCCTTTATATTAAGGTGTTTGATGCAATAGGTTTTGAAGCTAATGAAGATTCAGTTGAATGGCTGTGGGTGAGAATTAAGGGGAAGCCAACAAGGCTGACATTCTACTGGGAGTCTGTTATCATCCACCCAAGCAGGAGGAAGAGCTGGACAACTTATTCTATCAGCAGCTGGAGAATGTTTCAGGATCACCAGTCCTTGTTCTTGTAGGTGACTTCAACGTGCCAGACATCTGCTGGGAACTTAATACAGCAGAAATGAGGCAGTCCAGGAAATTTTTAGAGTGCATGGATGATAACTTTTTGTCACAGTTGGTAGGTGAGCCCACCAGGGGAGAGACTATGTTGTGTCTGTTGTTCACAAATAGAGATGGGCTGGTGGGAGATGTGGTGGTTGGAGGACGACTGGGGCAGAGTGATCATGAAATTACAGAGTTCTTGATATTTGGTGAAATCAGGAGGTACATCAATAAGACTCTTTCATTGGACTTCCAGCGGGCAGACTTTGGCCTATTTAGGAGACTAATTCAGAGAGTTCCTTGGGAAGCAGCCCTTAAGAACAAGGGAGTTCAGGAAAGCTGGGTGTTCTTCAAAACAGAGATTTTGAGGGCACAGGAACAGACTGTCCCTGTGTGCCAAAGGATGAGTTGACAAGGCAAATGCCCAGCCTGGATAGTCAAAGAGATTTTGGAGGAAATTAGCAAGAAAAAGAGGATTTATCATCTTTGGAAGGAGGGTCAGGTCTCTCTGGAAGGATTTAAGGGGATTGCTAGAGTATGAACGAAAAATGTTACGGAGTCCAAAGTTCAGTTTGAACTTAATTTGGTAATTTTGTAAAGGATAATAAAAAATGTTTTTACAAATATACTAATGGCAAAAAGGAAGGGTAAGACCAACCTTTGTTCACCAGTAGATGTGGGAGGGTACTTAGTAACTGCAGATGAGGGGAAAGCAGAAGTGCTTAAGGCCTTCTTTGCCTCAGTTTTCAGGGGGAAGACAACTTGCCTTTGAGACAACTGCCCTCCTGGGTTCGTTGATGGTGTCAGGGAGCAGAATGGTGCCCCTGTTTCCAGGAGGAGGCAGTCAGAGAACTGCTGAGATGCTTGAACACTCATCAATCTCTGGGCCCAGATGGGATCCACCCCAGGGTGATGAGGGAGCTGGCAGATGAGCTTGTGAAGCCACTCTCCATCATTTACCAACAGTCCTGGCCCACTGCTGAGGTCCCAGGTGACTGGAAGCTGCCAATGTGACAGTCATTCACAAGAAGGGTGGGAAGGAGGATCCCAGTAATTATAGCCCAGTCAGCCTGACCTCAGTACCTGGTAAAGGTAATGGAGCAGTTTATATTGAGTGTCATCACACAGCACCTACAGGATGGCCAGGGTGTCAGAGCCAGCCAGCACGGGTTTAGGAGGGGTGGGTCGTGTTTGACCAACCTGGTCTCCTTTGATGACCAGGTGACCTGCCTGGTGGATGCAGGAAGGGCTCTGGATGTCTGTTTGGACTTCAGCAAGGCCTTTGGCACTGTCTCCCACAGCACACTCCTGGATAAGCTGGCAGCCCGGGGCTTGGACAGGAGCACTCTTTGCTGGGTTAGGAACTGGCTGCATGGCCAGGCCCAGAGAGTGCTGGGGAATGGTGCTGCATCCAGCTGGGGACAGTCACCAGGGGTGTTCCTCAGGGGTCTGTGCTGGGGCCAGCTCTGTTCAGTATTTGTATTGACGACATGGATGAGGGTATTGAGTTTTTCATTAGTAAATTTGTAGATGACACTAAGCTGAGGACATGTGTTGATCTGTTGGCAGGTGGGAGGGCTCTGCAGAGAGACCTGGAATGGTTGGATGGGTGGGCAGAGTGCAACAAGATGGAGTTTAATGAGTCCAAGTGCCAAGTCCTGCACTTTGGCCACAATAACCCCTGCAGTGCTCTAGGCTGGGGATGGTGTGGCTGGACAGTGCCCAGGCAGAAAGGGACCTGGGGGTTCTGGTCATCAGTGGCTGAACATGAGCCTGCAGTGTGCCCAGGTGGCCAAGAGGGCCAATGGCCCCTGGCCTGGATCAGGAATGGTGTGGCCAGCAGGAGCAGGGAGCTCATTCTTCCCCTGGACTCAGCACTGGTGAGGCCACACCTTGAGTGCTGTGTCCAGTTCTGGCCCCTCAGTTTAGGAAGGACCTTGAGACGCTTGAACGTGTCCAGAGGAGGCAACGAGGCTGGTGAGGGGCTTGGAAAACAAGCCAGAGGAAGAACGACTGAGGGAGCTGGGGGTGTTTAGCCTGGAGAAAAGGAGACTCAGAGGTGACCTTATCACTCTCTCCAACTTCCTGAAGGGGGGTTGCAGACAGCTGGGGGTCGGTCTCTTTGTCCAGGCAGCAACTGACAGAAGGACAGGACACAGTCTTCAGCTGTGACAAGGGAAATATAGGTTGGATAGTAGGAAGAAGTTTTTCACAGAAAGAGTGATTAAATACTGGAATAGTCTGCCTGGGGAGGTGGTGGAGTCACCATCCCTGGATGTGTTTAAGAAGAGACTGGATGTGGCACTCGATGCCATGATCCAGTTGAGGTGTCAGGGCTGGGTTGGACTTGATGATCTTGAAGGTCTCTTCCAACCTACACATTCTGTGATTCTGTGATGGGACCCTGACTGGGGTTACTGGGAGCTACCAGAGCCACGCAGGAAACCAGCTGTGCACACACTGGGAGGAACTGGGAAAAACTGGGAATGACAGGATGCATACTGGTGAAAACTGGGAGGTTCTGGCAGGGACTGGGATAAAACTGGGGTCAACTGAACCATGCTGAGGGAACTGGGAGTGCCGGGCAATGACTAAAAGAAGACTACAAAACCTCCTTACCCCCAAAACAAAACAAAAAACCAAACAAAAACAAAACAAACAAAAAAAAATCCACCACACAAAAAAAAAAACAAACTCCAAAAAGAACAATCACAAAAAAACAAACAAACAAACAAACAAACAAACAAAAAAAAACAACAAACCAAACAACCACAGGGAACCAAAAATCCCAAAAAACCAAACTAAAACCACCAAAAAACCAAACCAAAACACTTTAGACTGACACAAGTACTGCTGTACAGCATTTACTTCTACTATATCTTAACCTCATTCCTCAAAATCATTCCTTTCTTTTCCAAGAAATACCTGTGGGAACAGAAATCTCTCCTTCTCTGTAGGACATTCTGTATTAAGGATGAGTTAATGCGATTAAAGATTTATTGGCTTCTTTGTCTCTCAAACATACCAAAGGAGGGAGAAATATGAAAACAAAGCTCTAGTAATGTCATTTTTAATTCTGACACAATTAAGGATTTTTTTTTTTAAATTTACCCCATCCACTCTGAAAAGCACCATTCTCAGGCTAAGCCTAAGGGATACATCTTTTTTAATTTGCTGCTAATGCTATTTGTACAGCTCCCAGCCCTTGTTATGGCCATGGGGGGCCCAGGGCTGATCCTGGGAGCCGCCACTGCCGGCCCCGGGACCCCCGAACCCCTTTCCCGGCCATCCCGCCCCTCCAGCCCCAGCGCCCCCCAACGGGGTCCCGGCAATCCCAGGGCTCCCCCCCTCTCGGGCTCCCCGCTTTGGGCTCCTGGGGCTCTCCTGTCTCTGGGCTCCCGCTCAGGGGCTCCCCAAACCCCGGCCCTCTCCCGGGCTCCCCAAACCCGGGGTCCCCCCGGCCCCGCCGGGGCTCTGCCCACACCGGGACCCCCCAAAACCACCTCCCGGGGACCCCCCCATGTCCCCCCGAGGGCCATCTGCGCCTCGCCTTTGGAGCCCTGCCAGCTCCAAACATCCCCCCAAAAACCCCAAGCCCAGGGAGCCCAAACCCGGGATATTTGGGGCGAGCTCCCCCTCCCCGGGCACCTGCGGGATGGGGCCGATGGTCCCGGGGCTGCTGCGGCTTCAGGGAGCGCTGGAGCCGCCCGCTCCCTCCTCTGCTCTTCTTCCTCCCGCTTCCCGCGGCCGCTCCGCCTCTTCCTCCCTCCCTCCTCCTCCTGCCCCGTTCCCGAACCCCTCGCAGCCCGCGGGACGAGCGGGGATGGAGCCGGGAAAGGTCGGAAGGCAGAGAGGGCCCAGGGGGATGCCAGGACTGGCAGTGACTGGGCTGTGCTGGGAGCACCTCATCACCCCCGTCAGGTGACATTTTATAGGGGACCCCCATTCCAAGCCCCTCTGGGGGATGTTTTGCCCCCCCCTCCACCCGGGGTGGATTTTTGGGATTCTCTCTGCCATGGCCGCTTTAAGAGGCGCCTGTTTTGGGTTCCCAGGAAAACTCCCCTTCAAAGGGCAACACCACTCCCGGTGATTCCGGCAGCGGAGCCCCGGGGAGGCTGGGGGTCCCAGGGGGGATTTGGGGGTCCCAGGGGGGATTTGGGGGTCCCGGGAGGGTTTGGGGGTCCCAGGGGGGATTTGGGGGTCCCAGGGGGGATTTGGGAGTCCCGGGAGGGTTTGGGGGTCCCTGGGCGGGGCCGGTGACAGAGCTGGGACCCCGAGCCGGGTCTGAACCTTCTCACTGTGCCCGGGCAGCGTCAGCGTGTTCAGGGAGATCCTGGGGCCCGGGGGGTCACCCCAAATCCCAGGGGAGCCCAAATGGCCAGGGAGCCCCTGCAGTGCCCCCAGCGCTGGATCTGCTGCAGGCAGGGGGGCACCAGCACTCGGCCCCCACCCCCCACCATCACAGGGGGGCAGAAACGGGGGAGGGGCACGGACAGGTCGGGGGGACCCCCGAAGTCCTGGGGGAGGGGACACGGGGGGACTCCCAGGAATCCCCGTGGGGGGATGAGGGGGGACCCAGGAGGAGTTTGGGGGGGCCGGGGGGGGTCATGGGGGGACCCCCAGGAGTCTTGTGGGGGGTGGGGAGGGCAAAGAACAGGGCGACCCCCAGGATGGGTTTGGGGGAGATCTGGGCTGGAGCTTCCCTGGCAGTGGGATGGGGATGGGATCTGCCCGTGGAATTCCATGGGAGTGGGATGGCATTGAGATCCAGCTACAGAATTCCCATGGGAATGGGACAGCAGTGGGGTCCATCCTTGGAGGCCCCACGGGAATTCCCATGTTCCCAAACTTTGTCCTCCCAAATCCCACATTTCCCAATCCCACATTCCCATGGGAATTCTGCCCTCCCCCCTTTATGCTCCAGTGCCTCCCGCCCATATCTGACACATTTCCGGAGCCATTCCAGGCAGGAGTGCCCCAGGGCATTTGTCAATTCCTCAGCCTGGATCTCCTCCTGTTCCCGGCGCCTCTTGGTGACCTGGGCAGCGCCGTGGCCACCAGGAATCCCCCGGATCCCCGGGGGCTCGGGGGGAATGCCAGGAGTGGGAGTGACTGGGCTGTACTGAGATCCTACTGGGATCCTGCTGGGAGTGAGCAGGAGCAGCGGGATGGCTCCAGGGCTGGGGCTGGGGGCGCTCCTGGGGGGGCCAGGGGGAGTGGGACCCCCGGCCCCGGGACCCTGACCCGCCATTCCCGGCCCCGGGACCCCCTGTTCCCCTTATCCTGCACAGGGACCCCCTGAATCCCCCATTTCTGAACACCAGCACCCCCTGCTCCCCTTTTCCCGGCCATCCCATGGCTCCCAGCCTCCAGACATCCCATGTGCTTGACTTTGGGATGTCCTGGAATGCCTTGGACCCCCATTCCTGCCTTTCCCAGCCCCACCTTTCTTCAAACCCAGAGACCCCCTGAACTCCCTCGTCCTGAACACTCTGAGTGTCCCTGCCCTGGTACCTCCTTTTTGGGAAAGCCTGAACTTTCCTTTCTTGGGCTCAAGGACCCCCTGGAACTGCCTTCTACCTCTCCAAGTCCCTGCTCCCCATTTCCCTGACCCTGAGGCCCCCCTGCACCCCCATTCCTGAGAACCCAGGTGCCCTTTTACCCCTTTGCCCTGCCCTGAGACCCCCCTGCACCCCCTGATCCGGCACCAACACAACCTTTTCCCGGCCACCCCGCCTCTCCCAGCCCCCAGACCTGTTAGCCAAGGAAAGAACACACAATCACGAAATTGTCTGCGGTGCTTTATTTCAGAGCTCTGGGAGCTGAGCGTCCAGTTTGGACGACCCAAAATTTCGGCTCACCAACATGCTAAAATGAATACAATTTTATACCTTTCTTGTTACATAAGGATTCATGTTAATCATTAAACCCCATTGTTCCATTGATTCTATCTCTTGGAACAATGGTCTGCGTGATTCTTGCTCAAGATTCTGGTTGGAGAAAATAATCATATTTAATTACCAAACTGATATTACAATTGACAATTCTGGCATGCATCCTGCTAATGATTATATCAGTATAGATCCTCCTGATTTAACTTTATTCTTTTAGAACCTGTGCGTTCTACCAGGGTTCCCCCTTTCTCTCCCCCCACCACCTGTGCAAAGTTATGCTTTATACTTCATTTAGTTAAAACAATAGCATGGAATAACATCCTGGTTATAGTAGAGCCGATCCCCTGTTTTCGGGCCCTTGCTACTTCAGAAATCAATTTAACCCTTTTGCTATCATCCTGAGGGTCTCTGGTGGTCATTTGGGGAACATCCCATTCCTCCAATTCTCCTCTGATGCTCAAGAGCCTCCTACAATCACTTTCTTCCCCTATCAGTAGTTTTCCCACTACCTTCTTAGGAGGACAACTCTATTCTCAAGGCTAAGGTAGCCACTTGCACACATCAATCACTGCTGGGGGAATAGAGGGCTCAACACTGTCTGTTAATGCGAAGGGAATTAATGATTTGTTACAGTTCAACATTTTCTCAACACCTTCCTTCTCTGGGAATTGCTCATATGCATTTCCTCAATTTACCGTGAAAGTGTTTTTGCTTTCTGAAGCCACCTTTTGTCTTTCCTTCAGCAATTCAGAAAGAAAACACCAATTGCCTCCTGAAACCCTTCTGCTCCCTTCCAAATCAGTTCACTGCTCAAGCACAAGGAACAGGCTCATCCCCATTCCCTCAGTGAGATAGGAGGTCATATTTTGCTGCACCTGAGAGGTTATTAGAAAAAAGTATAAAACTACTTATTTCTGGATGTTGTTATTTAGGGTTTGGGTTTTTTCTAGTTAATTTCTTGGGTGTTGCTGTGAGCTGGGAGAGGGGCCAGGTTGAAGACCAGACCAAAAGGGAAGTAGGATAAGAGGGGAGGGGACAGAAAAGGAGGCAGTGGGGAGAGAATATAAGTTCCCTAGTACCCAGCCAAAGGGAAAGGGGACACGGTTCACCCTGGGCTGGGCAAGGCAATAAAAAGCAGCATTCTGTGTGAGTGTGTGTTGTGTGTGTGTTTGGCTCTTGGGAGAGCGAGATACACACCCAGCTCAGGTGAATCCTTACTAAGAAACAGTTCTCTTTTGCTTGGATGACTTTGTCCCCATTTAATTTCATCCAGGAGTTGGCTCCTTTCTAACACCTCTCTCCAGCAGCTCAGGGCTGTGTTGCACAGCGCTTGCTGTGTGCCAGAGAGCACAAAGCAGGCTGGGCTGGTGCCCCTGAATATTTCTGCAGAGCACTCTGCATTTCACCCCTTTGCTGTGGCTGAGTGCAGAGCTCCAGGAGTGCAGGCGCTTCCTGGCAGAGCTGTGTGAGGCCCTTTTGTGCTGCAGATGTGACCTGCCAAGCTGTCCCTGCCTCCCGCTGGCCTCGGTTCCCCCGGGAGGCAGAAGCGCCGTGCCTGAAGGACGCTGCCCTGTGCTGGAGCCTGCGGAGCAGCCCGGCTCCCTCCCTGTGCCCAGAGTGCTGCACACACTGCTCACCTTTGCCAGGAGTGCCAGGGCAGCCGGCACAAGAGTAGGAATCCTCAGGCAGGCCTGCAGCCCTGGGCTGTGCTGTGCCTTTCTCTCCTCCTGTGCAGACTGCGGGCGGCCAATGCCACCAGTCTGTGCTGTGCCCGGCACGGCTGCGCTTCCCCTCGGGAGCAGCTGGCTGCCAGCTGGGCTCTGAGAGCGCAGCATTCGCCCGCGGCCACCAAGAGGCCCCCAGGGCCGGGCTGCTGCCTCTTGCAGCTCCAAGGGCCTCCTTCCAGCCTGCCCCTGCCCAGGCTCAGGCTGCTCCGGGCTCTGCCAGGGCTCTGCTGGGGCTCCAGCCTGGCCAAGGTAGGGCCTGCTCTCACCTGGCGCCCACTGACAGCTCTGCACCAGCTCTGCACCTTTCCCAGCAGCCTCCCTGACCTTGCTGCTTTCTCACTGGGGCAAAACTCTCCTCCAGACACAGAGACTGCACTTAGGGATACAAATCCAAGGGGCAGCAACTCAAATGCTCTCCAGTCAGAGCTCAAGGCCTGCAGATGCACAGGGTGTTTGGGCTGCCCCACTCGTCCTTTGGTTCTGCCTGCAAATGCCACTGCCCTTTCTGCCTCAAACACAAGTGCCACAGCTGGGTAAAACCCAGCCAGTGGGCCACATTCCAAAGGCCCTGTGGTCTGGAGAGGATGACTGAAGAAGAGCCTTCCCCACTTTCCAACCGTACCAAAGAAGCCCTAAATGTCATTTTCCACCTCTAAGTTCGGAAGGAAATGTTGAGCTTTCTGAGAGGCTCAGAAGGAGGGGAATCTTTGAAAGGAGTTGAGATTTCACAAAATTTATTTGTTTACAATAGATGCTAATATCCTACGTGAAATTCCTACGCTACTGTCCTACACTTGAATCTGAACTACAATTCCTAACTATAATCCTACTCTATAATTCTCTAAGCTGGTGATGGATGAAACTGTTCTATTGTCATTGTCTCAATCTTCTCTCCTCCTTCCACTCCTTCACCATCATGATCAATGGCACCAGGCTGGATGTCGGCTTGGCTAATGTTACAAATGGATGCTGCACAAAGGAAAAAGAAACAACAATGAACCATTACTGTCCAATATTTTTTAAATGAAAAGGGGATTGAGACAGAGTAGGTCTAAGGACCAACACTGGGGCAGCAGTGGCAGAGTTTGCTGCAAGAGCTGCTAAGTGCCCCAGCCCTGGAAAGATTTCAGGTCTGAGCATCCTGATCTCTTTCAAGATGCCCCTGCTCACTGCAGGGCACTTGGACCAGATGAGCTTTCCAGGTCCCTGCCAGCCCAGCCCAGTCTAGGACTCCTGGCTGTTTCCATTTGAACAGCACCAAGAGTGGAGGTGGGGAGGAGGGGGCTCATCTGATGCCTTGCACTTGAGTGGAGGAGGAGCCCATCCCTGGGACACTGTTTCCCTGCAGCCCCTTGGCATTTTACCTGCAGCAGCTCCTGGGCAGACCAGCGCCGCGCCTCGTCTGTCTGCAGGCAGCAGCTCAGGAAGTCCCGCAGCAAAGGGGAGAGGAGCTTGGGCTGCTGCAGCTCTGGGGTCCCTTTGGTGGCTATTAGGATCTGAGCCTGGAGAAAAAGGAAACACCAGTCTCTCAGCTGCTTCTTTCACCTCTGGAACTGCTCTCCCAGATCCCATTGTTCAAGCTGCACTCTGCAGTGGCAGTTTCTGCCATGGCACAGAGGTAGAGAGGACTTTCCTGGACCAACAAAAACCCAAAGCCCGATGCAGCCACACAGCTTTTCCAACATGCAGCAGATGTTGCCTTGGCAGCTGATTTCATTGACTGACCTTGTTAGTGGAAACTACATCAGCAAAAGCCCCTTTGCTTCTCTGAGGATTCACCTGACCAGCTTGACAGACTGTTTGGAAGAGGGACTTTGCTGTATTAACTCACTCTACTATTTCCAAGGATTATTACGTGCAAAGCATCTCTGCGGTGCTTGTTGGTCCCCAAAGCACAGCTGCCATCAAACAAAAGTCATCGAGCTTTTTGCTTGCTTCTTGAAAACAATGGTAATTGCAAGTAAAGAAAGGAAATCCCTCAGTTATTCCTCCGATCAGGAAACAAACATTTGGAATCTCATCTTCAACACAGACACATGAAGATGCATGCACAAATTTTGGGATGAAAATGCCTGTTTGGGCACACAGGAAACACCTGCAGCTCTGTCTCTCAGCAGACTGCAAATTTCAGCTTCCCTTTTATGGCAAAAGGAAAATTTTGGTGGTCAAATCAGAAGAGGGAGAAATGCCATCCCTACAGTAGTCCTCTGCTGATTTGGATCCTCAAGTCAATGCATTAATAATATGGCCATCCTAGGAAGTGCCAGGGAGCAAAGCGGTGGTTTTGGCAGGCTCTCCACATGGCCAGGCTTCAGCTGGGTGCCATGGAGAAAGTGGTTTGGGTTAGGAAAGAAGGATGATCACTAAGTGTTTCAGCACCACTGCACAAGAAGCATACAAGATTGTGTGGCCTTCACAGCCTCTTGTCCAGGTTTCAGACAAGTTTCCCTGTGAGAAGAATGAGGGTGCACTTCTTCTCTCCAAACCACTCTTTTAGAAACTTGGTTGGGTTTGGGTTTCTTGCCTTCATTTCAGGAAAGAGAACAGCAGCTCTAAGATGATTGTTTCCTGTTAGTAGGGCCATCTATGTGACCAAAAGAGCTGGAATGACTTCTAAGCCCAAGCAAACTGTTGCCTGAGAAGGGAGATTGTTTGTATGGGGTAAGGCTTGAGTTGCCCCAGTGATGCAACCAAAACTCCAGCAGATGCTGATGTGCTGCAGGGACATTTTCAGAAAGGGGCCGTGGTGGAAGTAGTTCCAGCAGATGGCAATGGGATTTTGTCCAATGGCACACAGAAGGTGGGCTGGGAGAGAAAGACAGCGGGATCAGAGAGTATTTACACCTTACCGAGCGAGGAGTTTCATTATAATAAGGAGGTTCTCCTTCCACCATTTCAATGGCCACAATCCCAAAGGCCCAGATGTCAATTTTGGGGCCATATGGGTGACCTTTCACCAGCTCAGGTGCTCTCCACCAGTAAGTGCCGACCTCTGAGCTGCGTCTACTCTGCTCAGGGGTGAGTAGAGCAGACAAGCCAAAATCAGCTGGGGAGAAAGCAAAAGACTGTTTTGATTTGAATCCTGTGCAATTAGGAAAGCAAGCAAAAGAATTGCCCAGTAGAAGTTGGAGAATGTGCTGTTGAATCTCCTGCAACAGTCCCTGCTTTGTTTCCTCAGGACTTTAGCCAAGGAAATACGGCATTGGCTACTTCAAAAATCCCCACAGTTTTTTACACTGCCTCCAGCAGTGGCTTTTGTTGCCCTGAAGCTTTAGACTTGTAGCTCCCTCTCTCTGGAAGGGACACACACAGAGCAATGCCACTCTGGACTGCTTGTTCCCTGCCATAGCTCTGTGCACGTTGCAACCGTGTGGTCAGCTCACAGCAGGGCTCCCTGCACTGCCACCAGCACCATTTTTGGGGAGCTGGCAGTCACTCCAAAGCAGCCCCACACCCGCCGTATCCCTGGAATGCTGCACCTGACCAAGAATATACTGACCCAGCTTGACAGAGCCATCGGTTCTGAGGAGGATGTTGGGGCTCTTCAAGTCTCGGTGCATCACATGGTGGGAGTGGAGGTAATTCAGTCCTTGGAGGCACTGAGAGAGGAACCAGAAACAGGAGGGCAAAAATCAGGGATGGGATTTCATCACACAAGAAAGGAAACAGCTCTCCAAGATTCCCTCTCCAGGGGAATGGGGAGGAATGGCAGAACACAGCGGCATTGAGAGGAAGAGCTTGCTGCTCCAACACTGGCAGAGCAGCACCCTTCTAAAGAAAGGCATGTCAGCTTCCCAAAGAGCCACAGCAACTGCTGGTGTAGACTCTGCCCTGCAAACCAGCCAGGATGATGCTGCTGCAGTGGAGGTGCTCACAAGTCAAGAGCATTTTGGCTGCACTGCCAACCTTTTCAGCTGAGCACTGAGAGAAATGAGTCTCTCTTTTTTATTTGCTGTTCCTTTCAAATGCTGCCACCACCACCTTTGCTTTTACAGGCAAGGAATGCAGTGCAGGCCAAAGTTTAAAGAGGTAAGATGGAGAAGAGCAACTACAAGACCAGAGTGAGAATGCAAGAGCAGGAGAGAAGAGGACAAGAACAGAGTGCAGTGAGTGCAGGCGCACTGGCAGGCAGTTCACGTGGGATGCTCTTGCTTGCCCAGAGCATTCCAGCGACACAGAAACAAAGCCTGGCCCATGGAATGGCTCCTGTTCTGAGCCCCTTTCCCAGACAGTCCTGCCCCAGCCCTGGGAAGCACAGCTGGGATCCCTGACTGACCTCCCGACAGACGACAGCGATTTCGTCTTCTGTCATCTCGAACTCGACAACATTGTACAGAGTGCCTCCATCCATGAACTCCATCACCAGCCAGAGTTCTTCATGCACAAGGTAGCTGAAAGAAGGGAACAAGGCCATGCAGATGAACATGCATACATTGGTTTCTTTGCTTGATTCTTGTTTCTGGATCCCTTTGTGACAAGGACAGAATGAAAGGAATAGACATTCCCTCCAGGCTGTGCATTGTTTGCAGTCTGTGCAGTCTCAAGGAGAACAGCACATCTGTGAAAAAGGAGATGTTTTAGATGGCCAGCAGGCAAAAAGTGCAGTTTTGTAACAGCCAAGATGAAAAACCTGTCACACGGCGTCATTTTGGAAATAAGCACCTAATGTTCCTATTACCCAATAATTACCAGCTTTCTTTTCCGCCCATGTCCAAAGTGGGTTTTTAACCTTGCATGCTTTTAGTATGTAAACAAACTTTCATGGGATGAGACCATGATCACTCACCTGTCTAAATAATTGACGATTTGGGGACTTGTATTCATTTTCAGGACCCTGATTTCAGTAACAATATCTTCTATCATGAGTCCTTGAAAATCAATTTTCTTGATGGCCACCTAGAATGACATTGAAAATCAACAACTTTAGAAGTTGTTGGCACAAGACCACAACACACATGGGATGAGTGATTTTGCAATGACACAGGTGAGCCTTGCCAAAGTGCCTTGGGATTAGACAAAGGAGTCATTAGGAACTGACATTCCAACAGCTCATTTCTGTGCTCCTTTGGGGGCCACTTACAGGACACGTGGCCACTGACATTTTGCCTTGTCCACTTGTTAGCAATCATGTCTCAACTATCACCCCCAAAGCTCTGAGCACACTCTCTGTTTCTCTGTCTGCACTTCAGAAGAAGTAAAGCGTGCCTTGGTACTCTGTGGATACATCTTGGGCTACAGGCAGGGCTTGGGGCTTTTAGGGAGGCCTTGCAGATCTCTCCCTACGTGCAGTTCCCACGTGCAGCACTGCAGGTGGCTGAGGAACTGCCAGGAACATTCAGATGTATTTGCTGGCAGCCAGAAATAAGAATTCAGCACTCTGAAGCCGTCGGCCCAGAGAGCAGTGAGATGCTCTAAGGCAGCACCTTTGTTGGAGCAATTGAGAGCCAGGGAGAGCGTCCTTCTCTGAAAGGAACCGCTGCCCTCCTTGCCTTCCTCCTGGCAGCTGAGCAGGACAAAGACTGTCCCAAATGCACTTGGCAGGCTGGCACCACTCTGTGCTTCTTGTGCCTTTGCAGCACAGCTCTAGCCACAGCTCCAGCCCCAGCTGACACAAGAGAGGAAAGCCCTGGAGAGCAGCAGGATCTGCAGAGGCTCTTGACATTTACCTCTCCTCCTGTGGCAGTGTCGACCGCTCTGCAAACATCTCCAAATCCCCTGGAAACAAAAGAGCAGCAAAGAAAGGAGAAGCCATTTAGATCTTGGAGTGAAAGCCAGCCCAGACAGGAGATGTCTGCTGGAAATGCCTCAAACCTGCAGCATGCAGGAGGGCTCTGCCAGAAGGCAGATGATGCATTTTCCTCTCCAGTGCATGGGCGCTGGGCCTGTTCCTGAAGCATTGGGCTTTAGTGCCTCAGCTCAACAGGCCAGGTGATTCTTTTATCTCGGGTTTCAGTTTCTAAACTGGGCAGTTTTTATCCTGAGCACAGAGTATTTCCTTCAGCAAACACTTGGGAAGAAATATTCCTGAGAACTGTTATCTCACTGCTGTGGTTCGGGGTAGGATGCTGTTTCTGGCAATGAAATACAAGTGTCTTTGACAATGCCTCCTGACCACACTTACAAATTCTGGCTGGTACTGAGACATGGGGCAGACTAACCCAGTGTCTGAAGATGTTTGCAGCATGCCTGACTTCACACTTGGTAGATATTCCAGCAGCAAATCACCTGCCCCATGACTGTGGAGAACAAACTGTGGTTGGACTCACCCTCTGCCAACATTTTCCAGTTCAATGTATTTCCTCCGGGGATTTTCCATGTTCACCATTTTCCCTGAAGGAAACAAAATGCAAGATGCTCACTTGAAAGCAGAGATCCCACCATCCAAGAGATACAAAAGGCAGCCCCACTGGGGCTGTACACTCTGGGCTTCTGAGTCCTTTGTGCTCAGCTGGGTAACACCAACAAGCACAACAAGACAGGCAGCTCTGCAGTACAAGCAGGCCAGCACAGAGCCTGATTTTCCACAGGCCTTTGAAGAGATCTCTTGAGAGAAAACAAAGCAGAGGGAGATGCATTCCCAGGAGAGGAGGGCAGCTTCTCCACCTTGCAGCAGTTGGCCAAGAGAATGCCTTTCCCTTTGTAAAGCAAAGCAGCTGATGCTCTAAGCAATGCCAAGGGGGCCTCCAGCAGCAGCAGGAGCCTGAGCCGTGATGAGCAGGCTGAGCTGGAAGACGCCCTTGGCCATGGCCCAGGTGGAGAAGCACAGTGCTCCTCCTCCCCCTGAGAGCAGGGATCAGTCCCTGCCATTGCACTGGCCCTCTCAGCCCCGCACACGTGCCCATCTTCCCGCAGCGGGCAAGGGCAGCAAGGACAGCAGTGCTCCCTCCTCAGGGGCCGGCGGGACACGGACAGCTGCCCAGAGGAGATGCTGCCCCTGGCTGAGCCCAGCCCAGGCCATGCAGGAGCCGGCCCAGAGCAGGGGCTGCTGCCTCGGGGCAGCTCCGCGCTGCAGCGGCCGGGCGGCAGCGGGACTCTCCCAGCTCAGCAAGGCTCCAGCCTCTGCACTCACACCGGCCCTCAGGGCCAGGGCAGCCACCACAACAAAGCTGCCAAAGCCCCAGCACCAGCCCTGACAAGCCATGGCAAGAAGGCACGGCCACACCCAGCCCCTTCCAAGCCGGGGACCCCATTCAGGACACAGCAGGATCGGCTCTGAGCTCAGACACACCCAGGTGCACATCAAGGCCCTTTTTGTGCCAACAGGGGATGGGAGACACAGAGTCACCTGGGCTCTGTTCTCAGCCCCCCCAGGTCTTATCTGAGAGCACAGCACTGGCAGCTCTTCTGGGCAAGAAGCAGATTCAGTGACTTGTGCTGCAGAATCACAGAGGACTTGATGTGTGTTCCTCGAGACTGATCTGAGCAGGGCTTGGGCCAATGGGCAGCATTCTAACAGTCATGGGAATGACTGGGAATCAGGGATGGAAAAGTGCCATGGATCTGAGGAATATACAGCAGAGGGGCTGGAGCCTTGCTCCTGAGAAATGCCTACAGTGCACTTTGATCTGATCAAGCCCCAGGGATGTATTACTTGGACACATCTTTCTAAGAACAAAACCAGGATTTTAAATACAGATTGTGATAAAATTATCTGTCCTTTCAATGGGGGCTCTAAAAGAACACATCTGGCTCTTGGTGTCACCTGATGTTCTTTCAAATGAGTTCTCACTGACAAATATAAAATATTATCAAAAAAAACCCCCTGTAAATGTAGTAGTGGTAAAAAGAACAGTCATAAAAATGACACCAGAAAGACACATGGGGCAGAAGAGCTCCTTCAGGATGGAGAAAAAAAGTCTTCCCAAAAAAATCCAGAAAAACCCCAAACTAAAACCAAAACCACAACCAAGAGACAAAACACCTAAACCGATCAATTTCTTTGAAGTTTTTTTCTCTGGTGATGGGTGAGAAGTCAGGAGTCTAAGGAGAATTTAGGAAGCTAACCATTCTATCCAGTTTGCCCATCAGCACACAGGACTTGCCCACATCATTTCCTAGGTCACAGCCTTCTGCTGATGCAAGAACAAGCCCTGCTTCTGCCTTCAGCAGACAGGGAAGCTCAGGCAAAGCCCAGCACGTCCAAGCTGCCCTCAGAGGCAGCAGCAACACCCAGAGCACTCTCTTGCTGCCTTGGAGCACAGCATTTCCTGTGGGGAGCCCTAAATGCCCCTGGGACACCACAGTGAGGAGGATCATTTGGTGCAGCTGTGCTGACACGTGCACACAGTGCACTGTCCCTCGGAGAAGAAAGACACCAGATGTACTCAGGAGCTCCAGGGAGTCATCCTCCACCTCCTGTTGCTGAGCAGCAGCTGTGTCACTGCTGGAGAGGAACCAACTGCCCGGGCTCCACTTCTGAGCTGGGCCAGCACAGGCTCCTTTAGGTGACACTGCTGCTGCTGCTGCTGCTGCAGGTTCAACAGAAGAGCCTGTGGAGATCTGAGACAACAAAAGAGTTTGTGTCAGAAAAGTGGCTGGCAGAGATTAGCCCCAGATCCCATTTCAAATGCAAGCCCTTAGGGAGGTGCTGTCAGCCACATGCAGGGCTCTGCCATGGGTTTTTTCTGATGTTCACTTCTCTAACTGGATGGGACAATCCCAAGGGCTGGTTTTACTCAAGTTCATGGCCAGATTCATTTTCCATTTTCTCCAAAATCCATTTGCATGGATTTTCTGAAGGATGACTTCCAAAAAGACCATTCCATTTCTCCAAAAGAACTCTTTTCCCCCTCCAAGGGCTGCAGACACACTTGCAGCTCCTTGTTCAGATGTTCTACCTCCTCCCATGGAGTCCTCTTTCGTTTCACCACATTCAGAACGTGCCCAACTGGCAGCGCTTCTGCCTGGGACAGTTTCTGGTCCTCGCAGGAATCTCGGGGCTCCTCGCTGCCAGTCCCTTGATGGAAATCTCTGCAGGCTGCCAGGCCAGATGTCAACACTCCCACCTGGAGTCAAAGAGAACAAAGCAGTCAGAGAGTGCAGCTTGTCCCTGTCAGCCAAGAGTCATGGACTGTGAGGAAAGGGAGAGACCAGATTCACAAGGGATACAGACAACTTCTTTCAAGATCCAGCTGGGTCACCGTGTTCACCTGCAAGAACCCCTCAAGAAAGAAGGAGAGCAGGAAGAGGCCAGCAGGAATGCCTTCCCATGACTGCTGGCCAAAAGGCCAAAGCACTAGTCCCCTGTCCAGGGCAGCAGCTGAGATTTAGCCCAGCAGGGAGTGTCCTTCAGAGTGGCTGTGACAGACACTGGAGCAGGAGGGCACTCAGAGGCATCACCCCACCCCCTGCTGCTCTGCTGGGGAAAGGCAAGAAGGGCAGAAAGCACCAGGTTGGTGACTGCAGTGGCTATGGCTCTTTCACTCACTGGTTCTTCTAGAACCTCTTGCTCCTCAGGGAGATGTATGCTCTCTTCTCTTTCTCCTGGAATCATCATTACTTCCTCCAGCCTCTCGTCCGTCGTCCTGATCCTAGCCTGGGTGTTCAGCATCTCTGCCTGCAGCTCTGCACCAAAGTTCTGTGAAGAACAAGGAAACACTTCTATGAGTGGAGTGGCTGCCACTCCTCCACTCACCTGGTTTTGGAGATTGTGCCTCAGTCTATGGATGTTCCAGTGGTATTCAAGTCTCCTGATGTCTTCTGTGCTCCTCCTCCTCACTGCCATGATGTCATTGGGAAATACAGTGAGCTCTACTTGTGCCTCTGCCTCCATGTTCTGTAGACACAAATGCAAAGCAAGTGACTGTGAGATGCTGCCCCTATCAGAATCCCAGCAAGCTGGGGCCTAAACAGGACAGCTCAAAGCCCATTTTCCAGGTGTCACTGGCTGAGGGGAACGGCTGGCTCCTGGCAGGACTCCAGCACTCAGCATCCTCAGCCACCAACAGCAAGAGCTGGCTGCTCAGAAACTTGCAGCTCTGCCCTGAACTAAAGACAGCACCCTCCAGAACTGGCACTTACTGTCTGGGAAAGCTGTGGCTGTGGTGTGACCACAGCTGGAGCCTGGTGGTCATTTGGCTCCATTTGTGGTGTGACCACAGCTGGAGCCTGGTGGTCATTGGGCTCCTCTCTGGCCTCTTCTCCAGGAGCACAGGGAGGCAGAGAAGAATCTTCCCTTGGTTCTGTGCTCTGTGGACAGACAGGAGTGTGAGACACCGGCCATTACCTCTCATTTATAACCTTCTTTCTGTTCAGCTCTAGAGCCAGCTCTACTAAGCACAAATCATCATCTTTGATAGCAATGGGATTCTAAGTCCCTCAGACTAAATTCAAATGGGCTGATTCAACTGGACAGAAAATTGCTCTGAATTAGATAATCCCCCCTGGCTACTCTGGACAGGCAACATTCTCTCTGCAAAACTGGACTTTTAGTTCTTTTAAAGCTCTGCAATGGAAAATTAGGAAATAGCCAGTGATGCCTTTGCTCTTGCTGCTGCAGACATGGAAATGGATTTTCTTGCAGCCTACTCAGCTGGGCCTCTACTCTCTATTGCCCCAGGCCAAGCTCACAGCTTGCTGCACAATTCTTAAACACCAGGAACATCAAATGTTCCTTTCTCACTCACCTCCGGATCGGCCCCTCTGAATACCCGGCTCAGGTGACCTGCAGTGGGCAAGGGAAAATGAACCAGATTCTTTGAGGAAACTGGAAACAACCAGAGCATTTTTAGAAGGTCTCCCAGCCCCCATTTTCCAAGTTGTGCTGCTTGACCCAGCAAAGGGAGGAAATGACAGACTCTGCTGCCACAGACTGTCCCATGGAGGGAACACAACCCCTGCAGGTTCCCTTGCAAATGCTGCCCGCACAGCCCTGGCCACAGACACCCCCTTGTGAGCTGAACGTGTTGGCAGGAGGAGCTTTACCCAAGTGGCATCCAAATGGTCTTTCTGTTTCGAAAGAGCAGGAAGACACAAAAGCCAGGTTAGGTGACACCCAGGGAAAACCTCTACTTACGTGCCAGGTGTGTCATAAAATAGGTTGAATAACCTATTTTATAAGCAGTGAAAACTGCAGCAGCGAGTTGCCCAATCATTGTGGGAACTGCTGTGCAAGTTTTCAAACTGCTGAAAAAGAAGAAAAACGCAAGGCGACTGTCAGTGAGCACTTGGCCACTGACAGAAACCTCGAGCACAGGAGCAAACTCCTACACAGAGCGAGCCCAAGAGCCGCTCTGACACCCCTGAGGCCTCCCGTGCTCCCAGGCAACCTTGTGATGTCACCACGAGCACGTGGCAACCGTGCCCTGACATCACAAAGCAAAGGCTCTGTGCTGGTCTGTGAATTGGTGCAGGTGGATGGAGTGATGTTTGTGTAGGCCCAGGCTGCATTTTTCCCTCTGTCCCCCCTGGGCTGCCTTTTTCAGCTCTTGTTTTTCCCCCTGTGCCCCCTGTGTCCCCTGTGTCTGTGCTGGGTCCCAGCTGGCGGCCGGGCCGGGCGGAGCAGCAGTTCCAGCCCCGGGTGTCCCTGGAGCGCTGGGAGCTGCCGGTGGCCCCAGGCACTGTCCCCTGAGGAGCTGCTGAAGGACAGGGAGACACAGGGGGCTGAGGGGGCTGAGGAGGCGCTGACGCTGCAGGGACGGTGCCCTTGAGCTGATGGGGGCACTGAGGGCTCTGGGGGAGCAGAGGGCCACGGGGGCACTCAGGGCACAGGGAAGTGGCACAGGCTGAGGGCGCTGGCGGCTCCAAGGCCCCGGGATGGTTCCGAAGGGATGGAGTGGGCTGAGAGGACTGTGAGGGGCTGAAGAAACTGAAGGGGGCCGGGGCTTTGCCCATGGCACGCTGGGGCTCAGGGGATGGAGGGGCCAGCAGGGAGCACACAGGGCTCCGGGCCTGCAGCTCTGCCAGCCCTTGGAACCAATTGCAGAGGCTCCACTTTGGCCACAGCTGCCCTGCAGACCTTGAGCACAGGCGGGCACTGACAGGAGGCAGCAGGGAGAAGCTGAAGGCCACCAGCTCCAGCAGTGCCCAGGGAGCTGCTGCTGCCAGCCCAGAGCCCGGCTGAGGCCGCAGGGCCGCTCAGGCAGCCTGGGGCTGAGGGTGGCCTGGCCTTTGGCCCTGGCCTTTGCACAAACTTGTTCTTTCTCCCCCGCCTGGGGAGGCGCTGACATTTGCCCTGCCCTGACTGAAGGGCAGCTGCTGCCAAGGGAAACGGCCCCATCCTGACTCAGTGTTCCCTTTGCTCCCCACGGGTCCCATCTGCTGTCCCTGTCCAGGAGAGCTGCTCTGCACGGGAGGAAGAGACCCAGGGAGAGCCCGGGGACTTGGGCAGCTGCAATTCCTGCTGATGGACTTGGAGTTAGAGATGGTCACAGTGGGACTGAGAGTTAGAAGTTGATGGTTATTTATATAGCCTGATGTAGACTGGTATTTGTACAGGTATATATGTATGTATATTGTTCTCTTGATGCATGTATATTGATGTGCTGACATCTGTATTTATACTGACATACTTGTTCAGATGTATGGCTGTAGAGTTTTGTTGATGGGGTTGTAAGGATTCTTACATTGGTACATTGGTATTTGTATACTTATAGATAGGGTTTTTGTGTGTGTATTTCTATATGCTTTGCTTTATGTCATATGGAATATAAATTATAGATTTACATCTGTATATTGTATAGTTAAGTGTATACAAATATTGAAATATATCTTGAGTTGTATGGTTATAGAATTCTGTTTCTTTAGTACTGGGTCTAAGATCCTTTAGAGAGGGATACTGATATTTCTGTATTTCTATATAGGCTGTACAGTGGGAATAATATGTAATACATTAAATTGTTAAATTTCAATGGATATTTCTGTATAGTGAGTGGTTGTAGAGGGTTGCAGTATTTTATTTTTTAACTGAAGGTTATAATTCTATTTATTTACATAGCACAATTGTAACAATAAACTGGTTTTCTAAACTTGGATACTTGGGTGTTTCTATACCAGCTGTGTGGGTGTAGCAATTTAAAATACATTTCATATTTAAACTCAACGTGATTGTTTTGTATTTGTACATTAGTATTGCAGATGTCATGATCTGCAAGCAATTCAATGTTTCCACTAAAAGAAGTGTAGATTTGTGCTGCCCAGAGCAATGAGCAGATGTAAAGGTGACAATGGGGGAGGATTTTGTCCATGGAACTCTCCAGCCATGCCCAGCACATGCCCCACTTGCACTCAGGCTGGGCAAGGCAGGCACAGATTTGGGAGGGCAGCAGAGCCACACTTTGGCCAAGAAGTGGCTGCAAAGGCTGCTGAGAAAACTCCGGGACTCCACGCAGCGTCCAACTCCAAGCAGAGCCACCCAGGGAGGACAAATCCACCCCCGAGGCCACGGGCAGCTCTTCAGGAAGCGCTCCAAGTGTCCCTCTGAAGGTCATCCTGGAGCCCAGGAGCCAACAGGGATCCTGAGCCAGCTCCGCTGCCTTTGGCAGCACTTTGGCCAAGGAGCTGCAGCAAGGGGGAGGCAACAGGGACTGGGACTGCTGCAGGCTGGGCAGGGAGGAAGGGCCAGGGACACTTGTGCTGACTTGCTCCACAATCCACAGGGATGGGGGACAACTGGGAAGCAACAAGTTCTCCCAGGCACAACAGGGATGGAAGCCCTTGGGGTGGAGTTCCCTGCAGGAACTGCCAGGGGAGTTGCTGCTGGGATCAGCAGCAGCAGAAGGCAGCAGGATCTGCTCCTTTTCCTGGCTCTGTGTGCAGGGCACAGGCTGTGCTGGCCCTGCTCCCACAAAGCCCCTGCCCATGGAGGCTGCAGGCTCAAAGCAATCCCAGTGCAGAGAGAGGCTTTGCAGCTGAACTCCACTGCCCTTGTGTTTGGGGCTGGAATGGCTCTCATGCCAAAGCACAGCAGGGAACCAGGCCTTGGGGAGGCAGAGCCTGTAGAGGGAAAGAGAGATCAGGCACTCACAGGCCTCAGACTCCTTCAGCTCTCTTCTTTTGGAGAGTGAGAAATAAGCAAGCTGGGGAGAGGAACCTGCAGTCCTTTGAAAAAACATGGTGTCTAACAAGTCCTGTGGGAGAAGAAAAAGAGGGAGCAACCTTGCCTTGTTTTCATAGCCTGTGTCTTCTGCAGAGGAGACAATGGGATATGCAGGAGGGGAGGGGAGGAATAACTGTGATAACCCAGTCTGCCTTGCTGTGCACTGATACACTTTGTAGCAGTGACCATTAGAGGTAAGGCCAGATTCTTATTTAGCATCATGACACGCTGCTGCTTCATTGCAAAACTGCCTCAGCGTGGAGAAAATCAGCTTAATTTGTTGTCAGTTTAAGTAGATGTGGTGAGAAACAGTGTCACAGATTAAATCAGGTTTTCTTACCTCATCATCCAGAGGGATTTTTTTGTTGCCTTTTCTTCATTGTATGCACAACATTGTTGAGTTGTTCTGTATCCTCCAGGGAGGTATCCACTAGTGATTGAAAAAAGAAAAGGAGGATTATGGCATTCATTCTCTTTTAACACATATTTGCACTAAGCTGTAGCTTCAACTTAGTAAGGAAAAGGAGAGATTTTCTTTAGTCATGCAGTGTGGAATAAATGGTGTAGGAACAACCACAATTCCAGCTGTAAGAACAGCGTGTTCTTGGCCTTAACAGGACATTGTGGACAAGAAAGCACCACAACCTTCATGATTCACCTCTTAGGTCAAACCAGAACGGTTCATGGTGTCAAAGCAGCAGGTGATGGGAATAACCAATGTCCCTGGGCTGGGGCAGAAGCCTGGGAGTCAAAGGCTTGGGAAAAGAGAGCTGGCAAAGGCAGGCCGAGGTGCAGGCAGGCATTGGGCTGAAGGCAAGAGGCAGCTGGTGCTGCCAGCACGGGAAGGGACTCCAGGCACAGGAGCTGCCGGCGGCAGGAGCAGCTCCTGCTGTCACTGCCAGGGAAGGACTGGCAGCAGGCAGGAGCAGCGGGCACATTGCTGATGGACAGCTGGCAAGTTGGAGCGGCCAGCCCAGGAACAAGAGAGGTGCTGCTGCTTGGAAAAGTAGTTTATGCCATGGCTGGATCAGCCTCACCAAGGTCAGGCTGTTACAGTCCGGGCCATCATGCAAAATGCCTTCCAGCACAGAGTCCCCATGGCCCAAGCAGAAGCAACAGCAGCAGCCCTGATACAATGAATTCTATTCCTAAATCATCCAACCAGCCACAAACACGATACTGTTCCTGTCTTTTTGCACCTCTCCTGGTCTAACAAAGTTGTGTGACAATGGGAATCATTTCTTACACAAGGCCTGTGCCTACAGCCTGTCTATTCTGCCTGGCAACGTCAGCAATGCTCTGGTATGTTTATATTATGTCTAGGACTTAGTTAACTTTGTACAAGGTAATGCTGCTGAACTTTAAACTGGACTTTGGGGCTTTTCTATCAATTAATACAGTCTCTTATTTGCTTAAGGCACGTAAGGCACTTAAGGCATATTTTTACTGACCTAAAACTAAAACTCACATTCCCACTTCATGTCTGTGTGACTTTATGGATCTCAGTTTCCCCGAGGGTTTCAAAGCAGCCCCTGCATTCTTTTCTGCCTCTAAGCCTGTGTGCCCGGGGTCCTGGGAGATTTCTATCTGCTTTCCAACAGGGCTGGGACACGACTCCATGGGTACCTTCACTCCTCCTTCCCAAAGAAGGAGTCTCCAAAGGGTGCAGGTGGTTTCCAGCTGTGACCTCCTGTCCAATGGAGCATCCATGGATCCCAGTTCCCCCAGTGTAGACCCAGTTACCCCCAGTCCCTCTCAGTGTGTTCCCAGTCACCCCTAGTATGGTCACAGACACTCCCAGTATATCCCAGTTGCCCTCAGCATACTCAGGGTCATTCCCAGCCACATTCACTTATCCCAGTAAGGTTCCAGTTTCCCCCAGTATGATCCCAGTCACTCTCAGTCTAATTCCAATATATCCCAGTTGGTCCAACTCTGATCCCTGTTCCCCAGTTTTGCTCCTGCTGGGTCCCAGTGTTCTCTGGGGCTCAGGGGCTCCATCTTGGCTCCGTCTGCCGGGGCTGGGGCTCGGCCTCCCCTGCGGGAGAAGGTGAGGGGGGTCCCCGGGGCTCGTGTCCCCCCCTCGCAGCGCCCGGGACTCCCTCGTGTCCCCCCGTGCCGGGCTCGGCCCCTTTTCTCTCCACACAGCTCCTGAGCCGGCTCCTGCTCCCCCCTGGGAGGGGCTTTGGGGAGCCCCCCCGGGAGCCCCGGACCCCCATTCCCGGCCATGGGTTCCCCCTGCAGCCCCTGACCCGGCACCGACAGCCCTGCGCCCCTTTCCCGGACATCCCGCCTCTCCCTGCCCCCAGAGCCCCCTTGGCCTTGGCCCATAGACCCCCTGGGCCCCTATTCCTGCCTTGCCCGGGACCCCCTGGGCCCCTCCTTTCCTCAGCACCGGGGACACCCGGGACTCCCATTCCCAAACATCCCGGGTTTTCCCAACTTTGGATGGGAGTGGGGACACCGGGGACCCTTGGAGCTCCCTTTCCTAAGCACAGGAACCGCTTTAACCCCACCCATCCCACACGTACCCACCCGCAGCCTCCCCTTTTCCCAGCCCTGGATCCCCCCAAGCCCCTTCCCTGCTCTCCCTTCCCCTCCCACACCCACCTTTGTGCTCCAGAGCCTCCCGACCATATCTGATGTCTTTTGGGGGCCCTTCCACACAGGTGTGTCCCAGGTGATGCTTCATCTGCTCCACCAGAATCCCTTTGCATTCCCAGCACCTCTGGCTGATCCAGTGGCACCGTGGGACACTGCAAAGCTCCTGGATCCCAGCTGGAAGGAGATGAAATCCCACCCGTCGTAGCCGAACCTGTGGGATCCACGGATGCTTCATTGGAAAGGAGGTCACAGCTGGAAACCACCTGCACCTGTGGAGACCTGGGAACGAGGAGAGAAGGGACCCATGGAGTCATGTCCCAGCCCCACAGAGCCCCTTGGAGCTCCCTGGATTCCCATTCCAGCCCCACAGATCCCCCCCATCCCCAGAGATCCCATTGCAGCCCCTCAGAGTCCTCCATTCCCACAGATCCCATTGCAGCCCCTCAGAGTCCTCCATTCCCACAGATCCCAGCCCAGCCCTGGCTCCCCCCACTCCCCCCGCTCTGGTTGTCCCGGCCCCGTCTCCAGGTCACTGTCAGCCAGGAGCCGGTTCCTCTCCTTGAGCCGGGCCTGGTTATCCCAATGTCCTGGGCCTGGCTATCCCAGTATCCAGCTCTGGCTATCCCAGTATCCAGCTCTGGCTATCCCAGTATCCAGCTCTGGCTATCCCAGTATCCCAGCTCTGGCTATCCCAATACCCCGCTCTGGCTATCCCATATCCAGCCCTGGCTATCCCAATATCCCAGCTCTGGCTATCCCAATATCCAGCTCTGGCTATCCCAGTATCCCAGCTCTGGCTATCCCAGTATCCCAGCTCTGGCTATCCCAATATCCCTGCTCTGGCTATCCCAGTATCCAGCTCTGGCTATCCCAATATCGCAGCTCTGGCTATCCCAATATCCCAGCTCTGGCTATCCCAGTATCCAGCTCTGGCTGTCCCAGTATCCCAGCTCTGGCTATCCCATATCCAGCTCTGGCTATCCCAATATCCCAGCTCTGGCTATCCCAATATCCCAGCTCTGGCTATCCCAGTATCCAGCTCTGGCTATCCCAATATCCCAGCTCTGGCTATCCCAATATCCCAGCTCTGGCTATCCCAGTATCCAGCTCTGGCTATCCCAATATCCCAGCTCTGGCTATCCCAATATCCAGCTCTGGCTATCCCAATATCCAGCTCTGGCTATCCCAGTATCCCAGCTCTGGCTATCCCAGTATCCCAGCTCTGGCTATCCCAATATCCCTGCTCTGGCTATCCCAGTATCCAGCTCTGGCTATCCCAATATCGCAGCTCTGGCTATCCCAATATCCCAGCTCTGGCTATCCCAGTATCCAGCTCTGGCTGTCCCAGTATCCCAGCTCTGGCTATCCCATATCCAGCTCTGGCTATCCCAATATCCCAGCTCTGGCTATCCCAATATCCCAGCTCTGGCTATCCCAGTATCCAGCTCTGGCTATCCCAATATCCCAGCTCTGGCTATCCCAATATCCAGCTCTGGCTATCCCAGTACCCAGCTCTGGCTATCCCAATATCCCAGCTCTGGCTATCCCAATATCCCAGCTCTGGCTATCCCAGTACCCAGCTCTGGCTATCCCAATATCCCAGCTCTGGCTATCCCAGTATCCAGCTCTGGCTATCCCATATCCAGCTCTGGCTATCCCAATATCCCAGCCCAGCTCCCGCTGCCATCCCCGGTGTCTGCGGCTCCATCCCGCCCCGCTCGCTGTCCCAGCGCTCGCAGGGGGTCCCGTCCCCGTCCCCACAATCCAGGACTGGGGGACCCCCAGGCCGGGCTCCGACAGCGCCACTTCCAGGGACTGCAGGGAGTGGGGAACTGGGGGGACACGGAGATTTGGGGGAGCTGGAGGGCTCAAAGTGGGAGCTTGGGGATCCAGGGGGGTCAAGAGGCCAAGAAAAGGGGGGACTGGAAGAGCTGGGACAGCTGAAGGAGGTTCAGGGGCTCAGAGTCAAGGAAAGGGGGTGCAGGGACTGGGAGAGGTGGGATGGGGTGTCCAGGGAATCCTGTGCCCAGCAAAGGGGGTGCCAGGGCTCCTGAGTGTGAGGAAAGGAGGGGCTGGGAAATGCAGGAATGGGGGCCCAGGGGTCCCAGGGAGAAGGAAAAGGGGGGTCTGGGGGCTGGGAGAGGCGGGGTGGCCGGGAAAAGGTTGTGTTGGTGCCGGATCAGGGGGTGCAGGGGGGTCTCAGGGCTGGCAAAGGGGTAAAAGGGCACCTGGGTTCTCAGGAATGGGGCTGCAGGGGGGTCTCAGGGTCAGGGAAATGGGGAGCAGGGACTTGGAGATGGAGAAGGGAGTTCCAGGGGGTCCTTGATCCGAAGAAAGGAAAGTCCAGGGTTTCCCAAAAAGGGGGTACCAGGGTGGGGACACTCAGAGTGTTTGGGAAGGGGGAGTTCAGGGGGTCTCTGGTTTTGAAGAAAGGAGGGGCTGGGGGCTGGGAAAGGCAGGAATGGGGGTCCAAGGCATTCCACGCCATCCCAAAGTCAAGCACAGGGGAAGTCTGGAGGCTGGGAGCCATGGGATGGGCGGGAAAAGAGGAGCAGGGGGTGCTGATGTTCAGAAATGGGGGATTCAGGGGGTCCCTGTGCAGGATAAGGGGAGCAGGGGGGTCCCGGGGCCGGGAATGGCGGGACAGGGTCCCGGGGCCGGGGGTCCCACTCCCCCTGGCCCCCCCAGGAGCGCCCCCAGCCCCAGCCCTGGAGCCATCCCGCTGCTCCTGCTCACTCCCAGCAGGATCCCAGTAGGATCCCAGTACAGCCCAGTCACTCCCACTCCTGGCATTCCCCCCGAGCCCCCGGGGATCCGGGGGATTCCTGGTGGCCACGGCGCTGCCCAGGTCACCAAGAGGCGCCGGGAACAGGAGGAGATCCAGGCTGAGGAATTGACAAATGCCCTGGGGCACTCCTGCCTGGAATGGCTCCGGAAATGTGTCAGATATGGGCGGGAGGCACTGGAGCATAAAGGGGGGGGAGGGCAGAATTCCCGTGGGAATGTGGGATTGGGAAATGTGGGATTTGGGAGGGCAGAATTTGGGAACATGGGAATTCCCGTGGGGCCTCCAAGGATGGACCCCACTGCTGTCCCATTGCCATGGGAATTCTGTAGCTGGATCTCACTGCCATCCCACTCCCATGGAATTCCAGGGGCAGATCCCATCCCCATCCCACTGCCAGGGAAGCTCCAGCCCAGATCCCCCCCAAACCCATCCTGGGGGTCGCCCTGTTCTTTGCCCTCCCCACCCCCCACAAGACTCCTGGGGGTCCCCCCATGACCCCCCCGGCCCCCCCAAACTCCTCCTGGGTCCCCCCTCATCCGCCCACGGGGATTCCTGGGAGTCCCCCCGTGTCCCCTCCCCCAGGACTTTGGGGGTCCCCCCGACCTGTCCGTGCCCCTCCCCCGTTTCTGCCCCCCTGTGATGGTGGGGGGTGGGGGCCGAGTGCTGGTGCCCCCCTGCCTGCAGCAGATCCAGCGCTGGGGGCACTGCAGGGGCTCCCTGGCCATTTGGGCTCCCCTGGGATTTGGGGTGACCCCCCGGGCCCCAGGATCTCCCTGAACACGCTGACGCTGCCCGGGCACAGTGAGAAGCTTCAGACCCGGCTCGGGGTCCCAGCTCTGTCACCGGCCCCGCCCAGGGACCCCCAAACCCTCCCGGGACCCCCAAATCCCCCCTGGGACCCCCAAATCCCCCCTGGGACCCCCAGCCCCCCCGGGGCTCCGCTGCCGGAATCACCGGGAGTGGTGTTGCCCTTTGAAGGGGAGTTTTCCTGGGAACCCAAAACAGGCGCCTCTTAAAGCGGCCATGGCAGAGAGAATCCCAAAAATCCACCCTGGGTGGGGGGGGGGTGGGGCAAAACATCCCCCAGAGGGGCTTGGAATGGGGGTCCCCTATAAAATGTCACCTGATGGGGGTGATGAGGTGCTCCCAGCACAGCCCAGTCACTGCCAGTCCTGGCATCCCCCTGGGCCCTCTCTGCCTTCCGACCTTTCCCGGCTCCATCCCCGCTCGTCCCGCGGGCTGCGAGGGGTTCGGGAACGGGGCAGGAGGAGGAGGGAGGGAGGAAGAGGCGGAGCGGCCGCGGGAAGCGGGAGGAAGAAGAGCAGAGGAGGGAGCGGGCGGCTCCAGCGCTCCCTGAAGCCGCAGCAGCCCCAGGACCATCGGCCCCATCCCGCAGGTGCCCGGGGAGGGGGAGCTCGCCCCAAATATCCCGGGTTTGGGCTCCCTGGGCTTGGGGTTTTTGGGGGGATGTTTGGAGCTGGCAGGGCTCCAAAGGCGAGGCGCAGATGGCCCTCCCTCGGGGGGACATGGGGGGGTCCCCGGGAGGTGTTTTTGGGGGGTCCCGGTGTGGGCAGAGCCCCGGCGGGGCCGGGGGGACCCCGGGTTTGGGGAGCCCGGGAGAGGGCCGGGCTTTGGGGAGCCCCTGAGTGGGAGCCCAGAGACAGGAGAGCCCCAGGAGCCCAAAGCGGGGAGCCCGAGAGTGGGGGGAGCCCTGGGATTGCCGGGACCCCGTTGGGGGGCGCTGGGGCTGGAGGGGCGGGATGGCTGGGAAAGGGGTTCGGGGGTCCCGGGGCCGGCAGTGGCGGCTCCCAGGATCAGCCCTGGGCCCCCCATGGCCATAACAAGGGCTGGGAGCTGGACAAATAGCATTAGCAGCAAATTAAAAAAGATGGATCCCTTAGGCTTAGCCTGAGAATGGTGCTTTTCAGAGTGGATGGGGTAAATTTAAAATAAAAAAATCCTTTATTGTGTTAGAATTAAAAATGACATTACTAGAGCTTTGTTTTCATATTTCTCTCTCCTTTGCTATGTTTGAGAGAAAAAGAAGCCAGTAAATCTTTAATCCCATTAACTGATCCTTAATACAGAATGTCCTACAGAGAAGGAGAGATTTCTGTTCCCACAGGTATTTCTTGGAAAAGAAAGGAATGATTTTGAGGAATGAGGTTAACATATAGTAGAAGTAAATGCTGTACAGCAGTACTTGTGTCAGTCTAAAGTGTTTTGGTTTGGTTTTTTGGTGGTTTTTGTTTGGTTTTTTGGGATTTTTGGTTCCCTGTGGTTGTTTGGTTTGTTGTTGGTTTTTTTTTTTTTTGTTTGTTTGTTTGTTTGTTTTTTGTGATTGTTCTTTTTGGAGTTTTTTTTTGGTTTTTTGTTTGTTTTTTTTTTTTTTTTTTTTGGTTTGTGGTGGATTTTTTTTTTTTGTTTTGTTTTTGTTTGGTTTTTTGTTTTGTTTTGGGGGTTTTTTTTTGGGGGAAGGAGGTTTTGTAGTCTTCTTTTAGTCATTGCCAGGCACTCCCAGTTCCCTCAGCATGGTTCAGTTGCCCCCAGTTTTATCCCAGTCCCTGCCAGTACCTCCCAGTTGTCACCAGTATGCATCCTGTCATTCCCAGTTGCTCCCAGTTCCTCCCAGTGTGTGCACAGCTGGTTTCCTGCGTGGCTCTGGTGGCTCCCAGTAACCCCAGTCAGGGTCCCATCACAGAATCACAGAATGTGTAGGTTGGAAGAGACCTTCAAGATCATCGAGTCCAACCCAGCCCCAACACCTCAACTGGATCATGGCATCGAGTGCCACATCCAGTCTCTTCTTAAACACATCCAGGGATGGTGACTCCACCACCTCCCCAGGCAGACTATTCCAGTATTAATCACTCTTTCTGTGAAAAACTTCTTCCTACTATCCAACCTGTATTTCCCTTGTCACAGCTGAAGACTGTGTCCCGTCCTTCTGTCAGTTGCTGCCTGGAGAAAGAGACCAACCCGCAGCTGTCTGCAACCCCCCTTCAGGAAGTTGTAGAGAGTGATAAGGTCACCTCTGAGTCTCCTTTTCTCCAGGCTAAACACCCCCAGCTCCCTCAGTCGTTCTTCCTCTGGCTTGTTTTCCAAGCCCCTCACCAGCCTCGTTGCCTCCTCTGGACACGTTCAAGCGTCTCAAGGTCCTTCCTAAACTGAGGGGCCAGAACTGGACACAGCACTCAAGGTGTGGCCTCACCAGTGCTGAGTCCAGGGGAAGAATGAGCTCCCTGCTCCTGCTGGCCACACCATTCCTGATCCAGGCCAGGGGCCATTGTCCCTCTTGGCCACCTGGGCACACTGCAGGCTCATGTTCAGCCACTGATGACCAGAACCCCCAGGTCCCTTTCTGCCTGGGCACTGTCCAGCCACACCATCCCCAGCCCAGAGCACTGCAGGGGTTATTGTGGCCAAAGTGCAGGACTTGGCACTTGGACTCATTAAACTCCATCTTGTTGCACTCTGCCCACTCATCCAACCATTCCAGGTCTCTCTGCAGAGCCCTCCCACCTGCCAACAGATCAACAAATGTTCCCAGCTTAGTGTCATCTACAAATTTACTAATGAAAGACTCAATACCCTCATCCATGTCGTCAATACAAATACTGAACAGAGCTGGCCCCAGCACAGACCCCTGAGGAACACCCCTGGTGACTGTCCCCAGCTGGATGCAGCACCATTCCCCACCACTCTCTGGGCCTGGCCATGCAGCCAGTTCCTAACCCAGCAAAGAGTGCTCCTGTCCAAGCCCCGGGCTGCCAGCTTATCCAGGAGTGTTGCTGTGGGAGATAGTGCCAAAGGCCTTGCTGAAGTCCAGACAGACATCCACAGCCCTTCCTGCATCCACCAGGCAGGTCACCTGGTCATCAAAGGAGACCAGGCTGGTCAAACACGACCCACCCCTCCTAAACCTGTGCTGGCTGGCTCTGACACCCTGGCCATCCTGTAGGTGCTGTGTGATGACACTCAATATAAACTGCTCCATTACCTTTACCAGGTACTGAGGTCAGGCTGACTGGGCTATAATTACTGGGATCCTCCTTCCCACCCTTCTTGTGAATGGGTGTCACATTGGCAGCTTCCAGTCACCTGGAACCTCAGCAGTGAGCCAGGACTGTTGGTAAATGATGGAGAGTGGCTTCACAAGCTCATCTGCCAGCTCCCTCCTCACCCTGGGGTGGATCCCATCTGGCCCAGAGATTGATGAACATTCAAGTGGCTCAGCAGTTCTCTGACTGCCTCCTCCTGGATAACAGGGGCACCATTCTGTTCCCTGACACCATCAATGAACCCAGGAGGGCAGTTGTCACAAAGGCAAGTTGTCTTCCCACTGAAAACTGAGGCAAAAAAGGCATTAAACATTTCTGCCTTCTCCTCATCAGTAGTTACTAAGTTCCCTCCCATATCCAACAGAGAGCAAAGGTTGGCCTTACCTTTCCTTTTACCATTATTGTATTTATAGAAACATTTTGTATTGTCCTTTACAGAAGTCGCCATTTTGAGTTCAAACTGACCTTTGGCCTCCCTATTTTTTTTCCTACATTCTCTAGCAGCCCCCTGAAATACTTCCCAAAGGACCTGGCCCTCCTTCCAAAAATGATACATCCTCTTTTTATTCCTGAGTTCATCCAAAACCTCCTTGCCCATCCAGGCTGGACATTTGCCTCGTTGAATCATCTTTCGGCACACAGAGACAGTCTGTTCTTGTGCCTTCAAAATCTCTGTTATGAACAACACCCAGCTTTCCTGGACTCCTTTGTCCTTAAGGGCTGCTTCCCAAGGAACTCTCTGAATAAGTCTCTTAAATAGGCCAAAGTCTACCCTCTGGAAGTCCAATGTAAAAGTCCTATTGATGTTCCTCCTGATTTCACCAAATATCTAGAACTCTATAATTTCATGACCACTCTGCACCAGTCGTCCTCCAACCACCACATCTCCCACCAGCACATCTCTGTGAACAGCAAATCTAACATAGTCTCTCCCCTAGTGGGCTCACCTACCAACTGTGACAAAAAGTTATCATCCATGCACTCTAAAAAATTCCTGGACTGCCTCATTTCTGCTGTATTAAGTTCCCAGCAGATGTCTGGCAGGTTGAAGTCACCTACAAGAACAAGGGCTGGTGATCCTGAAACATTCTCCAGCTGCTTATAGAAAAGGTTGTCCAGCTCTTCCTTCTTGTTGAGTGGATGATAACAGACTCCCAGTAGGATGTCAGCCTTGTTGGCTTTCCCCTTAATTCTCACCCACAGCCATTCAACTGAATCTTCATTAGTTTCAATACCTATTGCATCAAAAACGTTCTTAATATAAAGGGCCACCCCTGCACCTCTTCTCCCTTTACTGTCTCTTCTGAAGAGCCTGTAGCCATGGAGTGCAGTGCTCCAGCTGTGTGAGTCATCCCACCACGTTTCTGTGATGGTGACTACATCACAGCTTTGCTGTTGCCCCATGACCTCCAGCTCCTCCTGTTTGTTACCCATGCTACGTGCATTGGTGTACATGCCCTTCAGCTGGGCTACTGATTTCAGTCCTAACTCAGGCTTAGCACCCTTGGGTCTGCTTCCAGGCAGCCCAGCTGCATCCCCTTCCCCCTTCAAACCTAGTTTAAAGCCCTCTCAATGAGGTCAGCCAGTTCCTGAGCTAAGAACCTTCTACCCTTAACAGAGAAGGAACCACGAGCTTGAGCACTCCCTGAATTCACAGCCCCCCACCCATGGGATCATCACCCCCCATCCCACAGGTGACCAGGGAGGGGGAGCTGGGCCCAGATATCCTGGGGGTTCCCTGGGTTGGGTTTTTTTAGGGGGGATGTTTGGAGAATGGAGAACTCCAAAGGTGAGTGGAAAATGCCCCTTGGGGGGACACTGGGGGGTCCCAGTGGCAGCTGCTGGCAGAGGCAGCCTGGAGGAGCAGAGCCCTGTGTCCCCCAGGAGCCCAAAGTGGGGAGCCCAGAGAGGGGGGAGTGCCGCGATTGGCGGGACCCTCAACAGCCTGGAGAGGGGCAGGGGGGACTCCTTGGACCCTCTGCATCCCAAAGCAGAGAATAAGGGGAGGAGGAACCCTGAGACCCAGGTGCATCGTGTGGCAACAGTGATCATTGTGTCCAGGGAGGTTACAGCTGCCGGGAGGGAAACAGACGAGACAAGTCTCTTTTGTTAAGCACAAGAGTCCATTTTATTTCCCCACCCCGAGGTGAGGTGGGAGAAGAAGGTGAGAGAGAGGGCGAGAGAGGGAACCCCACTCCTGTCTCCCCTCAAGTAGAGGGTCTGGGGGCGGGCAAAGGGCAGGTAAGGGCATTGACCTGAAGCCAGTGGAGACACACTGAGGGGGAAGGAACCACGAGGCCAAGGTCATTGAGGGGGGCAGAACCGACCAAACTATTGTGTACAGAGCACACTGGAACTATCCCCTCAGGCAGGAAGGGTAGCTGGGGTTTGTCTTGCCAAGGCCAGACCCTGGGTATTACATTGAGTGGCTGAAGGGACTCCACAGGACACCAACACCCCCAGCATCCCAATGTGGGGATGTGTAAAAGGGGGGAACTTCTCATATTCCTGGGACTCCCAGCAGCCTGGGGAGGGCAGGGACCGAGTAGACAGGGAACCCCCAATACAAGTGTGACCCCCAGCAGCTGGGACAGGGGGAACCCCTGAACACCAAAGGGGAGAGAGCAGATACAGGAAAAATGCCTCCTGGGAGGCATTTTCAGGGCTGAATGTTGATATTTGGGAGGTTTTTCTGGAGTCCAGATGGGCAGTGACCTCTAGAGATGGACTTGGGCAAAACCTTAAACTCAACTTGCTGATCTCTTGTTTTCACCCCAAATCAGGACCTCCCATTCCAAAACATTGGCCAAGGGGAGGAGGCTGCAAGGAAGAAGTGGAAGATGTCCCAGGACAGCCAGGCAGGTGAGGAGGAAGTCAGTGCCCCTTTCCCCCTCTCTCCTGCTCCATCTCCCAGCCCATCACGGCCCCCGGCTGCAGGACAACCCCACTGCCAACACTGTCCTGCTGGGGATGGACTGAGGGGATCTCCTTCCCCTTCCCTCTGGCACGGAGGCAAATCCCATCCTCTCCTTGTCCTTCCTCCCCCAGACAAGAAGCTGAGGATGGAGACCAGGGAGGACAAATCCCCACACCAGAACCTTGTAGAAGAGGCAGTTTTGAGTGGTTCCACTGTGCAAGAATCCAATGGGGAAGAAAAGCCCCGAAGATCCCTTAGGAGGAGGGGCTCCAAACCCATCCCAGGGTGCTCTGAGGAGAAAAGACCCCCCCAGTGCCAGGAAGGTGGAAAGAGCTTCAGCCGGGGCTCTGAGCTGGTCCATGAGCAGCTTCACGATGGGGAGAAGCCCCACAAGTGCTTGGAGTGTGGGAAGAGCTTCAGCTGGAGACACCACCTGATCAGCCACCAGAGGATCCACACTGGGGAGAGGCCCTATGAGTGTCCCCAGTGTGGGAAGAGGTTTCACACCAGCTCAGATCTTCTCTCACACCAGCGCATTCACACTGAGGAGAGGCCCTTCCGCTGCCCCAAATGCAGGAAGGGCTTCAAGGACAACTCCACCCTCATCAGGCACCGGCGCATCCACACTGGGGAGAGGCCCCACGAGTGTCCCCAGTGTGGGAAGAACTTCACCCAGAGTTCTGCCTTGACCCAGCACCAACGGAGGCACTGGTGAGGGAAGCCTTGCAAGTGCCATGACTCTGGGAGCTTTCTGTGCATCTCCGACTCCATCTCCATCAGAGGAATCAAATTTTGCAGAACCCTGGTGACCCACATTTACTATGATCGACACTGGGAAGACAACTGTCCCTTTCCCTGCCCCTGGCAATGATGTGAGGTGGGATTGAAGAACGTCAGGGTCTGGCCATGGCCCTGTCATTGTATCCAGTCCCATCCCAGGTCATTGCCAGGGGCAAAAAAGGGACTCTCCCAAGAGGGGTGTCCTTCCCATGCAGGATAAAATACGTTGCTGGGTGAGCCAGTTGGTAATTGGTTGTAATTTCCCTGTATATAGTTTGTCTTATCCCTTCTGTTAGCACTGTTGTTTCTGTTCCAGTTTGTTGCTTATCCTGTTGCTTTTGCCAGTAAATTGTTCTTATTGCAGCCTGGGCTCTTTGCCTTTTCTACTTTCAGTGGGAGGCTAGAGAGCAGCCAGGGGCGGCACGGTTTTAGCGGGAGCAGGAAATTGAGGAATCCCATTCCTAAAGCCCGGCCCGGGGAAACGGAGCATCACAGCTGGTGCCAGCCCTGGCTGCCCTGGCAACAGCCTTGGGAGCGGGTTCCTGGCTGGGGCTGTGGGAACCTCTTCCCTCTGGGGCCCAGGGACAGGACTGCAGGGAACGGCTGGAGCTGACTCGGGGCAGCTTTGGCTTGGATCTCAGGAAAAGATTTTTCCCCCAGAGGCTGCTGGGCCACTGAACAGGCTCCCAGGGAAGGGTCACAGCTCCAGGGCTCTCTGAGCTCCAGCAGCCTTTGGACAGCGCTGCCAGGCCCAGGCTGGGATTGTTGGGCTGTCCTGTGCAGGGCCAGCACTTGCACTCCAGGATCCTGATGGCTCCCTCCCAACTCAGCCCATTCTGGGATCCCTTCTGGCATCCCCTGGCCCTGGCAATGGGACTGCAAATGGTTGCCATGGCAAGGGACTCTGGCCCCAGGCCTGAGCTGGGATGCTCAAGAGCCCTGTGGGCAGAGGCAGTCCCAGCCATGCCATGGGCACATCCCAGGGCACCTTGGGCTGCAAAGGCACCCATCTGTCGCAGGCACTCACGGGGGCTCCACGGTGACACCCCAGGAGTGCCCGGGCTGCCAAAGAGCCGCGATGTCCCAGACACTCCCAGGGCTTCCTGTCCTGGGCACAGTGGGAGCTTCAGGCAAAAGCTTCATTTCTTCATTGGAGAAACTCCTGCTGAGTCCTGAGGTGGAGAAATGACACCAAACAGCCACCATCGATCCTCAAATCCCTCCAGGATGTCTAGACTTTTAAAATTGATTTAAGAGAGAAGACTGAGAGCGGCTGGATCCAATCCTGGCCACAGACTTTGTCAAAGGTTTATGTGTGAAAGATTGGACAGGTGGAATTGAACTTAAATACAATTTGTCCTACGGGATAAACGATGGAATACCAGATATATTTCTATAAATACAGCTATGACTGATTTAGATCTGGATTTGACAGATTCATTTACGCCACAGAGTCAATAAAAAAAGAGAGTAATTTTCTCCACATTATAGGAGCTATAACAATTATTAGAACATACAGCCCTAGGAACCAATTTTGAAGAAAACAGGGCTTTGCTGAAGTTGTTTGAGCCCATTGCAGGCAGAGTCTCCTGCTCCAGCAGGAACTGCCTTTCCTGTGCCAGGCCCAGGGCAGATCCCGCTGCAGGAAAAGCCCCAGGCCAGCCCCAAGACAGGGAAGGGCTCGGGCACAAGTGCAGAGTGCCGTGCTGGGAGCTGTGCCAGGGAGAGCCTGAGGCACCAAAGGCACCTTGGCCGCAGCAGCTGCTTCCAGGCCATGGCCAGAAGCCTCCCTTGGCAACCCGGCCTGGTGGCCACCACTGCAGAGCTGCTGCTTCAGGGCTCATTTCTGCCTGGCCTCTGCCCCAGCCCACAGAGTGTCACCTCAGCCCTGACTCTGGCACAGCTGCTGGGCCTGAGCCCTGCAGAGCCTAAAGGTCACCTGTGCCCCCCTGGCTCTGGCAGCCCCTGGGGCAGGGGGGAAAGGCCAGAGCAGGGGCTGCCTTTGGCTGCTGGATGTGGGCTCCAGCAGAGACAAGGAGGAGTCAGGGGAGTGGATGGAGGGCAGGGAGCAGCCCCTTGTCCCCGTGCAATCCTGGAATGATTGTGATGGGAAGAGCTCTGCAGTGCTCATCTCATCCAAACCCCTGCCATGAGCAGGGACATCTTTCAGCAGATCAGGTTGTTCAGAGCCCTGTCCCAGCTGGACTGGAATGTTTCCAGGGATGGGGCATTGACCAGCACTGCCCTTCCCCACTGCCTGTCTGCTCACAAGCACTTCCAGGCCTCTCTGCATTTCCCTTGCCCTCACTCTGGGCTCACTCACACACCTCCCAACAACCCACCTGCAGCTTGGAGCTGCAAGGAGTTCAAAGCTTGTCTGTCCTTCAACAGTTGGTTTAATTCTGCCTTCAGCCAACTTCGGATTTTTGTTTGTTCCTGAATTTCCTGTGTGTCTAAAACATTCCTTGCATGGTTCTGCCTTGGGGAAGGGGAACGTCCTTGGTGGCACTTTGGGCTTGGCACACACACTTGAGGAGTGTGTTTGTTTTCAATGGGGAAACTCAGAAGTTTTAGACTGCTTCAAAAAATAACAGAAGAAAACCCCTATGATGGTTGAGTGCAGCCAGTTCTGCAAGCAAAGCAGATCCAAGGTGAGTGATGTGAGACAGAATGGGGTTGGGGAATGTGGAGCAAGGCTGTCTACACTGGGCCAGAGCTCAAGGCACAGCTTCTCTGAGCAGGCCAGACCTCCCTGGGAGAGTCCCTGGATTAATATCAGTCACTGAATGCGTCAGGCACCACTTCTCTAAAAAGAACAGTAATAAAATACATCCTTACAAATAGAAGTGTGTATTTCTTAAAAGCTCTTGGAAACTTTTCTCCATAACTGCAGTAGGAAACCTTCCTAATGAACTGCACCAGACCAGAGGGAAATCAAGGCACAGCCCTGGTTTGTCAGGACTTGCTTGATCCTAATGAGCCCCGTGGTGCATTTGGTGCTGAGCCCTGGAACCTCAGGGCCTGAGAGGAGATTGCACAAACCCCTTGCAGAAGGCATAGTCAGAAGAAAAACCCAGAAGTTTCTTGAAGCATCAGTGTGTCCCACTGAGGTCCATCCCCAACCAGGCCCCTCATGGAGTCCTTGGAGGAGAGAATTGGAGGCCAGGATTGCACAAAAGCCTCTCAGAGACTCAGTGTGGGAATCAAAATCCAAAATACCTTAAACACCTTGAGTATCTCAAAGCATTAATGAGCCCCACTGAGCGTCAATGCAAAGCTCCCAAGGGACTCATTAAAGCAGATAATTGGAGGCCAATTATCACACACAGCACTCAGTGTCAAAAAGTAGTTCCTTAATAAACTTTGAGTACTGTGAAGTGCTAATGAGCCCCACTGAGTGTTTGTACTGACTCAGAATCCCAAGGGACTTGTTAAAGTAGATAATTGCGGCCATGATTGCACAAACCTCTCATAGAGTCAGTTTTAAAAGGGAAACTCCAAGTACCTTAAAATAACTAAAGTATCTTGGAGCATTAATGAGCCCCACTGAGTGTCATTACTGACAAAGCCTCTCAAGGGACTAATTACAGCAGATAATTGGATTGCACAACCTCCCAGAGATTCCAAGGCAAAAGCAAAACCCAAAGTCCTTTGAAGAACCTGCAGTCCCTGGGAGCATTAAGGAGACCCCCAGGGCCATTCCTGACCAAGGCTCCCCAGGGACTCCTTCCAGCAGATCCTCGAGGCCACTGGGATGGGAGGGGGATGCTGAGGGCAGGACAAGGGGCTGAGAGTGCCCAGCCTTGCTGGGGCTGTGCCAGGAGGCCCCAGGGCCTCAGGACAAGGTGTCTGCTCACATCCCTTGGTGGCACAGAGGCTGCTGTGCCCCAGGGCACCAGGACTTGGCTTCTCTTTGTCCTCACCTGTCATCACTGCCTGCAGTTCTCTGCTCTGCCTGGGGCCTGGGGACACTTTCTCTCTCCTGTCCCTCAGTGGGACCCATTAAAACTTCAAGAAACTTTGGAGTTGGATTCTGATTTGGAGTTCTGGAGAGGTTTCTTCATCTCCCTCTCAGGGACTGATATTCAGGGCCTCATCACCAAGCCCCAAGAGGATCATTAAAGTCCTTGTGCTGTGTCTGTGCTGCTGAGATGGGCTGGGCTCCTGGCACAGAGGCAGCTCCTGACAACCAAGAAAAGCTTAAAACCACATTTCTCTTGATGAGCAGCTCTTCTCCCAGCCCAGCAGGGCTGGGGCACTGCCTGCAGCCACCCCGGGCACAGCACACAGGCACAGAGAGCTTCAATCACTCAGGGCTGGGAAGGGGCTGACAAGTGCCTGGGGGAGAATCACTCCCAGCCCTTGGCACAGGAACCTCTGGCTGCAGGACAATGCAGCTGCAGCTCCTGCAGTCCTCTCCTAAAGCTGGAACATCCCAATGCCTACAGACTCTGTGAGTACATTCTCTGCTTGTCTCCTGTGTAGAGCAGCCAGGGGTGCCCAGGGCTGTCCTGCAGAGCAGGGTCCTGCAGCCCAGGGCGCTGTGCTGGGGCAGGGACTCTGCTGCCTGCCAGGGACAGCTCTCAGCCAGCCCTGGGAGCTGCTCCCAGCACTGGGGGACAAGATCTGGGTGGAAGGAGACAGCTGGTAAGGCTTGGAAGGGTTCTCCTTGTGTGGTGAGGATGCTCTGTTTTTCAGGACTGCTTCCAACATGACGTTTAACTGCAGAACTTTTCCAAGCAGGTTATCCAGGGAGCACAGCGAGGCCATGGCTAAGTAAGAAGAAAAATCTTGCTTTATTAATCTATTACTTTGTGTTGCCTGGATGGGAAATTGCACACAGATATTCATCTTTCAGTTCAGGGTTAGAAAAATAAAAAAAATTCTCTCAGACCTTACTAAACCAGGCAGTGAAAGAAATCAGCACAGGACTCCTTGCAGGCAGCACCAGAATCACTTTTCCAGCCTCCTCAGGGTTGCTCTGAGGTTGCTATCAAAGCCTGCAGAGCCAGAGCTGCCCCTGGGCAGTGCCTGAGCTGGGAGGGCTCTGCAGGGCAGAGCTGAGCCCCCAGGGCTGGGCTGGGCTCTGGCAGCACTGGCAGGGCCCAGCCCTGGGACCAGGGAAGCAGCTGCAGGCAGGGACAGCTCCAGGCAGCAGAGCCCTGGGCAGGCAGTGGGGGGAAAGTGCCACCAAGCTGTGCTGGGATATTGAAAGTCCTCTCCAAACTGAACTATTCCATGATTACTCTTTTTACAGATCCCCATGCCAAGACACCACAAATGTCCAACAGCAGCTCCATCAGCCACTTCCTCCTGCTGGCATTGGCAGACACGAGGCAGCTGCAGCTCCTGTACTTCTGCCTCTTCCTGGGCATCTCCCTGGCTGCCCTCCTGGCCAACGGCCTCGTCATCAGCGCCTCAGCCTGCGGCCACCACCTGCACAGCCCCATGTTCTTCTTCCTGCTCCACCTGGCCCTCCGTGACCTGGGCTGCATCTGCACCACTGTCCCCAAAGCCATGCACAATTCCCTCTGGGACACCAGGAACATCTCCTACACAGGATGTGCTGCTCAGCTCTTTTTCTTTATGTTCTTCATCACAGCAGAATTTTCCTTCCTGACCATCACGTGCTACGACTGCTACGTGTCCATCTGCAAACCCCTGCACTACGGGACCCTCCTGGGCAGCAGAGCTTGTGCCCACATGGCAGCAGCTGCCTGGGCCAGTGCCTTTCTCAATGCTCTACTGCACACAGCCAATACATTTTCCCTGCCCCTGTGCAAGGGCAATGCCCTGGGCCAGTTCTTCTGTGAAATCCCACACATCCTCAAGCTCTCCTGCTCACACTCCAACCTCAGGGAACTTGGGCTTCTTGCAGTTTGTGCCTTTTTAGCACTTGGCTGTTTTGTGTTCATTGTTTTTTCCTATGTGCAAATCTTCATGGCTGTGCTGAGGATCCCCTCTGAGCAGGGACGACACAAAGCCTTTTCCACCTGCCTCCCTCACCTGGCTGTGGTCTCCCTGTTTGTGAGCACTGCCCTGTTTGCCTACCTGAAGCCCCCCTCCCTCTCCTCCCCATCCCTCAATCTGTCAGTGTCAGTTCTGTACTCGGTGGTGCCTCCAGCCCTGAACCCCCTCATCTACAGCCTGAGGAACCAGGAGCTCAAGGCTGCAGTGTGGAGACTGATGACTGGATGTTTTCAGAAACATTAATCTGCTGGCCTATTTCTGCACATCACTTTGAATAAAAGTAATCTTTGATACTTCTTGGTTTCATTTTGGATGTTCTTTTTCTTTGTTTTACTCCTTTATACTTGTTGACAAAGAAAAGCCAATGTTTGTGCCATTTCTCACTTTGATTCTGTCCACCTTCCCGTGTGACCACAGATTGTGTCAATGAGGGGCTGCACTCTCGGTGGTTTTAAAGTAACTCAAGGATCTCCCAGCCAAGTTTTCTGCAGAGGTGCCCCTTTTGTTCCCTTCTCTGCAGCTGCAGCAGCAATGTCTGTGTGCAGAGCTGGGGGCAGATCAGGGCTGGCACAGCAGCTGTGCCCAGGAGCAGCAGCCCTTGGTGCTGCCAGTGCTGCTGCCGTGGCCCTGCCCCGCTGCCCTCCTGGCCCTGGTGTTGCTGTAGGGCCTGAGGGCTCTCGGGGCCGGGCACAGGGCTGGGGGTGGCAGTGCCGGGGCTGCAGCAGGGACAGGCCATGGGCACTGCTGGGGCAGCGCTGACGCCTCAGGGCAGGGCCTGGGGGCTCCAGGCTCCTTGCCCAGGCTCTCTCCAGAACACGCCCAGGCCAATGCTCAGCACAGAAAAGCCCCGGGAGCAGCCCCAGGCTGGCCCTGGGCAGGCTGGGGGCAAACAGCAGGGCTGGGGCTCTGCAAGGGCCCTGGGGGAGACGGGAAGGAGCAGCAGAGCAGGGGCTGATCCAGCCCCACTGCGCTGGACACCCCAGGGCAGCGTCCCAGAGCGTCCTCATGCCCCTGCCAACAACATCCCCCCTGGGCAGCCCTGGCCTCTCCCCCAGCTCACACAGGGGCCGCATCCTTGCAGGCACAGACACGGCAGCACTTCCTCAGTAGCCCCTGTTTGCACTGCCCAGAGCAGCCTCAGCACCCCCATGCTGTTGGTGTGGGGAGATGAACCTGAGGGAGCACAAATGCCATCAGCCCCTGGGGCCAGGAAGGGCTGGGCCACAGCAGGGAAACCACTCAGCTTTGGTGTGGCCTCTCAAGTCACACAGAGAGTTTGTTCCCATCAGCTCTGAGTTTCCTGTGCCACTGCAGACGTTGTTGCTCAGAGCCAGGGCTGCCTGGCAGCCACCCCCAAACTGCCCTGAACATTTCCTTTTCTTCACCTCAGCTTTCTTTACTCTTCCCTGGTATGAATTTCTTCCTGTGGCCTTGCCCTGTTCCCTCCCCTGCAAACAGCCCATCCCTGGTTGCCCTTTCCTCTCTGGCCCCACTCCCCATTGCAGTTCCTGAGTTGGCACCATGGGAACGTCCCTTGGGGAGCAGGATCATCCTCCAAGGGCTTCAGGAATTGTCTGCAGGCTCCTGCAGTGCCTGGGGCTGCTCCCTTGCCAGAGGCACCCCAGGCCAGGGGGGCACATCTGGGCTGCTGTGTCTGGCTGTGGGGCTCCTGTTGTGGGCCATGAGGAGGAGCTGCAGAGGCTCTGCAGGACTGACAGGATGGGCTTTGGGGCTCTCAGGAGAAGCTGAGGGACCTGGGCTGCTGCACCTTCTGAAGAGGAGGCCCAGGCCTCATCCTGACACTGCTGCAAGGCTGCTTTCAGAGAATCACACAATCAGCAAGGCTGCAAATGACCTTGGACATCATCAAGTGCAACCTGTGCCCTGACACTGCCTTGTCTCCCCTGAGCCTCCTCTTGTCCAGGAGAAACAAGCCCAGCTCCCTCAGCTGCTCCTCACAGGACTTGTGTTCCAGAGCCCTCCCCAGCCTTGTTCCCTTCTCTGGACACGCTCCAGCCCCTCCATGTTGTTCCTAAATTGGGGGGCCCAGAACTGGACACAGCACTCGAGGTGCTGCCTCAAGCAGTGCCCAGCACAGGGGAAGAATCTCTGCCCTGCTCCTGCTGGCCACACTGTTCCTGATCCATAGGAGTGCCAGGGCTTGGATGAGGGACATGGTGGGCAGGGCCTGGGGACAAAGTCGAATTTCTGTCAGCCATGAAGGGTGTCTTGGGCTTTCTAACAAAACAAACAAACCAAACAAAGTTTATTCTATTCCATGTTTTGAAACCCATTTGGGGAAGTGTTTTTTCTTTATCTGTTGTATCTCCAGGAGGGAGGGTGCAAGTGCCTTTCTGATAACAAGCCAGCTGTTAAAATCGGGTGGGGCATTGATTCTTATCTCTGCTCACCCTCCCATCACCTCCATGGGGATCTCTTCTGTTAATGGGCCATTACAGCTCAGCAATGACATTGAAAAAATATTTGGGGGATATTTTTCTGATATTTTGGTACCAGTGTAGGGATATTTGGGAATAGTTTGGGAATGTTCTTGAGGACATTTTTAGGTCATTTTGAGAAGATTGTGGAAATACTTTAGGAACATTTCAGAAACATTTTAGAAACAGACTTTGAATATTTTGGGGGGAATTAGGAATATATCAGGGATATTTTGATGAAGTTGTTGGGATATTACGGGGACATTTTGGGAAAGTTTTGGGAACATCCCAGAAATATTTTGGTAACACTTTGGAGATATTCCAGGGATATTTTGTTGATATTTTGGGGATGTCTTCAGAGGATTCTGGGAATATTTTGGGAATATTTCAGGGACATTTCAGAAGCAGTCCACGCACATTATTGGGGAGTTTTGGGGAACATTTCGCAGACATTTTAGAAACACTCCATGAACAATTGTGGGAACTTTGTCAGAACATTTCAATCAAGTTGAAAAACACTCCATGCACATATTTTGGAATATTTTTGGGGAATGTTTCAGGGGATTTTAAAAACATGCCATGCACATTTTTGGGAATATTCTGGGGACATCTTGGGGGATTAGAGAAACATTACCCACTCATTTTTTGTAATTTTTTGGGAATATTTCAGGGACATTTTGGGCACCTTCTCCGCAGATTTTTTGGGAATTTTTGGGGAACATTCCCGGGGAATTTTCTCTCACCTGTCTCCAAATTACCCCAAAATATCCACAAAATTACACAAAAATTACCACAAAATATCCCCAAGATATATACTCACAAAAAGCCAAAATTATTCCAAATTTACCACAAAACATCCCCCAAAATTACACCAGAATTAGTTCAAAATATCTCCAAAATATCCCCACAATTACCTGAAAACATCCCCAAAATTAGCCCAAATTATCCTCAAAATATCAGCAAAATGGCCTCAGAATTAGACCAAAATTAGCTCAAAATAGTCCCAAAATATGGCCAAAATTACCCCAAAATATTCCTCAAATTTGCTCCAAACTATCTCCAAAAAAACGCCCAAATATCCCCTAAGTTACCCAGGGGGGTCTGGGAGGAGGGTGAAAGGGAGAGGGAGAGGCAGAAATGGGCCTGGAGTGGCCCAAGGGGATTTTGGGGGGATCTGAAGATTCCCAAATGGGTCTGGGGGTGTCCCAAGGGGGTCTCTGAGGAGTTTGGGGGTGTCCCAAAGGGCTCCCCAAATGGGTGTGGGAGAGTCCCAGATGCCCCCAAAGGGTCTGGGGTGTCAGGGATGTCCCAAATGGGTCTGGGGGGATCCCAGGAGAGTCTTGGGGGTCCCTAAGTGTCCCCATAAAGGTCTGGGCCCCCCAGGAGGTTCCCCAAATAGGTCTGGGGTTGTCACAAATGGGGCCTAGAGGAGTTTGGGGGGGTACGAAGAGGGTTTTGGGGGGATCCCAGGGGAGTCTTGAGGCTCCCCAAATGGGTCCGGGGGTTCCCAAGTGTCTCCAAAAGAGTCTGGGCTCTCCCAAAGGGATTTCAGGGGGTCCCAGGTGTGTCCCAGGTGTCCCCAAAAGGCTCTGGGGTCTCCGTCCCCTTCACCTTGGGTCACCTGGGCAGGGGTTGGGCAGGATCTTTCAATCACTTGCTACACTTGGGACTTGGCCCCTGCTTGACAAAAAGGCTGATGGAGCTCACAGGCTCCTTCCGGAGAGCAGCTGGCCCTGCAGGATTCCTCTGGGCAGGAGAGTTCCTGCAGTCACAGACTTGCTTTTGATAAATATCATGGCCTGAGCATGGAGTTGGCTTTTTCCCTGCAGTGAATTTAATATTCTGTGTTCGTTTTCCAAAACTCTCTGTCAGAGATGGCTCACTGAAATGATTTCTCTGCTCCCAAGACATGCAAATTACTTTCTTTTGACATTTTTTTTTCCATTTCCCTCTTTGTTCTTTATACAAGACTTTGGTTTACACTGTTGAGGTGCAGGCTGTCCCAAAATATGCCAGGACTTTGGAGGAGTGGTTTTATGGAGATGATGGCTCTGGGCTGGGAGCCACACTTCCCAGCTCTGGCCCCAACTGTAGTACCTGCTCTACAGAAATCAACGTTTTCCCAAACAGACACCTTGGGTTTGGAGTTGCCCAACTCAAGGCCATCAAATGCTGCTCTTCAGAGCCTGCACATCTTCCCCCTAAAATCAGATGGAGATAAATGGATCAAATATTTCCATGAATCTCTTTCAACACATCGCCTCAAAATAGAAAATCTTACTTTCCCTAAGAGAATCTATTACCAATTAAGACCTCTTTCCCAAATTGAAAATAATCTGATGATCTATAAAAAGGGGTTTTTTTCCAAAGCCTTGCCCTTTAAATTTTGTCAGCACTACCACTGATAAGAAAAAGATAAGAGATAAGAGATGAGAGATAAGAGATGAGAGATAAGAGATGAGAGATAAGAGATGAGAGATAAGAGATAAGAGATAAGAGATAAGAGATAAGAGATAAGAGATAAGAGATAAGAGATAAGAGATAAGAGATAAGAGATAAGAAAAAGTTCAAGAGAAATTACTGTAAATTTTCAGAATCATCATGGATTCAAATGAACTGGAACAAGATTTGGCGTGAATGAATGGCCCACTAAATTTCCAAATAATTTTTGGCTGAAAAACAGACTTTCACTTTAAAATACAATTATTTTTTAAAAAAATTAAAGGAAGGGAAAATTGACAAAATTAAGATCTGTATGACTATCAATTACTCTTTTTTCTGAGCTTTCCATTGGATTTATCCTTTAACATTTTCTCCAAAGGATCAGCACAGAGCCTCCCAGCAGCAGTAACCTCCTGTGACACACAAAATTATGTTGCAATCAGGAATTCTTTCAAGGGCTGCAGCCCAAGCACGTACCTGCTTTCAAAGGAAACAGTGCAATTCAACTACCTACAGGTCCTAAACAGAGGGGTGGGGTTTTAATTGTGGGACACCGTGATGGCAGGAATAAGACCTTTCCTACATGAAAGGAGATGGAAAAGAATACTGTTTAAAAAATGCTGATGAGGACTTTGAGAGATCAAGCTCTAAGTGACTGTGGTATTTGACACCTTGATCAGAGCTATATCCCCTTCAGATAATCTGGAAAATCTTTGAGGCTGATTATGGGCTGTGATATATTCATCTGAAATACACTGTTCCGACATTTAATACTGATAAAATACTGATAAAAGTCATGTTATGAAAACAGTATTGAAGAAGAAAACTGCAAAATCATCAGAGACAAGCATATGCCCCTGCAGAAAACTGAGAAAGTTCTCAAAGGTAAAAAAACTTTACTGACATGGGAAGAAATAAAAACCAACTTAATTCAATTTTACACTCTTGAATGGTTCAAATTCAAAATTCAGAGTATAGGTTGGAAAATCAATCAAGAAAGTCTGCTCTGGTAAAACTCCTGGAGTTCAACAAGCACCTAGAGACTTTCAGCAATCCATCCACAGGTTTTGAAAACCAATGCACAGGGACTGAGAAATCCAGAGACAAGTCTGTTCCAGTGTCTTTGCAGCCTTTGCTGGAAAATCCATGGCCAGCCCCAAGACCCTGCAAGACCCAGTTATCAACCATCTAAAATTCACACCCTCAACTTGCAGCTGCTCATTTCCTCAGAAATTGAGTTCATTTCTCTTCAGTGCATGCACAGATAGTCATGGCAACAAAGCATTAAAGAGAAGAATATCTCCCAAGGACAATCAGAGAAGTCAAAGCCACTGCAGAACTCCAAAGTGAGGAAGTGCAGGCTGGTGCCCTGAGCCAGGCTGGCTGCTTGTTGGGGGTTAGGTTTGCTCCTTTTTTACTTTAAATATTTTTTCCCCATAAATTACCAAGGAGACGAAGTGTTGGATACTTAAAAAGTACCTGACCAAAAACAAAGAGATGGCGCAAAGCTCGGTTGGGGAGGTTTTATCTTATCTGTTGTAACTCCAGAAGGGGGTGGGGGGGAGGGGGGGGGGGTAACTCCCTTCTCTGATAACAAGCCAGCTGTTAAAAACCAGGTGGGGTATTATCTCTTATCTCTGCTCAGTCTTTCACTACCCCCATGGGAATATCTTCTGTTAACGCACCATTAAAGCTCAGCAATGGCATGACACATTTCATCACCCTATTCTGAGACGCTCTACCACAGAGCAGAAGGCAAACAATTTCTACCGAGATAAAAAAGAGCCACAGGTGTCATCAGGCACTCTGGTGCTCCCACGGGACTCCCAAAGGAAGTCTGGACCCACTTCAGGACCCCTGGCTCCACAGGACCATCTCTGCTTCCAACAGGACACCTCTGCCAGTCCAGGAGGGCTGACTTTGGACTGTTTCCAACGCCCTGACTAACAGGGTGTCAGGTTGTATTTCTGACTCTGTCAAGTTTTAAGTTGTTTTGTTTTGGTTTTGTTTGTTTGTTTTCTGAGATTCCTTGTTTGTTTGTGTGTTTGCTTATTCTTTTGTACTACAACATTTGTATTTTTTAATATCCCTAGTAAAGAACTGCTATACCTATCCCCAAAATCTTTGCCAAACAGCCTTTTAATTGCAAATTTACAATAATTTGAAACGGAGGAGAGGGGGCTTACATTCCAAGGGAGACTCCAGTCTTCCTTGGCAGATCCCTGTCTATTCGAACCAAAACAGAGCCCAAGTTCCCTGAAGTAGGAGTTGGAGCAGGAGAGTGTTGGAAGTTCGGTTTGATCCTTTTTTATTTACTGATTTTTTTTCTCCATAAGTTGCTGCGAGACTAAGTACTGAGTGATTCTGTGTGCTTGACCAAAATACAGAGGTGGCCAAGAGTCAGGAGGGGGAGATAACGTGAGTTTTGGGGCAGGAAAAAGGACAGGGCTGGGGGCAGCTTCTCTCTCTTGCTCTCGGTGTCGAGGACATGACAGCCAGGCTGCTGCTTGCTGTGGGAGGAGTTTGCTGCCACCACCAAAGTGCAGTCCTGGGAAATCTGCCAACCCCTGCTCATGTGCCCAGGAATTCTGAGCTCGTCTCCCCCTGCCCTACTGGCCCAGCCCCATCCCGCTGCCGCCGTTTCTTCGGCGCTGCCTTGAGGCTTTTTGCTGCTCTGTGACCCCACACTGCCCTGCCCTGCTGGGACATCCCTGCCATTCCAGCTGCCACTGCACAGCTTCTGATCCCATCCACCAGCCTGGGATTTTTTCCACTCTTCCAGCCTGGTGCTCTCACGGTCCCAAGAGATTGGACTGCCCTGGGCTTTGTGAAACAATGCCTCCCAAGGTTCCTGGTTGTGTTTGCTATTAATGCTGCAGTTGTTGTTGTTTGTTTGCCTTGTTATATATACTAGTAAAGAACTGTTCTTCCTAACCTCATCCCTCTGCCTGAAAGCCCCTTTCCTCTTCTAAATTATAATAATTTGGAGGGAGGGGGTTTGAATTCTCCATTTCTAGGGAGGCCCTGCCCCTCCCCAGCAGATCCCTGTCTTTCAAACGAAGACAGCCTTTCATGTGTCCTCAGTACTCCTAGCATGCATCCTTGTAATTCCTTCAATCTGCTCATTTAGCACAGTCCTGGTGTTCTGTTAGGCCAGGAGACCTGTTAGAAATAACTGTGTAGTTCTTGGCTTTCACACTTATATCTTGGTTTTCGCGAATTATTTTGTCACAGTGCAGTTTGTAATCTCTTTTAAACTGCTTTTGATATAGTCTAATTTGTCAGCCTTTAGCAGTTAATACCCTAATCCCTGTGGAGATTGCATATTTCAGTGTGATAAATGTATTATAGTTTATGGTATTGCAAAATATTGAAAAAGAGTATATTATAAAATTATAAATATATAATATATAGACAATAAACATAAATAAAAATACAAATACAATACAAATATAAACAATAATATAAATACATTATTTAATAGACAATATTAATATTAAAAAATTAAAATGTGCTAATTATCTTTGCAGAAGTGACTATGGTTGGGAAATAATGACTGATGCCTGTATTTCTGTAACTGACTGACAATAGTGAAATGGCTAATGTAGATTGAAAGAAAAACGTTGGCGAAAATGTCTGCAAGATAAGATAACATTGAAAAAAAACCCAGGCAAATAACACATTAAGAGTCAGAAGGAATCCACCACTGATCCTTTGGCCATCAATACCTGCCAAACCACAGACCAGGTGGCCTCGAGAGGAAATAGACCACAAATGTCTCAAAATCACATCTGCATTATGGCACATTTTTTAAGAGGATGAGGTCAGGGCTCGAACTAAGCTAAAGAATTCCTAGAAAATATGCACACAAAGGAATGTTTAAATGTGAATAGTCTTCATGAATATGCATTTGACCAATAGTCTGGGGTTAAAATGCAAGATGGAACCAAAAGTTTGTATTCCATTCCCATCTGTAAGAACCAGGTGGGGCAGTGTTCTTTATCTCTTCCATGGCCCATCCCTCACAACTCCAGGGATTATTTTCTGTTAACGGCCCAGCTGTTAAAACCAGGTGGGGCAGTGTTCTTTATCTCTTCCACCACCCATCCTCCCTCCAGGGGCTTATCTTCTGTTAATGGGCCATTGATGCTGACTGCATGACTGATAAAAGTAAATCATCCCATTGGGAGATGCTTCTCCCACAGGGAGGAGCCAAGCATTCCTACCTGGATATAATCTGACATTCACCACACCAGAAGCAGCCTGTTTCCACTGGATTCCCAGAGGAGCACCAGACCCATCTACACCACCACTGGACCATCAGAGGAAAACTACACCCTTCTACAAGATCTTTGCTTCAAGAAAAGCATATCTGTCACTGCAGGAGGATTGCAGACACGATTTGATTGGACTGCTACCAACACCCCTGACTAACTGGGTGTCAGGTTGTATTCTGATTCTGTCAGTAGTTTGTTATTTTTACTACTCCATTTTTAGTTTAGTTTTTAGTTTTTTAGTTTAGGCTGCGAGGAAGAAGAAGATGCCCCAGGATATCCAGGCAGGTGAGGAGGAAGTCAGTGCCCCTTTCCCCCTCTCTCCTGCTCCATCTCCCAGCCCAGCACGGCCCCCGGCTGCAGGACAACCCCACTGCCAACACTGTCCTGCTGGGGATGGACTGAGGGGATCTCCTTCCCCTTCCCTCTGGCATGGAGGCAAATCCCATCCTCTCCTTGTCCTTCCTCCCCCAGAGAAGGAGCTGAGGATGGAGACCAGGGAGGACAAATCCCCACAGCAGAACCTGGAAGAGGCTGTTTTGAGTGGCTCCACAGCACAGGAATCCAAAGGGGAGAAAAAGCCCCAGAGATCCCTTAGGAGGAGGGGCTCCAAACCCATCCTACGGGGCTCTAACAAGGAAAGACCGACCCAGTTCCAAGAAGGTGGACAGAGCTTCAGCTGGGGCTTTGAACTGCTCCATGAGCAGCTTCATGATGGGGAGAAGCCCCACAAGTGCTTGGAGTGTGGGAAGAGCTTCAGGCAGAGGTCCCAACTGATCAGCCACCAGAGGATCCACACTGGGGAGAGGCCCTATGAGTGTCCCCAGTGTGAGAAGAGGTTTAAGACCAGCTCCAGTCTCCTCATGCACGCGCGGATTCACACAGAGGAGAGGCCCTTCCACTGCCCCGACTGCAGGAAGGGCTTCAAGCGCAGCTCCTACCTCATCAGGCACCGGCGCATCCACACTGGGGAGAGGCCCCACGAGTGTGGGGAATGTGGGATGAGCTTCACCCACAGATCCAACCTGATCCGTCACCAGAGGATCCACACTGGGGAACGACCCTACCAGTGTGAGCAGTGTGGGAAGGGCTTCAGACACAGATCCAACTTGATCTGCCACCAGAACACCCACGCTGAGGAAAGGCCATACAAGTGTAGGGAATGTGGGAAGGGCTTCAACCAGAGGTCCAAACTGATCATCCACCAAATGATCCACACTGGGGAGAGGCCCTATGAGTGTTCTGAGTGTGGGAAGCGGTTTCAGACCAGCTCAGATCTTCTCGTGCACCAGCGGATTCACAGAGAGGAGAGGCCCTTCCGCTGCCCCGACTGCAGGAAGGGCTTCAAGCACAACTCCACCCTCATCAGGCACCGGCGCATCCACACTGGGGAGAGGCCCCATGAGTGTGGGGAATGTGGGATGAGCTTCACTCAGAGCTCTGCCTTGACCAGACACCAACAGAGGCACCGGTGAGGGAAGCCCTGTGAGTGCCCCGACTCTGGAAAGAGCTTCGTGACCTGCTCCAACTCCATCCCCCATCAGAGGACACACACTGGGCAGAGGCCTGGTGACCCACATTCACTGTGATCTGCATTGGGAAGACACTGGGCTGATGGTCTTTTTGTTTGGTGGTCCTTAATATTTTTTTTATTCATTTCCATCCCTTTAAAGTAGACAAAATTTGGGTAAAAATCAATAAATTTATCAAAGGCATCTGAAGCTTCACTTCACTAGTGTTCCCAGGGAATCTGGGATTCAGGGACGTATGTTGGAGCATTTGGGGCTTGTTCCACCTGGGATCTTTGTTCTACTTCTAAAAACAAGCAAGGTTCTCTACTGCAAATGTACAGAAACCAGGAACGTGGGGAAGAGAAGGCTGAGAGTGCCAAAGCCTTGGTGACTTCTTGCACACCTTGTGGGTGAGGGTGTCCAGGGCAATGGACTCACAATCGGGGTCCCTGCCCTCCCGACTGACAGCTGCCATCTCTCCTTCAGCCCCACAACCTCCTGGGAAGGGCCTCCATCCACACATTCCATCCCCAGCCAGAGATCCTCACCCATGAGGTCATCCAGCATCACTGAGGCTACAGCAGGGAGTGCTCCTGGGACCTGGTAGAGCACCGTGGGTTTCCTGGGATCCTTTTGGTATCTGTGGCTGAGAGGAGTGGGGTGGATGGAATCAGGATGGTTCACAGCTCACCAGCCCCACTCCAAGCAGTGCTTTCTCCTGCTGTGTGGGGACCATGTGGTGACTGATATTGGGACGCCTCTGGGTTTGACTCCTGCAGAGCACGCAGTGGGTCAGACCCTGGGCTGAGGAAAGGGGTCCCATGTAAACCCAGCACAGGCATTGCTCTTTGAAGAAGGCGTTCTGGAGGGAGAAAGGAGAAGAAGAAACTTTCCTGTCTCCTGAGATTCCCCCTCCTCCTTCAGCAGCCATACCCCAATCAATCAGTACCAGAGTTCATGTGATCACTTCCATGCCAGGGAGCACAAGGCACTCAAAACTGAACCCTGCCAGAGCCCAGCCCTGCCTGCCCATTTTGAGGCTGTGGGGGAATGGAATTTCCTCAGGAGCTGACCCACGATGATACTTTGCCACTTGTGGGATTTTCACAGCCTTAGAAGTTGTGTGAGATCTCTGTCCCAGCACCTGCTCACCCTTCAAATGCACACATGTGCCTGGGGGAAATTCAGGTTCCCTGCAGTGGTGGCTGCTTCCCTTTGAAACAGGAGCTGTTGACTTCTCCTGAGTACTTAACTCCCTTCTAACTATTAGAAAGCGAGTGAGTAATGGAAATTACCCTTGAGGAAGGGGACCAGAAACTTGGAAAAGGATGAAATACATCTGAATTATGAATGAAATCTATTTCATTTATTACTTTAGTACTAATCTATTTTTACAAACAAAAACATGTTTCTGAGCTGAAGCTGCTCACACCCTGGAAAGATTTTACTGTTGCTTTATTAATTAAGGCTGTCCCCAGCCTGTGGAGCAGCCTGGCTCTCTGCCCCTCTGCCCACAGGGCTGCAGCACTCCCAGCTCCCCCAGGAGCCAAAAGAGGGTTGGCAGAAGGGCAGGTGTCCTCAGCAGTGACAGCACCACTGCACTGTTCTCCCTGCTCTGCCCCTGTGGAGACTCGGGATGGCCAAATCCCTCCAGGCTGCACATTCCACAGCACAGGGACCATTCCCCTCGGGAGCAGCCCACGCCCAGTTTGGTTCCAGGATGGGCTGGTGAGTCCTGTCCCAGGGAGAGGCACCCAGGGCCGGCTGCTGCCACTCCCTGCTCCAAGTGCCTCCTTCCAGCCGGGCTCTGGGGCTGCTGAGGCTGCTCTGGGCTCTGCCAGGGCTCTGCTGGGGCTCAGCTCTCGGCCACGCTGGGCCTGCTGCCCATCACATTGCTCCAGGCACCTGAATCACACCGGGAAACAAGGGAAACTTGCAAGCGCGTTGAGATTCAATAGTTTTTATTGAAAAAATCCTAAGTAGCCAACAGAAAGCTGTTCTCAAGTGCTGCATCTCCTCTGCACCCACGTGTCCTGTCTCCTCTGGGTCAGCTCTTGTTCTCCAGTTGCTCCTTGCAGGCCACAAGGAGCCAGCAAACACCCTGTGTAGGCACCATGTGCAGGTTTTAAATACTAAGTTCAATTTATCTTCAACTTTAACTAGTTTATTTGTAGTAGAATTAACCCTTCCTCAAAAAATAACCATTGCTTGCCTGTTTTTAAAACACTCACATAGTTTGAATTTGCTTTATCGTGTACAGGTTATGTTTAACTGAAAAATGTTTTGAAGAGAAAAACACATTTACTTTTTTTATGTCTTCCAGTTTTCATAAGGAAATCTGGCTGGCTTTGTTTTGTTCTGGCACTGCAGGTTTCAGACCCATTCCTTGCAGTCGAATTGAAGATCTGTTTCATGGCATAGAATTGAAGAATCTACCACAGAGAATGACGGGTAACAGTTTAAAATTAATCTTACTTGGATTATGACTTGTGGTCCTTATAAAAACCCTTTCCAAGGGCTGGGTTTTCAAGCTGGAGGATGAAATACAGCGAGTTTCTCTGGATAATGCTGGAGCCCATCTCAGCAGATGCAGAAATGGGACAGAATCCAGCATTTGGGGTGTGAATTTTGGGTCCTGGCCTTGCCCCAAAGGAGAGACAAGATGTCCCCTGCAGTGTCTGCATGGAACAGACAGAACAGATGGGGAAGTGTCTGCAGGGCCCCTGGGAGGGAATCTTGGGGTTCCTGTCAGCAGGATCCTTTTGTAGCTTCAGCCTGGGCTGGGCAGCACTTCCATCTGCAGCTTCCATGTGCTGCTCCAGCAGCTGCTGCTGGGGACCCTGAGGGAAGAGGCCCCGGGAGGGATGGAAATGCTGCAGGGACAGCACCAGCCAGGGCCAGGAATGAGCTTTGCCTTCCTGGCTGGTGCAATGAGGCTCCTTTGGTGCAAGAGGAGGCAAAGATAAAGTCAAGTTCAACAGTTCAAGGAAAAATGTAGAACATTGGAAGGCTCTCAAAATGCCACACATTCATCTGTTAGCTCTTCAGTGTCAGTCCTTGTAAAAAGCCTTTCCAGTCTTCCTTTGGATTCCAGGGCCCACAGCTGGGCTTCAGAGCTCAACTGATTTTTATTTTCCAGGTTTTTAAACAGAGCTCTTATCAATTGTGCAGCCCTTGTAATTTTTTCTCCTCTGGTGACCTTGACAGTGGTTCTGTGCTCCTGTGAGGCACATCTAGAGGGGCGGTTGGCACCCATGGAATCCTCTGGGAAAGCACTTGATTGACTTCAGGGCAGGGGTGGAGAGCTCAGCCTGAGGACAGAACTGTTCCAGATGCCTCTGTCCATGTTCAGCTCCTCACAGTTGAATCCCTGAACATGCACAGTGGTTTATAGGGATTTATTTTCCCCTCCTGTTCACTTGGAGGTGATTTTCGGATCCTTTAGAGGAACATCTGACCAGCCCCTGTCCCCATTCCATTTTATTCTCTCCGCTTTGGAGTTGGCCTGCTGGGTTTGACATGGAAATTGGTAGTGTTTCCCCGTTCTTCCCTCCAGGTCTCAACTGTGACTTGTATTAAACCCTGCAAATAGCCTCATTTATCTGGTGGGGAAGATGTGAGGTGGAGAAAGTTAATAGGATTTTGTTTACATGGAACCTGTGATGGTAAAGAAAAATGAGGTTTGTCATTTTGGTGCGGTGCTGCGTGTTGGGATTTGGGGGTTTATTTCTTGTTCTTGTTCCTATTATTCATTAGTATTACTTTTCATTGAAAAGACTTTTAAATCTTAGACATTATTAAGAGTGGCTGGATGTCACTCACTGGGAAAATTCCCTTGCTTTTCCCACCAAGATTAAACTGTACAGTCAACTCCGAGTAGCCAGTGGATTCTAAAGATGGAAAATCCTGTTAATGGTGGGTTTGGTGTGGTTTGGAGCTGGGGAAGGGTCTGATCCCCTCCCGGAGGTGTCCCAAGCCCGCTCTGCTGCCACGTCTGCACTGGCGGCCCCTCAGGGCTGCCCTGCCCTGGGGACATGGTGGGACCCCCCTCCTGCCAGGGCTGAGGCTCCTCATGGCCCCTCACAGCCCTTCATGGCCCCACAGAACCTCTCCTGGCCCCTCATGGCCCCTCACGGCCCCTCACGGCCCCTCACAGCCCCAGGCATTGGGCTCCTCCCAAAGGAGGAGGGGTCGGGCCCTGCTTGTTCTCCTTTCATTTCGGTCCCTTCACAGCCATGAGTAAAGAAAGGCTGAAATGGAGCTTTTCCTCACCCTTTTCCTCTGGGTTCATTGCGGCTGAAGCTCTGTGCTGGCGCTGGCCCCAGCGCCAACATCCCCGCAGCCCCGCAGGCCTTTGGTGTCCCCCCGTGTCCATTCCCTGTCCCCGAGTCCCGCCCGGCTCTGGCAGCAGCAGGAGCCGCAGCACAGCGGGCGCCGGCCCGGCCCAGCCGGGGCTCCCGGGCAGGAGCAGCAGCAGCGCCGGCCCCTTCCCACCTGCTCCTGCCTCGCCTTCCAAGGGCTTGTTTCAGATGGATTCTGGACTAGAGCAACAATCACCCACCAACAGCCCTGAGTCCTTAGGGCCCGGCTCTGCTGCCCTGACCCAGCCTGCAGAGAAAGAAAGGATCAGCTGCCAGTGCTGCTTGCAGCACTGTTTTACTCACATGAGGTGACAGCAGGACACTGCTGCTGCCTTTGTCTTGGCAATTGTAGATCCTGCTTGCTCTTGTCCCTCTTTTGCTTGTCACTTGAATTTTATCTGCAAAACTGCAATTGCCTTTTTTCATCAGTGCCACCCAGAGTGCTTTTGTGACAGTAAACTCTGGCATCACGAGTAGCAGATCTCCAAATATTCACAAGTCCCTGAGCACAAAGTTGAGCACAATTAAAGCAACACAGGCTACATCTGCAGCACTCAAACACAGCCCTCTTGCTGGTGCTGCTGAAATAGCATCAACTGACAGAGGCCATCAAAGAAATTGCCTCTGCAGAGTCAAATGAAATGAAAAAACTCCACCAGGAGAAAAGAAACCAGAATTTCTCAACTCGCTTCATTGCTTCCTCCAAGCAGCCCCAGAAAGCAGAGTTGCTCAGAGGTGTTTCCAGCTGCTGCTGATCCCAGCTGGAGCCCAGCCTGCTGCCCAGGGCCAGCGGGAACCTGAGCCCAGCCCGGGCAGCTCCCGCAGTGTCGGGAGCTCAGCGCAGGCGGGGCCAGGCCCAGAGCCCCGGGCACGGCCGCTGATCGCGGGGCAGCGGCGCAGGCGGAATGTCCTGCGGCCCAAACCTCCTGCTCCTGCCACACAGCAGCGCCCATCCTTCTCCCCCTGCTCCTCCTCTCCCAGCACGCCACCAATTCCAGCTCCCAGGAGCCTTCCCAAGACAGGGTTCAGGCTCCTGTTTCAGCCTGAGTGTCCCTGCAGAGGAGCAGGGCATCTTTCAGGCAGTTCCACAAGCCCATGTTTCTCACTTCATGAGGCATCTGGGATGAAACGGGCCTTTGTCAGAAAGAGAACAGCAGAAGGAATGGATTGGAAATTATTAGAAAAAATGACCCTTCTTCCAGACAAAGTTCACCAAGTCAGGACCCATGGCCAAGGGCTGGGCAGGGCTGGCAGGGCCTCAGCACCCAGGCCTCTGTCCCCTGGGCTCTGGCAGCGCCTCTGGAGACCCCACAGAAGGAACTTTCCTTTCAGGGGCTGCACTTTGGTCCTCCCTGACCCCACCCTGAGGGGGCTACAGGGGTTGCAGATTGATGACATTTGTCCTTCCTGCCCCTCCCATCCCACTGCCCCACAAACAGCCCCGAGCCACACGTGAGGGACAGGCCCTGCTGTGCCAGGCCTGGGCTCAGGGCTTGGCCCTTCTGCTCCGTCCAGCCAAGCCAGGCCTTGCTCAGCACTGCAGTTCCTGCTGCTCTGCCCCAAGCTGGCTCGGCCGCTGTTGGAAAGGGACTTGAGGTACCTCGATCCCCTCGGGCGGTGCATGGGAGAAAACAACAAACTTCTCAGGACGGTGGAGAACAAACATTTAGTTGCAAACTTCAGAGAATGAAGTAGTTGGGAAATCTTAAAGCAACTTGAAATTACAGTAAATCATTTCACAAACACTGACTGGACAAACTCTAATCTTGCGCACTTCCAGTTCTCCAGATCTTGAGTAGAGGAAGTCAGGAGAGGACAGAGAGGGAGAGAGAAATCCACAGTCACCCTTGGATCCAGCACCATCTCAGCTGCTGGCAGCTCCAGGGCCTTGGCACGTGGCAGTGTCACACCCGTGTCACAGCCTCACCTGCTCTGGTTCCTCGCACAGGTGGGGGTTTTGGGGTGCCAGGGGCTTGGCAGCCACTTTGGGGCTGCACCAGAGGCTGCACTGGCTGCGGCAGTGACCGCCCCACCTACGCAGAACTTGTCCTGGCCCCAAACACACCCTGGAGATGTCTGGGGCCATTCATCATTTCTCTGCTCTCCAGCACTGAGGCAACAGACTCTGGCTGCAGCTCTGAGCTGGTGCCCAAGGCAACCACCCCTGGCAATGGGGCTCCATGGAGCTGCTCTCAGGAAACCCCCCAAGAGTTGGGGATTGCACCAAAACCACCTCAGAAATGTGGGATACCCCAAAATCTCTTCAGCAACACGCAATATCCAAAAACTCCCTTCGTAATGGGCTCCCCCTCTCTACATCATCCCCAGTCTTGGGCTGCGGCATTTCAGACCCAACTCCCCAATCCCATCCCCAACCCTTCCCACCCCTCTTGGACATCAAGACCCCCTTCCCAAGCTGGAATTCCCCCATTTTGCACCTCCCACAACCCATCCCACCCCACCCAATGCCCATCTCACCCCTTCTCATTTGCATCCCACTTGGCCCAATCCCGTTCCAACCCCATTCCACCTAGACGGGCTGTGGAATCAAGTCATTTTGGGGTGGGATTAAGTAGTTTTCAGTGTCATTTAGTGTTTTTGAGGTGACAGATCAAACCCTCTTGTCTCTTTGACCACCAAGAAATGGAGACAACCACACCAAATACCTCCTAAACCCTCAAGTCCTCAAACATATCCCCCTGAATGCCAGATTCCCTAGGAAATGATAAGGCTTCAGGTACCTTTCATGGAACTGTTGATTTTTACCCATATTTCCTGTTTTAAAGGCATGAAGATGAGTCAAAGAATATTTGGGACCACCAAACCAAAAGATCTCCAGCCCAGTGCATTCCCAACGCAGATCACTGGGAATGTGGGTCACCAGGCCTCTGCCCCATGTGGATCCTCTGAAGCAGGATGATGTTGGAGCAGTGCAGGAAGCTGTTCCTGCAGTTGGGGCACTCACAAGGCTTCCCTTACCAGTTCCTCCATTGGTGTCTGTTCAAGTGAGATCTCCTGGGCAAGTTCTTCCCACATTGCTGACACTGGTTGGGCCATTTCCTGGTTTGGATGCTCTGCTGGGGGCTCAGGTGGGAGCTTCTGCTGAAGATCATCCCACATTCCCCACAGTTGTAGGGCCTCTCCCCAGTGGGAATCATTTGGTGGATGATCAGTTGGGACTTCCAGATGAACCCCTTCCCACATTCCCCACACTTGTACGGCCATTCCCTGGTGTGGATCATCTGGTGCTGGATCAGGTGGGAGGTCTGGCTGAAGTTCTGTCCACCGTCCTGGCACAGGGAGGGTCTTTCCTCCTCAGAGCACCCTGGGATGGGTTTGGAGCCCCTTCTCCTGAGGGATCTCTGGAGATTTTCCTCTCCGTTGGATTCCTGTACCGTGGAGCTGCTCAAAACGGCATCTTCCACAAGGTTCTGCCACAGGGATTTGTCCTCCCTGATCTCCATCCTCAGCTCCTTGTCTGGGGGAGGAAAGAAAAGGAGAGGATGGGATTTGCCTCCGTTCCAGAGGGAAGGGGAAGGACATCCCTCCCATGCATCTCCAGCAGGACGGCGTCGGCAGCAGGGCCAGGGGCCAATGCTGGGCTGGGAGATGGAGCAGGAGAGAGGTGGAAAGGGGCACTAACTTCTTCCTCACCTGCCTGGCTGTCCTGGGGCATCTTCCTCACAGCCTAAAATTAAAAATAAAAAAATAAACTAAATATGCAGCAGTAAAGAAAGAACCTCCCAAAAAACACTGAGAGAGCCAGAATACAACCTGACACCTGGTTAGTCAGGGTGTTGGTAGCAGTCCAATCAAATCGTGCCTGCAGTCCTCCTGGAGTGACTGATGTGGTTTTCTTGAAGGTTTGCTCCTGTAGAAGGGTGTAGTTTTCCTCTGAAGGTCCAGTGGTGGTTTAGATGGGTCTGGTCCTCCTCTGGGGATCCAGTGGAAACTGGCTGCTTCTGGTGTGGTGAATCTCAGATTTTATCTTGGTCAGAATGCTTGGCTCCTCCTTCCGGGAGGAGCATCTCACAAGGGGATGATTTAATTTTATCAGTCATGCAGTGAGGTTCAATGGCCCATTAACAGAAGATATCGCCCTGGAGGGAGGATGGGTCATGGTAGAGATCAAGAACACTGCCCCACCTGGTTTTAACAGCTGGGCCATTAACACAAGATAACTCCTGGAGTTTTGAGGGATGTGTCATGGAAGAGATAAAGAACACTGCCCCACCTGGCTTTAACACATGGGAATGGAATACAAACTTTCGGTTACATCTTACAATGAGTTGGACTCAATGATGTTGAAGGACTCTTCCAACCTACACATTCCATGATTCTGTGATTCTGAACCCAAGACAATTGGTCAAATGCATATTCATGAAGATTATACACATTTAAACATTCCTTTGAGTGCACATATTCCGGGAATCATTTCGCTTATGTTGTCGACCTCTGACTTCATCTTCCTAAAGTAGGTGCCACAACACAGATGTGATTTTGAGACTTTTGTATTTTATTTCCACTCGAGACCATCTGCTCTGTGGTTTGAGAGTTATTGATGGCCAAATGGTTGCTGGTGGATTCCTCCTGGCTCTTTCTGTGTTATTTGTCTGGGCTTTTTTTAATGTTATCTTATCATCCAGACATTTTAGCCAATGTTTTTCCTTCAATCAACATTAGCTCTTTCACTTTTGTCTGTCATTTACAAAATTAAAGTCATCAGTCATTATTTCACAACCATAGTCACTTCTGCAAAAGTCAATAATACACAGCACGTTTTAATATTTTAATATTCATATAGTTGAATTACAAAAAATATAGTTATAGTTACGGTTGTGATTTTTATATTATATTTTGAGAGTTTTATACTATACTCCATTTCAATATTTTGCAAAACCCTAAACTATAATACATTTATCACACAGAAATATGCAATCTCCACAGGGATTAAGGTACTAACCATAAAAGGCTGACCAATTATACTATATCAAAGGCAGTTAAAAAGAGATTATGAACTGTACTCCACAAAATAATTTGCAAAAGCCAACATATAACAGCAAAAGCCAAGAACTACACAGTTATTTCTAACAGGTCTCCCGGCCTAACAGAACACTAGGACTCTGCTAAATTAGCAGATTTAGGAATTACAAGTATGTATGCTAGGAGTACTGAGGATACATGAAAGGTATGGAAATGAAAAGGCAAAAAATCTTCTTGACAGGTTAAAGAGTGTCTTGGGTTAAAAAATCATATAAAGGTGTAAAACAGAAAAATCATCCCTCTGTGCTCTGCGGCACTCTACCAACCCCAAAACCTGCTGTAAATCCTTCCTTTTTTTGGTCTGGAGTAATGGTACTTGTCAAATTCCTTGTATTCTTTCTGGATCAATGCACCGTAACCCTCCAGTCAAAACGTGCCCCAGAAATTTCCTCAAATATTCCCAAATATTTCACGTTTTTCTCTACCAACTGTGCCTTCTTTTCAGACACTCCAAGTCCCCTTTTTAGCAAGAAAATTAGGCAGCTTCACAAAAAAAAAAAAAAAAAAAAAAAAGCCTTTTCAGCCACCTTTTCCTGCTCTCCCAATAAAAGCAAATCTAATTCAAATTCTAACTCAAAATCTAGTTGCAATTCTAAATGCAACAACCGAATTCCTGAGGCTGGGGTAAATTATCTTCATATTTTATGTGTCATTTCTCACCATTATTAATTTGCGTTCCCACTTCAGCCATCAAATCCCTTCCAGAAAATTACACTCAGAATTGCCAACAAAGTGGAATTTGGGCTAATTCAAACCTTCCCCTACTCTACTAAAGTGCACTCGCTCATCATTTCCACTCAGGCTGTGAATAATCACAGATCTTTTTGACAATCTTCCCTCCTTAAGGATAAAATTTAAGGTTTAAGGATAAAAAATTAACAATCCATCTCCATTATCCTCTGGACTTCTGCCTGTCTATGATCCCATTGTCTCCCCTGCCTACTCCTCTCTCTCCTTTCTCTTCTCTCTTTCTCACGCAAACAAACCTTGACACTTTCTCCACCTTTCCTACCAATTTTCTCCTTCATTTCCCAGCTCCAGGGAACCAGATCCCTTTGCCCAACCAACAAGAGATGCTCCTCATAATTCTCTTCTTATCCTCAGCCACTGGTCCTCTTACTCTAGCACTTTCTGCTCCTTCATCATCTCTCAAGTTATTTATCCCTGCTCTTTCCAGTCCAACACCAACCCCAAGCCTGGGGGACCCCAACCTCTTATTCCTTAAAGGTATCTTTCCTTTTACCCAGGACTAATTTTGGGAGACCCCAGTCTCCTCGGGTCGTTCAACCCACCCTTGTGGACTCAAAGTCCACACCTCTCACAAGTACGACTCAGTCAGGCAGCAAATACCTGAATTTGGTGCAGGCAGTTCTTGTCTGCCCCGGCCAGGAGCCAGAGAACAGCCCAGCTCCCTCTGAGAATTCAGGAATTCTGCTGACAATAGGTTTTGTTTCTCTTGTCCTGGCAAGGTGAAGGCACATTCTGCTTCTTAGACATGTGATTAATATTTGGTGCCTCTTACTAGTTAACTGGTGCTTACATGAGCGAACTATTGATCACCTCCTTTCAGAGGCTCTGCCGGGCTCTGGGCCAGCAGAGAGGCCAGGCAGGGCTGGCCATGGCCGGGAACAGGCCCTGAGCCCCACAGGAGGATGGAGCTGGGCCACAGCCAAAGTGCCCCCAAACCTGGGCTGAGCATCCGGGGCTGGCAAGGGCTGGGCACTGAGGCTGGCATTGGTGACGATTGTCCTGGGCCCCCTCCCTGCTCTGTCCCCGCCACCAAGCACACCGAGCAGCCTCCTCTCTGGGCCACTTGCCTGTTTTCAATGCCTTCCACAGGCACTGACCCTGCCCCACAAGGCCTGGGCTGAGTCCTGCCCCTGCACGCTCACACAGGCTCACATGGACACCGATGGTTTCTCTGGCAGGCTCTCTCAGCCCAGCCCAGCTCCCTGCCAGCTCTGCCAGCTGCCCTGAGCTCTGGGCAGCACCAAGGGCCTCTCCCCAGCACAGCCCAGCCGGCTCTGGCCCCACAGCTCTGCTCAGGGCGGGCTGCTCTGGCCAGGGGCCCCACGGCCTCAGCCCCTCTGAGGGGCACAGCAGCAGCTGCAGCTCAGAGAGGACTCAGCCCCAGCCATGGGGAAGGGGCTGGGCCAGGGGAAAAGGAGCCTCCCTGTATGCCCTGCTCTCCTCCCCCTGAGGTCCTGAGAGCTCTGCACTGCAGGAGGGGCCTGACCCAACAAGGACCAAGGCACAGCAACCAGGGATAGGCCTGCAGCAGGACTACAGCAGGGCTACAAGGGAAGTGGCTTAACATTAGTTAACAACCATTAACAAGAAAAACAGGAACTGCATAACAATAAACATTGTTGCTAACAGCAACTGTCAACTTTTTCTCTCTAACACTGCCCAGGCCAGCACAACAGCCCTGGCCTTGGGGCCCCCAGGAGCTGCTCCTGCTCCAGGCCCAGGGCCCATGCCAAAGCTGGGGCAGCCAGAAAGCTGTGCCCATTGCTGTTCATTCCTACTCTGATGGCGAGAGTAAAAAAATAACAAAAGTCTTGTTCATTTATTTCTCTTCAATACCTTGTGAGTCTCCTCATTCATAGGAAGTTTCTTCTTGGGGGGACTGACAGCGGGTCTGTGAGCCAAATGAGTGAGTTAGCTGAAGAAGAGATTTGTGTTATACCTGTGAACGGAAAAAGACAAGGTCCTTGGCCTTGGAACTGGTCAAACAGAGACAATGAAATGCATATATGCAGGTTTTCAGTTTCGTAGAAATGAAGGCAAATGTTTAGATTTTTTTATGAATGCTTGCCAAATCTAGATTGATGTTAATTGCTTTGTGCCAATGAACACGATCAGCTGCTTTAATTAACCAATATTTTTAGTATACGTCTGCTTTAGAAATCTGTTCCGTACATGCGTTGTGGAGAACTGTATAAAAAGGGAACACACAGCGCATAAATGAGAAGCTTTTGATACGATGCACAGTGTGTCATGTCTGTCTCTACAACAACAGTTTCTGGGTGACAAAACAAGGGAAGATTATTAAATTGGCGGGAATGATTACCATGAGTGCTTGGAAGACAACAGCATCAGAAATGGAAGCAATAGAAATAAGGAGAGTATTGGCCTCTGGCGATGTGCACCAGGAGGCAATGAGAGAAGGAAGCAGGCAGTGTGTGGTAGCTGGAAAGCATCCAGACATCAGTCCCCTGAGAGCTTTCTTGGGCTCCGGGTTCCTCAGGCTGTAGATGAGGGGGTTCAGGGCTGGAGCCAGCACCGAGTAGAGAACTGCTATTGCCAGATTCAGGGCTGGGGATGCTGCCCGATCCCCAGAGAAAACACAAACCAACAGAGTGTCAGTTTATGCGGTGCTTTATTTAGGGGCCCCGAGGACCTGAGGACTAGCGTCTCAAAGTCAGCGTCCCGAGTTGGTTACAAAAGATGCTTATCTTTTATACCTTTGTTACAAATCTTACTTCATCAACCTACGTGCAGCCTCCTACGTATTTTACTTTAAACATTCACATTCATCTTACAGGTAACCTTTCTAAAGGCTATAAATTTTGCACGCTTGCTCTAGCTAAAATAAAGGTTAATTCTCTAAGCTTAACTCCCACCATAGAAACATTTTATTGGTAACCATGTAATCATATTTCACAAGTAATTTGTATACCTATGTACTACATGCTCTACTAAGTCCTTTAAACGTTGTTCCTTGCATCAGCAGATTCTCAGGCCTCATTTCTCAGGTTTGGTTCCCATGGGCCTGCACAGGGACCAACTCCTTAGCCTAACTACTGCTAACAGAGGCCTTATGGCAACAACTCCCCCCTTTTGAGCATTCTTCAACCAGTTGCAAGGATGCTCAATTCTCTTCTTCATGCAGCAGTCTCTATATAAGATGGTGGTGGAGTGATTCTTGTCATGACTTCATTTCGGGTCATGGCCTTCATGACTCTTCTCGTATGCATCCTTTCCCTAAAGATCATTCCTAAGAAACAACGATATGCTACAAAAATAATCACAACCAAGATTATAATCATTATTACATATTGAATAACAGAGGATATCTAACCAGAAACCTGGATCCCTAAAGAGCTAAATATTGCTCCAATCCAATTGTGTTCAGCATCTTCTTTGGTTTCCTGTATCTTAGACTCTATATCATCCAATTGACTTATGTCTTTTTCTACTTCCTTTGTAACGTTTGGGATATGGATACAGCAATGATCTGTTCTATCACGTAGGTACCCACAGACACCCTGTTCCTTTAATAACAACATATCCAATGCCATTCGATTCTGTGTAGCCATCCTACTAGTTGCTTGTAGCTGCAAATTCAAATCCTTAAACCCCTTTTTAGTGGCTGATGCTAATCTCTCAGTTTGTCCCAAAAGCCGGTAGAGCATTTCCCTATTTCTATAGGTCAATATGGGAGCAAATAATGATTCTAACATCCAACCCAATTTGACCCCTCCTGATGGTTCATGCCACTCATCTTCTGGATCTATTCCCTCCGTGACCTCTCTTTTATTCCTCCTTCCTATGTCCAAATCTGTCAATCTTGATTGTTTCCAGAATAAGCATAATGTGGGCACTCCCAACGTTATTTGGGTCACCAATCCATCTATAGGTATATGTGTGGTCCACATTCCATGTCCCATGACCCATACTAAATTCCCTGGACTCCTTATGGTAGTAGTTTTGCAATTCACCTGCTTTTGTCCTTTTAATTCTTCTTTTATAGAGTGGTTGTATCCTCTACATTCACATCCCCATTTCAGCAAAATCTTCACTGGTACCAGCCCTACCTGCTCTCCTGGTGTATCACACGTAATTACCCTTGTGCAATTCCATGACTCCACTTTCTCTGTCATTTTCCTATGACTTGTTTCTGCTGTCAGGACATGGGCATGTGTCTGGTTCTTTCCACCAGTCCATTGTATACACCATCCAATTTTCTCTAGATAACTATATGTTTCCAGCAAGCTTGGCCCCCAGATTGCTTGCCATGTAGTCCACTCTTCCTTGCCATCCTGGCAAACCACTTCATAGTAATATTTTGTAATGGGCATTTTATGTGATTGTACCTCATCATATTCACACCATCCTACATTTTTGAATCGTCCAATCGTGATGAATTTGGAATTGGGTAAGGCTTCACAATCCCCTCTACTTCCAGGTGATGACCACTGTTTGCGGAGAGTTGTTGTTTTAACTGTCCACTCAGTACGGTTATGCAACTCTTTCCTACATTCCTTTGTCCCATTTCTGGTGATTGGGGGCATTTCAGTGATAGGAATAATTCCCCAGGGTATGGGATCCCCTGCTGCATGGGGTAAAGGTAGACAAGCAGTTATGGATGACACATTCTGGGTTTTTCCAAAGTCTCGTATCAGTCCTACTACCAGATTTTCCTGTTTAGAGTTTCTTGGTAACCCTACCTCATTATCTACCTGCCGAGTCTCTCTCATCTCGTCTAGGTACATCATCGTTCTTGCATGTGCCCACCAATCATCCTGTGCTATCCAACACCAGTAAATGCCTTCATCTTTTCCTGGCTGCACATTCCTTACTATCAGGATAATTGATTCTCCTAATCTCCTTTCTATCTGATACTTCCTTCCAGATGTTAAAATTTTTCCCAAACCACCATCTATACTCGGAAAAATGCTGGCCTTCTTTAACTTCACAAGTAAAAATCACATCCTTCCCTTTGGTCACTTGATATTCTCCATGTTGGGCCTTAATTTCAGAGCCTAAGTGGGCCCTTGCCTCCACCTTTCGTAACCCAAAATTCCCTTTCCCTCCACAAGACACTATGCACAGATATATACCTTCTGTCTCTCCTATCTTTGGATCAGTATAATTCAGCCACCCCTTCCCATAAGTTCCCAGAGTCCACCAACTTATATTCCCCAGCTGTCTTTCCCATTGCTGATGTTTATTCTGTTTCCACCACTTGACTTGGATATCCTGATAACATTCCTTTTCCAATTTGAAGGTACAATTTATTCTCAAAGGAGGTCCGTCCCACATATCCACCTGAGTTGAGACTGGAGTTACATTTACAGCTACAGTTTCTTCACTTATTTTCCCAGTATCCCATGGTAAAACTTTCAATTTGAAACTCCCATAATCAAAACTCTCTCTTATCCAGACTACGCAACGATAAACGTCGCTGTCAGTTATTGTGACATTGGATAGTTGCAGGGTGGTATTTCCTTTTTGCTCATCCTCATCCCAAACCATAGTTATACCTGTATGAATTTGTCCTGCCCCTTGTCTCCTCCACTTTATATTGATTTCGTCGGATCCAACTTTCTGGTTGTCCGTGAACAGACAGGTCATAGACACATTCATTCCTTCCATCATCACTATTTTGGGTTCAAGTTCTGTAATAACTAAAAATTCATTGGTTAAAGGTAATAAACGGATCAGCAAGAACCCAACTGTCAGAATCTGACCTTGGGCCGGAACACCATTCGAGTGGGGGTTAACGGTTGAACTTCCCAACGGGTCGGCCCCTTCTTGACTCGGGTGTAATGTATCCAGTTGTCGATCCCCTCAACTTTTACTGCGGTGAAGGTGGTCACGATCACTTGTCGCGGGCCTTCCCATGTTTCTTTCAGGGGGTCTGTGTTCCAATTCTTCACATAGACCTGGTCTCCCGGCTGGATGTCATGGACAGGATTTTCCAGCGGCAGGGGTCTGTTCCATTGCAGGGCTCCTTTTAGGGCAGTAAGTACCTTATTCAGAGACAACACATAATTAAAAAGCACATCATTCCCTACTACATGAGGGTCTCCCTTTAATACTGTAGCATGATATGGTCTGCCATACAGTATCTCGTATGGACTTACTCCTATCCTCTCCCGGGGTTTAATCCTAATTCTTAACAAGGCTAATGGTAGGGCCTGAGGCCACTGGATTTCAGCCTCCTGACAGATTTTCTTAATCTGTCCTTTCAGGGTTTGATTCATCCTCTCTACTTGCCCGCTGGATTGAGGCCTCCATGGGGTATGCAAATTCCAGGTAACATCTAACAGTCGGGCGACTGTCTGTACCACTCCTGCCAGAAAATGAGGTCTCCTGTCAGAAGAGATCCCTAATGGAACCCCAAATCTCGGAATGATTTCTCTCATTAATGTTTTCACTACTTCTTTGGCCTGATTAGTTCTGCAAGGGAATGCCTCTGGCCATCCTGAAAACGTGCAGACATACACCAGCAGATACTTGTATCCTTGTGATCGGGGCAATTCAGAAAAATCTATCTGCCAATAATCTCCTGGCTCTGCTCCTACCTGTAATTTCCCTAGTTGTATCTGCTTCCTCACTATTGGATTACTTTTAAGGCACACTGGGCACATGGCATTCACTTGTTTAGCCATTGTTAACATCTGGTTAGAGATAATTTCCCTCTTCAGAAATTTTACCAATACCTCTGCTCCCCAGTGGCATTTATTATGCTCAGTTTCTAAAATCACCTTCATCAATTTGGTAGGGACCACTACTTGGCCAGTCCCAGTCACATACCATCCCACTGCATTCTCCTGGGCCTGGACCAGCTGTGCCAATTTCTCATCCTCAGCGGAATAACTGGGTTTTTGTCCCATATAAGGTTGTACTGGTCCTACCTTCGTTGGAATCAGCGCCATTTCAGTCCAGACCTTTCTAGCAGCTTTTTGTGCGATTAAATCAGCCAGCCGATTCCCTCGAAAAATCTTTCCCTCATCTTTCTGGTGTCTTTTCACATGCATCACAGCCACTTCCACTGGCTTATACACAGCTTCCAGTAGCAGCAGGATCTCATTCCGATGTCGAATGGATGTCCCCTGTGAACTTAACAGTCCTCTCTCTTTCCATAAAGCCCCATGTACGTGCAGAACTCCAAATGCATATTTTGAATCTGTCCATATATTTACCTTTTTCCCACTGCTCAGGACCAGGGCTCTGGTTAATGCTATAATTTCAGCCTTCTGTGCAGATGTTCCTGGGGTGAGGGCCTTAGCTTCCACCACCTGCGTGAGGGTCACCACTGCATACCCGGCATACCTGGTTCCATTCTCTACGAAGCTGGATCCATTGGTGTACAGTTCCCAGTCTGGCACCTCCAGGGGCACATCTCTCGGGTCCGGTCGGCTAGCGTACACCTGTTCGATGGTTTCCACACAGTCATGTGTTAATTCGCCCTCATTCTGCTCACTGCGGAGGAACTCTGCTGGATTGATGCAATTAGTCACTTTGAGCTCAACATCATCCTGTTCTCTGAGCAATGCATGGTATTGTAACAATCTGCTAGAGGACATCCAATGCCCCCCTTTTTGTTCCAAAACTGCCAGTACCATATGGGGCACAAACACCTCCATCTTTCTCCCCAGAGTCAATTTTCGGGCCTCCTGGATCAGTATCACTGTGGCTGACACTGCCCGCAGGCATGCCGGCCATCCTGCGCTCACAGTGTCCAGTTGTTTAGAGAAATACCCAACAGGCCTCTTCCATGATCCGAGGGTTTGGGTTAGTACGCCCAGGGCTAGTCGCTGCCTCTCATTGACATATAGCTGAAAGTCTTTATTTAAGTCTGGTAGGCCGAGCGCAGGTGCCTCTTTCAAGGCCTGTTTCAGATCTAGGAAGGCCTTTTCCTGTGGTTTGTTCCACTGCAGTTGAGACTCCTTTAAAGCTTCATAAAGGGGTTTAGCCATTAGCCCAAAGTTTGGTATCCAGAGTCTACACCAACCCACCATTCCTAAAAAGGATCTTAGTTCTTGGTGGTTTCGGGGTGTGGGTATTGCACAGATAGCTTCAACTCTATTGATTCCCAATTTCCTTACCCCCTTTGAGATTTCACAGCCTAGGTATATCACACTCTCTTGGACTAATTGGGCCTTTTCCTTCAAAACCCGATATCCTCCTTGTCCCAGCATATTCAACAGTTCTATGGTTAGGGTTAAACAGACCTCCCGTTGTTCTGTAGCCAGAAAGATGTCGTCCACATACTGGAGGAGAACGTAAGAGACGGGTGATTCTCTTACCTGAGTCGTCCTCCATTCCTCCAGCTCTTTGGCTAATTGATTTCCAAAAATTGTGGGAGAATTCTTAAATCCTTGGGGAAGTCGTGTCCAAGTGAGCTGCCTTTTTCGTCCGGTATCCGGATTTTCCCATTCGAAGGCAAAATATTTCCTACTTCCTAATGCCAGTGGGATGCAGAAGAAGGCATCTTTTAAATCGATAACTGTAAACCATTGGAATTTCTCTGACACAGATGTTAACAAAGTATACGGGTTGGTCACCACCGGGTGAATAACTTTGACAATGTTGTTTATTGCCCTTAAATCCTGTACTAGTCTATACTTACCATTTGACTTCCTTACGGGAAAAATAGGGGTATTGAATTCAGATTCACATTCCTGTAATATTCCTAGCGTAACGAACTGAGCGATTAAAGGGGCTACCCCTTTCTGGGCTTCCAACTTTATAGGGTACTGTTTCACCCTAACAGGTTGTGCTCCCTCCTTTAATTCAATTACCACTGGCTGGGCTGCTTTGGATTTTCCTGGGACTCCTGTTTCCCAAACCCAAGGTACTACTGCCTGCTCTATTTCCTCTGGGACGGGGGTAGGTTCAACTTCTTTAAATACAAATAATTTGGACAATTGTTCATCTGGTATTTCCAGTTTAACTCTTCCTTTTTCAAATATTATTTTTGCATTTAATTGTGACAATAGGTCCCTTCCAAGAAGAGACTCTGGACAGTTAGGTAAATATAAAAACTGATGATCAAACGCCTTCCCTCCAAATTTAATATCTAGGGGCTGTAAGAAAGCCCTCTCTTCCATTTTTCCCATAGCCCCCACAACTTGAATTTTAGTATCACTTAATGGTCCTAATTTTGTGTTTAATGCTGAATGTGTTGCTCCAGTGTCCACTCTTAATTCATGTTCCTGTCCTCCAATTTCTAAGGTTACCTTGAGATCCTGGTCTAGTCAGCTCTGATTCTGATAGTTTCCTAAAACAAATGCTTGAGCAACATCTGCTGTCCCTGAAGCGAAAGTTCCCATATTTCCCATAGTAGTTGCTCCGTTCCCCATTCCCAATCTCACTGGACATTCGTTTTTCCAATGCCCCATCTGCTTACAAAAGGCACATTGATTAATATCCAACCTTCTCTGGACCCCCAACATATTCCCAGCTCCCCCTCTTCCCTGACTTTGCAGAATTCTCCCGTGACTGATACCTCCTCTCCCTCTTCCCCGCCCCCTTCTATTATCACCCCCCACCGCCTGCTGTAGCACTGCTAACATGCTAGACTGTTGCCTTTTCACTGTTTCCTTTTCCCTATTATTATACACTTTCCAAGCAACTTCCAACATCTTCTCTAAATTCCTCGTGTCCTCCCCTTCTAATTTCTGTAACTTCTTTCTAATGTCTTCCTGCGACTGCCCCATGAAAATCAAAGCCAATTGTAATTTTCCTGATTCTCCTTCCACTTCCAAATTAGTATATTTCCTGGCTGTCTCTTTCAGCCGTTCTAAAAATGCAGAAGGAGATTCATTTTTATCTTGTCTTACAGAATATAATTTAGACCAATTTAAGGTTTTAGGTATTCCAGTCCTAACTCCCTCAATCAGGAACTCTTGGTAGTCTCTAAGCCTTTTCCAACCCCTGTTTGTGTTCGGGTCCCACCCAGGATCCTCTCTTGGCACCAGATCACTCAAAGTTCCCTCAGCCAGCTGCAACCGCACCATTTCCCTAGCTCTCTCCGTCATGACTCGTAATACCATCTCCTTTTCAGTGGAGTCCATTAATGTATCTAGTAAAACTTGTAAATCATTCCAATCCGGATTCTGAGTTTTTATCACCATTTTAACCACACGAGCCACTCTTTCTGGGTCCTCCCGATACGACCCGGCTGACTGCTTCCATATCATCAAATCGCCTGGGGAAAATGGGACTTTAATCACTACTTTCTCTCCTTGCGCCCCCATCGCTTCCCTCAATGGGGCCATCGATTGAGGGTCCTCCCGACCCTTTTTCCCTTTTCTAGTTCTTTCAGCTGAGGGAGTTCTCGGCTTCTCCTTCACCTTTCTCGCAGGTGACTCTTGAGTATCACTTTTCCCCGAGTCCCAGGAAACCACTTTCTCCCCCCCCACACATTCTGCTCCATCCTCTTCTTCAGAGGATTCTAGAGGGGGGGCACTAGGGGATACAAGCAACGAAATGTCTTCCTCTGTACTCATTAACTTACTAATGCACTCATCACATTTACTTCTATTTTTACATCCTAAGCAACCATCTCCATTCTCTGTCTTTTGCAAGATCATAATTCCACACTCCTTTTGCCACTCTGGTTTGTTTTTGAGAGCATAAAACAAATCAAGATAAGGTATTTCATCCCATTTCTCATTATTCTGTAAAAAGCACATCAAAGGGGTTATAACATCAGGGTTAACAGATCCATTCAAAGGCCACTCTGGGCCACCAGTTTCATATAGCGGCCATTGATGATTACAATAATCAATCATTTTACTTTTATGTAACTCTTGGTGGAATCCTTCCTTTTTCCACCTTCCCAGTAAACATCCCAAGGGGGAATTCCCTGGGACCTTATCATTAGATTGTACCAAAGTCTTAAAGGTTTTAAACGGCATCATCTCTTTTTTTTTTTTCTTTCTTTTCTTTTTTTTCTTCTTTTTTTTTCTCTTTTTCTCTTTTTTTTTTTTTTTTTTACACTTTAAGTTGCTCACACACACACACACACACCAATACTAATACCAATACCAATACCAGTACCAATACCAATACCAATACCAATACCAATACCAATACCAATCTTGCCACTTCTCGTCGCCGCGAGGGGCAAGAGCCGAGCCTGCGAGGCTTTCACCTCGTCTTATGGTCGGCGCCTAGGCTTCCCAGACCATAGACGTCTTTAGCCCAACCCTGCGGGAATCGCCGTCCCGTCTTATTAGGCAGGCACCCAAACCTTAAAAAAAAAATAAAGCACCTTTCGGGCTTACCTTCTCACAGTCGTCCGTCAGGCGCGGGGTCGGGCGCGGGTCGATGACTCCCCAGAAATCACCTGGTGCCGGCGTGGAGTTGATCAGCTCGCGAACCGCCCCAGCCACCTCCGGAGTCCTGCCGCGGTCGCCAGAAAACTGCTGCCCGATCCCCAGAGAAAACACAAACCAACAGAGTGTCAGTTTATGCGGTGCTTTATTTAGGGGCCCCGAGGACCTGAGGACTAATGTCTCAAAGTCAGGGTCCCGAGTTGGTTACAAAAGATGCTTATCTTTTATACCTTTGTTACAAATCTTACTTCATCAGCCTACGTGCAGTCTCCTACGTATTTTACTTTAAACATTCACATTCGTCTTACAGGTAACCTTTCTAAAGGCTATAAATTTTGCACGCTTGCTGTAGCTAAAATAAAGGTTAATTCTCTAAGCTTAACTCCCACCATAGAAACATTTTATTGGTAACCATGTAATCATATTTCACAAGTAATTTGTATACCTATGTACTACATGCTCTACTAAGTCCTTTAAACGTTGTTCCTTGCATCAGCAGATTCTCAGGCCTCATTTCTCAGGTTTCATTCTCATGGGCCTGCACAGGGACCAACTCCTTAGCCTAACTACTGCTAACGGAGGCCTTATGGCAACAACTCCCCCCTTTTGAGCATTCTTCAACCAGTTGCAAGGATGCTCAATTCTCTTCTTCATGCAGCAGTCTCTATATAAGATGGTGGTGGAGTGATTCTTGTCATGACTTCATTTCGGGTCATGGCCTTCATGACTCTTCTCGTATGCATCCTTTCCCTAAAGATCATTCCTAAGAAACAACGATATGCTACAAAAATAATCACAACCAAGATTATAATCATTATTACATATTGAATGACAGAGGATATCCAACCAGAAACCTGGATCCCTAAAGAGCTAAATATTGCTCCAATCCAATTGTGTTCAGCATCTTCTTTGGTTTCCTGTATCTTAGACTATATCATCCAATTGACTTATGTCTTTTTCTACTTCCTTTGTAACGTTTGGGATATGGATACAGCAATGATCTGCTCTATCACGTAGGTACCCGCAGACACCATGTTCCTTTAATAACAACATATCCAATGCCATTCGATTCTGTATAGCCATCCTACTAGTTGCTTGTAGCTGCAAATTCAAATCTTTAAACCCCTTTTTAGTGGCTGATGCTAATCTCTCAGTTTGTCCCAAAAGCCGGTAGAGCATTTCCCTATTTCTATAGGTCGATATGGGAGCAAATAATGATTCTAACATCCAACCCAATTTGACCCCTCCTGATGGTTCATGCCACTCATCTTCTGGATCTATTCCCTCCATGACCTCTCTTTTATTCCTCCTTCCTATGTCCAAATCTGTCAATCTTGATTGTTTCCAGAATGGGCATAATGTGGGCACTCCCAATGTTATTTGGGTCACCAATCCACCTATAGGTATATGTGTGGTCCACATTCCATGTCCCATGACCCATACTAAATTCCCTGGACTCCTTATGGTAGTAGTTTTGCAATTCACCTGCTTTTGTCCTTTTAATTCTCCTTTTATAGAGTGGTTGTATCCTCTACATTCACATCCCCATTTCAGCAAAATCTTCACTGGTACCAGCCCTATCTGCTCTCCTGGTGTATCACACGTAATTACCCTTGTGCAATTCCATGACTCTACTTTCTCTGTCATTTTCCTATGACTTGTTTCTGCTGTCAGAACTTGGGCATGTGTCTGGTTCTTTCTACCAGTCCATTGTATACACCATCCAATTTTCCGCAGATAACTATATGTTTCCAGCAAGCTTGGCCCCCAGATTGCTTGCCATGTAGTCCACTCTTCCTTGCCATCCTGACAAACCACTTCATAGTAATATTTTGTAATGGGCATTTTATGTGATTGTACCTCATCATATTCACACCATCCTACATTTTTGAATCGTCCAATCGTGATGAATTTGGAATTGGGTAAGGCTTCACAATCCCCTCTGCTTCCAGGTGATGACCACTGTTTGTGGAGAGTTGTTGTTTTAACTGTCCACTCAGTACGGTTATGCAACTCTTTCCTACATTCCTTTGTCCCATTTCTGGTGATCGGAGGCATTTCAGTGATAGGAATAATTCCCCAGGGTATGGGATCCCCTGCTGCATGGGGTAAAGGTAGACAAGCAGTTATGGATGACACATTCTGGGTTTTTCCAAAGTCTCGTATCAGTCCTACTACCAGATTTTCCTGTTTAGAGTTTCTTGGTAACCCTACCTCATTATCTACCTGCCGAGTCACTCTCATCTCGCCTAGGTACATCATCGTTCTCGCATGTGCCCACCAATCATCCTGTGCTATCCAACACCAGTAAATGCCTTCATCTTTTCCTGGCTGCACATTCCTTACTATCAGGATAATTGATTCTCCTAATCTCCTTTCTATCTGATACTTCCTTCCAGATGTTAAATTTTTCCCAAACCACCATCCATACTCGGAAAAATGCTGGCCTTCTTTAACTTCACAAGTAAAAATCACATCCTTCCCTTTGGTCACTTGATATTCTCCATGTTGGGCCTTAATTTCAGAGCCTAAGTGGGCCCTTGCCTCCACCTTTCGTAACCCAAAATTCCCTTTCCCTCCACAAGACACTATGCACAGATATATACCTTCTGTCTCTCCTATCTTTGGATCAGTATAATTCAGCCACCCCTTCCCATAAGTTCCCAGAGTCCACCAACTTATATTCCCCAGCTGTCTTTCCCATTGCTGATGTTTATTCTGTTTCCACCACTTGACTTGGATATCCTGATAACATTCCTTTTCCAATTTGAAGGTACAATTTATTCTCAAAGGAGGTCCGTCCCACATATTCACCTGAGTTGAGACTGGAGTTACATTTACAGCTACAGTTTCTTCACTTATTTTCCCAGTATCCCATGGTAAAACCTTCAATTTGAAACTCCCATAATCAAAACTCTCTCTTATCCAGACTACGCAACGATAAATGTCGCTGTCATTTATCGTGACATTGGATAGTTGCAGGGTGGTATTTCCCTTTTGCTCATCCTCATCCCAAACCATAGTTATACCTGTATGAATTTGTCCTGCCCCTTGTCTCCTCCACTTTATATTGATTTCGTCGGATCCAACTTTCTGGTTGTCCGTGAACAGACAGGTCATAGACACATTCATTCCTTCCATCATCACTATTTTGGGTTCGAGTTCTGTAATAACTAAAAATTCATTGGTTAAAGGTAATAAATGGATCAGCAAGAACCCAACTGTCAGAATCTGACCTTGGGCCGGAACACCATTCGAGTGGGGGTTAACGGTTGAACTTCCCAACGGGTCGGCACCTTCTTGACTCGGGTGTAATGTATCCAGTTGTCGATCCCCTCGACTTTTACTGCGGTGAAGGTGGTCATGATCACTTGTCGCGGGCCTTCCCATGTTTCTTTCAGAGGGTCTGTGTTCCAATTCTTCACATAGACCTGGTCTCCCGGCTGGATGTCATGGACAGGATTTTCCAGCGGCAGGGGTCTGTTCCATTGCAGGGCTCCTTTTAGGGCAGTAAGTACCTTATTCAGAGACAACACATAATTAAAAAGCACATCATTCCCTACTACATGAGGGTCTCCCTTTAATACTGTAGCATGATATGGTCTGCCATACAGTATCTCGTATGGACTTACTCCTATCCTCTCCCGGGGTTTAATCCTAATTCTTAACAAGGCTAATGACAGGGCCTGAGGCCACTGGATTTTGGCCTCCTGACAGATTTTCTTAATCTGTCCTTTCAGGGTTTGATTCATCCTCTCTACTTGCCCGCTGGATTGAGGCTGCCATGGGGTATGCAAATTCCAGGTAACATCTAACAGTCGGGCGACTGTCTGTACCACTCCTGCCACAAAATGAGGTCCCCTGTCAGAAGAGATCCCTAATGGAACCCCAAATCTCAGAATGATTTCTCTCATTAATGTTTTCACTACTTCTTTGGCCTGATTAGTTCTGCAAGGGAATGCCTCTGGCCATCCTGAAAACGTGCAGACATACACCAGCAGATACTTGTATCCTTGTGATCGGGGCAATTCGGAAAAATCTATCTGCCAATAATCTCCTGGCTCTGCTCCTACCTGTAATTTCCCTAGTTGTATCTGCTTCCTCACTACTGGATTGTTTTTAAGGCACACTGGGCACATGGCATTCACTCGTTTAGCCATTGTTAACATCTGGTTAGAGATAATTTCCCTCTTCAGAAATTTTACCAATACCTCTGCTCCCCAGTGGCATTTATTATGCTCAGTTTCTAAAATCACCTTCATCAATTTGGTAGGGACCACTACTTGGCCAGTCCCAGTCACATACCATCCCATTGCATTCTTCTGGGCCTGGACCAGCTGTGCCAGTTTCTCATCCTCAGCGGAATAACTGGGTTTTTGTCCCATATAAGGTTGTACTGGTCCTACCTTCGTTGGAATCAGCGCCATTTCAGTCCAGACCTTTCTAGCAGCTTTTTGTGCGATTAAATCAGCCAGCCGATTCCCTCGAAAAATCTTTCCCTCATCTTTCTGGTGTCCTTTCGCATGCATCACAGCCACTTCCACTGGCTTATACACAGCTTCCAGTAGCAGCAGGATCTCATTCCGATGTCGAATGGATGTCCCCTGTGAACTTAACAGTCCTCTCTCTTTCCATAAAGCCCCATGTACGTGCAGAACTCCAAATGCATATTTTGAATCTGTCCATATATTTACCTTTTTCCCACTGCTCAGGACCAGGGCTCTGGTTAATGCTATAATTTCAGCCTTCTGTGCAGATGTTCCTGGGGTGAGGGCCTTAGCTTCCACCACCTGCGTGAGGGTCACCACCGCATACCCGGCATACCTGGTTCCATTCTCTACGAAGCTGGATCCATCGGTGTACAGTTCCCAGTCTGGCACCTCCAGGGGCACATCTCTCAGGTCCGGTCGGCTAGCGTACACCTGTTCGATGGTTTCCACACAGTCATGTGTTAATTCGCCCTCATTCTGCTCACTGCAGAGGAACTCTGCTGGATTGATGCAATTAGTCACTTTGAGCTCAACACCATCCTGTTCTCTGAGCAATGCATGGTATTGTAACAATCTGCTAGAGGACATCCAATGCCCCCCTTTTTGTTCCAAAACTGCCAGTACCATATGGGGCACAAACACCTCCATCTTTCTCCCCAGAGTCAATTTTCGGGCCTCCTGGATCAGTATCACTGTGGCTGACACTGCCCGCAGGCATGCCGGCCATCCTGCGCTCACAGTGTCCAGTTGTTTAGAGAAATACCCAAACAGGCCTCTTCCACGATCCGAGGGTTTGGGTTAGTACGCCCAGGGCTAGTCGCTGCCTCTCATTGACATATAGCTGAAAGTCTTTATTTAAATCTGGTAGGCCGAGTGCAGGTGCCTCTTTCAAGGCCTGTTTCAGATCTAGGAAGGCCTTCTCCTGTGGTTTGTTCCACTGCAGTTGAGACTCCTTTAAAGCTTCATAAAGGGGTTTAGCCATTAGCCCAAAGTTTGGTATCCAGAGTCTACACCAACCCACCATTCCTAAAAAGGATCTTAGTTCTTGGTGGTTTCGGGGTGTGGGTATTGCACAGATAGCTTCAACTCTATTGATTCCCAATTTCCTTACCCCCTTTGAGATTTCACAGCCTAGGTATATCACACTCTCTTGGACTAATTGGGCCTTTTCCTTTGAAACCCGATATCCTCCTTGTCCCAGCATATTCAACAGTTCTATGGTTAGGGTTAAACAGACCTCCCGTTGTTCTGTAGCCAAAAGATGTCGTCCACATACTGGAGGAGAACGTAAGAGAAGGGTGATTCTCTTACCTGAGTCGTCTTCCATTCCTCCAGCTCTTTGGCTAATTGATTTCCAAAAATTGTAGGAGAATTCTTAAATCCTTGGGGAAGTCGTGTCCAAGTGAGCTGCCTTTTTCGTCCGGTATCCAGATTTTCCCATTCGAAGGCAAAATATTTCCTACTTTCTAATGCCAGTGGGATGCAGAAGAAGGCACCTTTTAAATCAATAACTGTAAACCATTGGAATTTCTCTGACACAGATGTTAACAAAGTATACGGGTTGGCCACCACCGGGTGAATGTCTTTTGACAATTGTTGTTTATTGCCCTCAAATCCTGTACTAGTCTATACTTACCATTTGACTTCCTTACGGGAAAAATAGGGGGTATTGAATTCAGATTCATCCTGTAATATCCCTAGCGTAATGAACTGAGCGATTAAAGGGGCTACCCCTTCCCGGGCTTCCAACTTTATAGGGTACTGTTTCACCCTAACAGGTTGTGCTCCCTCCTTTAATTCAATTACCACTGGCTGGGCTGCTTTGGATTTTCCTGGGACTCCTGTTTCCCAAACCCAAGGTACTACTGCCTGCTCTATTTCCTCTGGGACGGGGGTAGGTTCAACTTCTTTAAATACAAATAATTTGGACAATTGTTCATCTGGTATTTCCAGTTTAACTCTTCCTTTTTCAAATATTATTTTTGCATTTAATTGTGCCAATAGGTCCCTTCCAAGAAGAGACTCTGGACAGTTAGGTAAATATAAAAACTGATGATCAAACGCCTTCCCTCCAAATTTAATATCTAGGGGCTGTAAGAAAGCCCTCTCTTCCATTTTTCCCATAGCCCCCACAACTTGAATTTTAGTATCACTTAATGGTCCTAATTTTGTGTTTAATGCTGAATGTGTTGCTCCAGTGTCCACTCTTAATTCATGTTCCTGTCCTCCAATTTCTAAGGTTACCTTGAGATCCTGGTCTAGTCAGCTCTGATTCTGATAGTTTCCTAAAACAAATGCTTGAGCAACATCTGCTGTCCCTGAAGCGAAAGTTCCCATATTTCCCATAGTAGTTGCTCCGTTCCCCATTCCCAATCTCACTGGACATTCGTTTTTCCAATGCCCCATCTGCTTACAAAAGGCACATTGATTAATATCCAACCTTCTCTGGACCCCCAACATATTCCCAGCTCCCCCTCTTCCCTGACTTTGCAGAATTCTCCCGTGACTGATACCTCCTCTCCCTCTTCCCCGCCCCCTTCTATTATCACCCCCCACCGCCTGCTGTAGCACTGCTAACATGCTAGCCTGATGCCTTTTCACTGTTTCCTTTTCCCTATTATTATACACTTTCCAAGCAACTTCCAACATCTTCTCTAAATTCCTCGTGTCCTCCCCTTCTAATTTCTGTAACTTCTTTCTAATGTCTTCCTGCGACTGCCCCATGAAAATCAAAGCCAATTGTAATTTTCCTGATTCTCCTTCCACTTCCAAATTAGTAGATTTCCTGGCTGTCTCTTTCAGCCGTTCTAAAACTGCAGAAGGAGATTCATTTTTATCTTGTCTTACAGAATATAATTTAGACCAATTTAAGGTTTTAGGTATTCCAGTCCTAACTCCCTCAATCAGCAACTCTTGGTAGTCTCTAAGCCTTTTCCAACCCCTGTTTGTGTTCGGGTCCCACCCAGGATCCTCTCTTGGCACCAGATCACTCAAAGTTCCCTCAGCCAGCTGCAACCGCACCATTTCCCTAGCTCTCTCCGTCATGACCCGTAATACCATCTCCTTTTCAGTGGAGTCCATTAATGTATCTAGTAAAACTTGTAAATCATTCCAATCCGGATTCTGAGTTTTTATCACCATTTTAACCACACGAGCCACTCTTTCTGGGTCCTCCCGATACGACCCGGCTGACTGCTTCCATATCATCAAATCGCCTGGGGAAAATGGGACTTTAATCACTACTTTCTCTCCTTGCGCCCCATCGCTTCCCTCAATGGGGCCATTAATTAAAGCTCCTCCCGACCCTTTCTCCCTTTTCTAGTTCTTTCAGCTAAGGGAGTTCTCGGCTTCTCCTTCACCTTTCTCGCAGGTGACTCTTGAGTATCACTTTTCCCCGAGTCCCAGGAAACCACTTTCTCCCCCCCCACACATTCTGCTCCATCCTCTTCTTCAGAGGATTCTAGAGGGGGGGCACTAGGGGATACAAGCAACGAAATGTCTTCCTCTGTACTCATTAACTTACTAATGCACTCATCACATTTACTTCTATTTTTACATCCTAAACAGCCATCTCCATTCTCTGTCTTTTGCAAGATCATAATTCCACACTCCTTTTGCCACTCTGGTTTGTATTTGAGAGCATAAAACAAATCAAGATAAGGTATTTCATCCCATTTCTCATTATTCTGTAAAAAGCACATCAAAGGGGTTATAACATCAGAGTTAACAGATCCATTCAAAGACCACTCTGGGCCACCAGTTTCATATAGCGGCCATCGATGATTACAATAATCAATCATTTTACTTTTATGTAACTCTTGGTGGAATCCTTCCTTTTTCCACCTTCCCAGTAAACATCCCAAGGGGGAATTCCCTGGGACCTTATCATTAGATTGTACCAAAGTCTTAAAGGTTTTAAACGGCATCATCTCTTTTTTTTTTTTTTTTTTTTTTTTTTACACTTTAAGTTGCTCACACACACACACACACACCAATACTAATACCAATACCAATACCAATACCAAACTTGCCACTTCTCGTCGCCGCGAGGGGCAAGTGCCGATCCTGCGAGGCTTTCGCCTTGTCTGACGGTCGGCGCCTAGGCTTCTCAGACCATAGACGTCTTTAGCCCAACCCTGCGGGAATCGCCGTCCCGTCTTATTAGGCAGGCACCCAAACCTTAAAAAAAAATAAAGCACCTTTCGGGCTTACCTTCTCACAGTTGTCCGTCAGGCGCGGGGTCGGGCGCGGGTCGATGACTCCCCAGAAATCACCTGGTGCCGGCGTGGAGTTGATCAGCTCGCGAACCGCCCCAGCCACCTCCGGAGGTCCTGCCGCGGTCGTCAGAAAACTGCTGCCCGATCCCAAGAGAAAACACAAACCAACAGAGTGTCAGTTTATGCGGTGCTTTATTCAGGGCCTGGGGACCTGAGGACTAATGTCTCAAAGTCAGGGTCCCGAGTTGGTTACAAAAGATGCTCATCTTTTATACCTTTGTTACAAGTCTTACTTCATCAACCTACGTGCAGCCTCCTACGTATTTTACTTTAAACATTCACATTCGTCTTACAGGTAACCTTTCTAAAGGCTATAAATTTTGCACGCTTGCTCTAGCTAAAATAAAGGTTAATTCTCTAAGCTTAACTCCCACCATAGAAACATTTTATTGGTGACCATGTAATCATATTTCACAAGTAATTTGTATACCTATATGTACTACATGCTCTACTAAGTCCTTTAAACGTTGTTCCTTGCATCAGCAGATTCTCAGGCCTCATTTCTCAGGTTTGGTTCCCATGGGCCTGCACAGGGACCAACTCCTTAGCCTAACTACTGCTAACAGAGGCCTTATGGCAACACCGGGGGATGCCAGGAGGGATCGCGGGGAATTCCCGGGAATTCCCCCGTGCCCTCCCCCCGCGCTCCCTCGGGCACTTTGGCTTCCGCCTTCCCCGCCCTGCGCCGCCGGGATCTGCCCGGCGCCCGGTGACGTCACTTCACACGCCACCTCCCATTGGCCGCACCAATGGCGGGCCCGGGGCTGTGGGCGGGGCCGCAGCGGAGCCGCGCGATGGCTCCAGCGCTGGGGCTGGGGGCGCTCCTGGGGGACCAGGGGAGGGCGACCAGAGCTCAGGGGGACCCCCGGCACCGGGACTCTTTGCTCACCCATTCCGGAGCACCAGGGAGCCCCTAAAGCCCCATTCCTGGGCGCCGCGATCACCCCGAACCCCATTCCCGGGCATGGGTTCCACTCTGCACCCCCTTATCCGGCACCGACAGCCCCTGCACCCCTTTCCCGGCCATCCCGCCTCTCCCACCCCTCAGAGCCCCGTTTTCGCAATCCTGGAACACCCAAAGCCCCTTCCCAGCCCTCCCAGTCACCCCTTTCCTTCAGCCATGGCCCCGGGCCATCCCCCCGTTCCTGTCCGTGGGATCCGGGGGATTCCTGGTGGCCACGGCGCTGCCCAGGTCACCAAGAGGCGCCGGGAACAGGAGGAGATCCAGGCTGAGGAATTGACAAATCCCCTGGGGCGCACCTGCCTGGAATGGCTCCGCAAATGTGTCAGATATGGGCGGGAGGCACTGGAGCCTAAAGGTGGAGAGGGCACATTTCCCATGGGAATATGGGATTTGGAAATGTGGGATTTGGGAGGGCTAAATCTGGGAACGTGGGAATTCCCATGGAAATTCCATCCATGGATCTTAGTGATCCCATTCCCATGGGACTTGCATGGATGGATCCTGCTGCTCCACCATCCTGATGGGAATTCTGTAGATGGACCTCACTGCCATCCCATTGCCATGGAATTCCACGGGCAGATCTCACTGTTATCCCATTGCCATGGAATTCCACGGGCAGATCTCACTGTTATCCCATTGCCATGGAATTCCACGGGCAGATCTCATCCTCTTCCCATTGCCATGGAATTCCACGGGCAGATCTCACTGTTATCCCATTGCCATGGAATTCCATGGGCAGATCTCACTGTTATCCCATTGCCATGGAATTCCACGGGCAGATCTCACTGCCATCCCATTGCCATGGAATTCCATGGGCAGATCTCACTGTTATCCCATTGCCATGGAATTCCACGGGCAGATCTCACTGTTACCCCATTGCCATGGAATTCCATGGGCAGATCTCACCCTCCTCCCATTGCCATGGAATTCCATGGGCAGATCTCACTGTTATCCCATTGCCATGGAATTCCACGGGCAGATCTCACTGTTATCCCATTGCCATGGAATTCCACAGGCAGATCTCACCCTCCTCCCATTGCCATGGAATTCCATGGGCAGATCTCACTGTTATCCCATTGCCATGGAATTCCATGGGCAGATCTCACTGCCATCCCATTGCCATGGAATTCCACGGGCAGATCTCACTGTTATCCCATTGCCATGGAATTCCACGGGCAGATCTCACCCTCCTCCCATTGACATGGAATTCCATGGGCAGATCTCACTGTTATTCCGATGCCATGGAATTCCATGGGCAGATCTCACCCTCCTCCCATTGCCATGGAATTCCATGGGCAGATCTCACTGTTATCCCATTGCCATGGAATTCCATGGGCAGATCTCACTGCCATCCCATTGCCATGGAATTCCACGGGCAGATCTCACTGTTATCCCATTGCCATGGAATTCCATGGGCAGATCTCACCCTCCTCCCATTGCCATGGAATTCCATGGGCAGATCTCACTGTTATCCCATTGCCATGGAATTCCACGGGCAGATCTCACTGCCATCCCATTGCCATGGAATTCCATGGGCAGATCTCACCCTCCTCCCATTGCCATGGAATTCCACGGGCAGATCTCACTGTTATCCCATTGCCATGGAATTCCATGGGCAGATCTCACTGCCATCCCATTGCCATGGAATTCCATGGATGCATCTCACTGTTACCCCATTCCAGGCCCCCCTGATGTCCGTGTGTCCGGCAAAGTGGAACACGGGATCCTGATGTTGTCCTGCCCCGTGTACAGATGTTACCCCAGCACCTCGGGGATCAGCTGGATGAAGGGGGATGAAATCCGGGATCGTTCCCAACAGTGACGGCACCTTCCACACCTGGGCCAGGATGGAGGCGCTGCCGGAGGAGCGGGAGCAGCACCGGTGCCGGGTGGAGCATCCCGGAATGCCGGAGCCCGGGATCTTCTCCTGGGCTGAGCCTGGGAATGTGCAATGTGCTAACTGGGAGTTTGGGAATGTGGAGCAGTGGGATGGGGGTTCCCTGCCCCTCCTCACCATCCCGAGCTTCCCAGAGCCGCAATCCAGCGGGAATCTCACCCTGGTGGTCGCTGTGTCCGTCATCGCTGCCATCGTGGTCATTCTCCTCATCGGATTCAGCGTCTGGAAGCTCCAATCTGGCTCTCCCCAAACCCATCCTGGGGGGTCACCCTGTTCTTCCCCCCCTCCCAAGACTCCTGGAAATCCCCCCATGACCCGACCAGCCCCAAATCCTCCTGGGTCCCCTGTAAGCCCCTCATGGGGATTGCTGGCATTGTCCCCGTGTCCCCTCCTCCAGGACTTTGGGGTTCCACCCTGACCTGTCTGTGTCACCCCGGTATTTTCCAGAGCCCCCCCCCCATGATTGTGGAGGGCAGGGGCCGAGTGCTGGTGCCCCCCTGCCTGCAGCAGATCCGGGGGTGAGGGGAATTCAGGGGAGTCCCTTTGTATTTTGGGTCCCCTGGCAATTGGGGTGACCCCCCGGTCCCCCAGGATCTCCCTGAACACGCTGACACTGCCCGGGCACAGTGAGAAGGTTCAGACCCAGCACGGGGTCCCAGCTCTGTCACCTGCACTGCCCAGGTACCCCCCAAACTCCCGAGAACCTCCAACCCCCCTGTGACACCCCAACCTCCCCTGGAACCCCTAAAACATCCCTGGGACCCTCCAAAAACTCCCCAAGACTGCAAACGCCCCATAGGAAACCCCTAAACCCTCTCAGGACATCAAAATTCCCATGGGACCGCCCAACACCCCCCCAGACCCCCCTGAGAAGGTTCATACCTGGCACGGGGACACATCACCATCACCGGCATCACCCAGGTACCCCCAGACCCTCCCGGGACCCCCAGACCCTCCCGGGACCCCCAAACCCCCCACTGGGGCTCCTCTACCAGAATCAACGCCATCGCCCCCCGTGTCCTGCAGGTGACCGGGGAGGGGGAGCTCGCCCCAAATATCCTGGGCGGTTTTTTTGAAGGGGGGAGGGATAGTTGGAGCTCACAGAAAATATATTTGCGGCTCCCTGGGCTTTTTTCTGTCGGGGCCGGGCAGCTGGATGTTTGCACCTTGCAGGGCTCCAAAGCTGAGGCGCAGATGCCCCTCAAGGGGACATGGGGGGTCCCCGGGAGGTGTTTTTGGGGGGTCCCGGTGGCGGTGCCGGCAGAGCCCCGGCGGGGGCGGGTCCCCCCGCGGCCGGGGTTGGGCTCCCTTAACTTGGTGTCTGTCCCTTTGGGGCTGACCCTGCCCGCCAGCAAAACCCTGCGGGCCTGTTGTGGTTTGAAAGGAAAACGAATGAGAGGCTCCAAGTCAGAGATATAATTTAAGGAGAAGAAAGGTAAAAAGGTAAAAATAAAATAAAAGAAATGCAATAACACAAAGGATCACTGACAGAGTCAGAATACAACCTGAGCAGGATGGTGGAAGCAGTCCAGGTGAGGTGCTCTTCCTGAAGCAGTGGTCCTGTAGAAAGGTCTGGGAGCTCTGGTTCTCTGGTCATCCAGTGGGTAAGTGCCCTGGCACTGTCCCACATACCAGCTTATATCCAGGTGGGAATGCTTGGCTCCTCCCCCTGGGCAGAGCATCTCACAATAGGATGAGAAGTGTGAAGTGGGTCCTTGATGTCCCATTAAACAGAGATAACCCCTGGAGGGAGTTACCTGTGACTCATGGGCCAGGCGTTAATGGGCCATTAGCAGAAGACACCCCAAAGGTCATTAGCAGAAGGGGCAGGGGGCTTGGGAAAACACTGCCCCACCTGGTTTCAACAGCTCATGAAGATGGTGATAGAATAAATACTTTGTGTACATCCTACACTGCAACCCAGGACAGGGCCCCAGAGAAGCAGAGGTGCCCTGGGACACTGCGGGGCCTTGTGGAACCAGGGGACCACAGTGACACTGGGGATCTCCTCTTTTCACAACTGTTTGGAAAACTGCAATATCAGTAATTGCTACCATGCCAGAGGCTTAAATAATCCACTATGGTCACTAGTGTTTAAAAGGATTACTTTGATTTCTCCCTGATAATCTGCATCAATTCCTTCTCCCATGACAGCAACACTTTTCAAGGCCAAGCTCCAGTGAGCAGTTCTCAAACCTCCAGTGTCCTGCAGGAATCTGAGTTCCTATTCCTGTATTGATAACTCTCATTGGCTTCTGATTTATCCTAATTAACACTAATGCATGAAGGTCCAGCCCTGCAGCCTCTGGGGTGGCCCTGTCAGGGGCCATTCACACCCAGAACAATTTCCCCACAAGTCAAAGTCTCCCTGTGCACGGTTGGATTTGCAAATTGGGTGCAGCCGTGCACATCCAGGGGTTTCCATTTCCACACTGGGCCCGTTGTTAAGGGGATGGAGAACATCTGTGGGATGGGTTCTCCATCAGGACAGGTTCCCATCTCCTCGTTGTTTCAACTGCTCTTTCAACTGCCCCTTTGTCTGTTCAATCAATCCTGCAGCTTGTGGATAGTCTGGTACAGGAAAAAGCCAGCAGTCCTAATCACTGTATTTTTCACAGGAACAGACAAAGCATTCCACATCACAGGGTCAGCAAACCCCATAAAAATTGCCAATTTCATCCCTTCCTCCTTTATTCCTACTGTGCAATCTCACAAAGTTTACCACTGACATTTGGGTCCTGGCCACTGCTTTTCTGGAGGGTATTTAGTGTTCCATCCCTGAGCAGCCAAAGGTGGCAAATCAGTATTGTCAGCATTAATTCACATTATTATTATTATTATTTCACATATAAAGATATAGATATAAACAGAGATTTAGATATAGTGTGGCGTGAGGCTGGTGGGTTGGAGACAGACACAGGACACAGTGTCTTCTTGAGTTCTGACCAACAGCCACGATTTATTGTTCCAAACTCCCTTTTATGGTGACTTTGAATTCCCCGGGCTTGGAAAGACAAACTGGTTGGGAATCTCTGCCCTGCCCAGAGCTCTGGCCAGTGCTGTGTCTGCAGCCAGGGCTTGCGTGGGCTTGGCTGAGCTCTTTGTTCCCCCAGGGACTTCTAGAACAAGCCAGGTCAGCCCAGTTGGGTCTGTTCTGATCAGACTCATTATGTCCAGCTGTAAACCACCTGCACCTTGCTATATCTCCTGCCTTGGTCTTTATTAAAATGCCAATTGTTTTCTGTTATCCCATTTGCAAGGGCCCTTTTGCAGACAGGGGAACAGAAGACAGCATGGGTTTAGTTTGAAGGAGGTTTTGACAAACTGAATCCTCCTCAGGCAGTGATGTGTCCCATGTACCACTGGAGCTGCAGCACTCACTGCCAGGAGCTGTCAGGTGAGATCACAATCTTCTAGGCTGGCATGTTACAGGTTAACTGCTTATGGTTCCAAATTACAACTTAACACCAAAACAGGAGAGCATTCAACTTTTAAAACTCTGAGAAAAACAACCAATTAACAGAAAGACAATTTCTAAACAGAAAAACAGTTTGTAAACAAACAGAATCCTTAAAGGAAGGGTCACTTGAAGAGTCCCAGGTCTCCATGAGGTTGGTGAACAAGCTGTTCACTGTCCCACACACGGCTCCACACCGTCTGCTTTTAACATTTGATAATTAACCATGCAATTAGTTCAAAGACGGTGGGTGCGTCTTTTTTGATTGATGAGGTAGAAACATTCATTCTAGAATGTGCAGAGGATCCGGCCAGTGTGTATTCCACTGTCCAGTAACACCCGTAGGATGAAAATTAAAAAGGAGAATAAACACAGTGATCCACACCTCTGGGCATATCCGGTGGACTTGTCTGTTTGTGATGGTTTGCTCTCCTGTTTGGAGAGCAGCTTTTGCCTCTGGGGTTAATTTTCTGGGGGAAGTTAATTCAGAGTCACCCTTTAGGAGGTCAAATAAAGGTGCTAATTGAGAGTCAGTCAGTCCTAGGTAAGGTCTGACCCAGCTCATGGTACCCAAGAGGTTTTGTGCATGGTTTAGAGTTGGAATTTCGGGTGAAAATTGAATTGTTTGTGGCTGTATAGTCTGGTTCATTAGTTTGAGTCCCAAATATTTCCAGGCTGGTTGCTGCTGCACTTTCTCTGGTGCTACTTGCAGCCCAACTGTTTTGAAGGCTTGCAACAGGCTCGGTTGGATCAGTGAGAGTTCTTTTTTGGTTTGGGCTGCAATCAAAATGTCATCCATGTCATGGTAACAGTGTGCCCCTGGGAATTGTTCTCTCACTGATGAGAGTACCTGGGCTTTCAGGGCATCTAGTTTCTCCTTTTTAAGGCACCACTGTGGTACCCACACTGGCTGAGCAGTTTTAGAGCCATTTTAGAGCCACTGTGGGATACTTTACACCCTCTAATACAGTGGCCCCTGTCAAAAATCCGTTCCCACCTCAGCCCACTCCAGAGCCAGAGAACTCTGGGAAGGGCTTCCCATCCAGGAATTTTGGATAGGACTGATTCCTCACCTTTAGGTTTAAAAAGTGACACTTTGTGGTGATTCAGCCAAACGATGCCAGTTTTGTTTTACCGGTGGGCAGGGTCAGCACCAAAGGCACAGACACCACCTGAAGGAAACAGTGAAATTTACTGCAGTGCAAAGGAGCAGCAAAGGAGCAGCTCAGCAATGCAGCCAGTCATCACTACCAAAGGCTGCCCACAGGGAGTGAGAAAGATCCATCCCCAGCTCCCCTCAGCCTTTCCCAGCACCCACACCCACACATCATCTGGGGGAAGCTGTCACAGCCAAGGGCTGCAGAGCCTCTCCCGGGCACTGGGAATTCCTGCAGCTCCTCCAGCCACAGGGGAGGCTCCAGCCTGGCTGGGAGAGGGCCCAGCTCTGATAGTGCTGAATAAACAAACTGACAGCAGCACTTCTGGTGCAGGAACATCTGGTTTCATTCTCCTCTTGGGTCCCTCCCAAAGCCTGGCCAGGGCCCAAGGAGGAACCAGGGGAGTTGCCTTTGACCACACAGCCCCAAACAAGGCCAGATGTCAGATTTCATGGCCTTGTCTGGCTTCTAAACACACAAAGGTCAATACATGTTTCACTAAGGAGTGCATACATCTATTACAACGCTAATGATCAGGGATATTTTGTTAATGAGCAGATACAAAGATAACCTTTGGCTGGAAGGTTCATCCAGAGGTCACCTTTGGCTCAGGGCCTGTTGTTCAGGCCTCAGTCAGGCCTCTTGTCCAGGCCTTGGCACTTCAGGCTTTAGTGCTGGGCTTGACACTGCTGCCTTAACCCTGGGACTGGATGAGCTCACAGGCCTTTCCCAACACACAGGATTCTGTATTTCCATGATTTGATCTGCTGGACTCAGTCAGGTCCATGTTAGCAGCATTACTTTGGTCAAAAAGTTCCCTCTTGCTCAGCTCTTGTGGCCTCAGGCTGCAGCTCCTTCAGCTCCTGGTGCTGAGCTGCTCATTCTGAACGAGATGACTCGGAGAGAATACAGTTCATCCAATTCCTTCTGGGACACTGAGAGGGGAGGGTGTGCAAACAGGAGCATTGTTTGGTGTCGCCTCCTCTCTGCCCTTCACGCCTTTCAGCGCTTAGAAACAGCCGAGAGCTTTCTCCAAGAGTGCAGTGAAGCAGCTGCTCCTGCTCCCAGCTCTGGCTCTCTCCAGGCTCTGCCCTTGCCTGGTTTTGTCCCTCTTGCTGTGCCCTCTGTTCCCCTGGGGCTCGGTGGCTGCTGCCCAGGACTGTGGGACTGGCACAGATCCAGTGTCCAGACCCTCCTTTCTCTGCCCCTGGAGCTGCCTGGTCACAGCAGCCTTTTCCATCTGGGAGCTCCACATGGAGAGGGAGTCCCCACCTCTGTTCCTTGCACAACCCCCAGGAGCCCAGGGCTGCCATCTCAAGTCCCTGCTGGCCCTGAGGGCTCCCAGGTGCCTCAGGCTGCTGTGACACCCCTGCACACGGGAGGGAACAGTGGCAGGGGCTGTGCTGAAAGTCAGCTCCATGTGCTGCTGCTGCTGCGGGGGTCGTTTGTCCAGCCCTGCCCCAGAGTGAGGGATCAGATCCAGGCCCTGCTGCTGCTCCCTGGGGATCAGGCACAGTTTGGTGGTTGCTGTCAGGGCCAGCAGAAGCCGTGGCTGGAGCAGCAGGTGCTGACAGTGCCCCAAGGCCCGGGGCCAGAGGGGTCCCTGGGCTGGGGCTGGCAGGGAGCTGCCCCTTGTTCTCCCTCTGCCTCCTGCAGAGCTGGGCCGGGCACAAGTGGGGCAGCACAGCAAACAGGGAGCCTGCCAGGCTCTTCCAGCCCTGTCTGCTCAGAGTTTGGGCCTTGGAGCTGCAGGTGGACAAAGGCAGCTGCTTCTGCTCCCTCTGTGTGTCCCCGTGTTGAGCAGTGCTGCTCCATCAGTCTGTGCCCAGCAATGGGGAAAAGCCTCAGCCCTGCAGGGCCAGGAGCTGCCAGGTCATTCCTTGCTTAGGACATGTTTTCTATTAAAAAAAAAAAAAAAAAAAAAAAAAAAAAAAAAAAAAAAAAAAAAAATTAAGAAAACAGAAAAAATGTGAAAGATAAAAACAAACCCCAAGTGCGGTGTAGTGAAAAATGCTTCATAACTTGAGATAAAGAGATAACTGATCTTTTTAAAATGAGATCTCAGTTATTTACTTTGTGCTGATGGCATGGATCCATCCTACTGGCTTCAGCAGCCTTTTCAAAAAGATTTTGTGGTTTGTTTCCACTATTTTTTAAAATTGTGGTTGAAGCAATAGGAAATTGGTTTGTGCCCCACCAGCTCCAACCACGACTGGGAACCTAAACTTTGCCAAAGCCCAAATCCTTTAGAAGATGACCTTCCTTCTCACCCTGTGAATGAGCTGCACATTCCCTTTGAAACTGCCAGGGGTTTCTTAAAGACGCAAAGTCCCACTTACAGCTTTTTGCTCTGGTTGGGAAGTGCAGAAGGGCAATTCTTCATCCACCAGCTCCAGACTGCACTGCCTTAGGAACACCGTCCACTCGGCAGGTTTTGCTCACTTGTGGCACTTCTGGAGGAGGAAGAAAGGGCAATTGCACAATTCCAGCCAAAAAGGAATGAAGAGTGGGACAGACAAAACATCCTGTGGAGATCCGGGTGTTCAGCTGGGACTGTGGAGTGTCTGGGTTCTTGCCAATTGGATGTGGATCCCTAACTGCAATCTCTTGGCCTGCAGGAGAGTCTCACTCACCTGCAAAAGCAGAAAGCTCACTCAGTGTGCTCAGAACGGGCTCGTCTGATGCAAAGCTGTCAGAGCCATGTGAGGGCAGAGCCAGCCCAGCTGTGCCTGGGGCTGAGCTCAGAGCCCTGAGCAGCCTCAGCACCCGCAGAGCCCAGCTGGAAGGAGAGAAACCAGAAACCACCCGTGAGCTGAAGGCTCCTGTCCCCTTGTCCCAACCGCCCGCAGTGCCCAGGCCATGCTGGCCGTGCTCAGAGCTGGGCACAAACCTGCCCATCACTGCTGCCTTTGGGGGCAGAGCAGGAGGGCAGGACATGTGCCCAGCCTGCAGCCAGCCACGGCACATCCAGCCCTCAGCAGCTGCCCAGAGCCAAAGAGCAGCTTGACAGCCGAGTGAAGAGTGTGTTGCATCCGCCCCAGCAAAGGGAGGAACCTTTGGTGCCTGGCCAGGCCGTGCCATGCCCAGATCTGGGAGCATCCCCCTGGCTGTGGACTCACCTGCAAATTGGGCAGGGAGCGTGTCTGAAGAAGGTGCCAGAATCCACGTCGATCATCTTCAGCTGCCGGTGACCAGGTCAAGGAGAAGATTGTTGTCCTTGACGTTGTCCTTGGTGTCTCCAGCAGCAGCCCCAGCTCATACAGCTTCTCCAGGGGCTTCTCCTTCCCTGGGGGCAGGACCAGGCTCTCAGTGCTCTGCCCAGGGCCCCAGCCATCAATGAACCAGGACAAGCAAAACTAGGGTGGATGGTGGCCACCAGTGCTTGCCTACACCAGGTCTCCAGCTCAGCTCCAGCACAGATCTTCCCATCTGATGGTCCCTGCTCAGAGCTTTTGCCCCTCAGGCAGGACAAAAACAGTCTGCTTTTCTTTAGCACTGATTGCCATGAGATGTGTGGAGCTGTTACCTGCCAGGTTTTGGATCAAATTGTGCACATGGATCTCTCCCATCTTCTAGGGCAGGTGAATGCCCTCCAGCCAAAGATCATTGAAGAGGTCTTCTAAGGATGGCCTGTCCAAGGGCTGCATGGACAAACACCTCCTAATAACATTTTGGCACTCTGAAGAGAGAAACCAGAAACCACCAGTCAGTTGGAGAAGGATCCCGGCTGCTTTGCCCCCCACTCCTGTGCCCAGGCCATGCTGGGTGTGCCCAGAGCTGTGCCTCAACTTCCCCATGGATCCTCTGTTGGGAGGAGAGCAGGAGAGCAGGACATGTGCCACCTCCTCAGCAGCTGCCAGAGCAGGGTGCTCATGAGGCTGCTGCTGTCTCCCAGCACAGGTATTCCCCTGGGCCCAGAGATGAGGACCCACCTTGAGAGAGCCATCGTGGCAACAAGATCCGCCCCCAGATGATCTGCTGGCCCCTCCTGAACGGGTGCTTCTCCAGGACCAGCTGGTACAGCAGGAGGCCCAGGGACCAGACCGTTGCTGCCTCGCCTCCTCCTCCGGCAGGAACCTCCTCTCCGCCAGGAAACCCGAGAGCTCCTGGCACCGCTCCGGACGCTCCAGCACCAACAGGAAGCTGTTGGGGAGCTCAACCCCCTCCAGGAGCTGAATGATCCCACCACAGCCAGAGGACACCTTGTCCAGCAGCACGATTTCCTGGGGCGCACGGGCGCCGTCGGGCTGCGGGAGGAGCACGATGCCGTCACTGGGGCTGAGGCCGTGCCAGGGCTCCGGGACCCCTCACCCAGCCCCGGATGCTCTGGGCCCCCGCTCAGCCCACGCCCGCTCTCCGTGCAGGGCTCCCGCCGGCTCTTCCCCTGCCGGGGTCGGGGTCGGGGCCGGGGCCGGGGCCGGGGTCGGGGTCAGGGTCGGGGTCGGGGTCGGGGTCGGGGTCGGGGTCGGGGTCGGGAACGGGAACGGGGACGGGAATGGGGACGGGGACGGGAACGGGGACGGGGCAGCCCCGCACGGGGACGGGGACAGGAATGGGGACAGGGCAGCCCCGCCCGGGGACGGGGACGGGGACGGGAACGGGAACGGGACAGCCCCGCCCGGGGCCCGGCCCTGCAGGGGGAGAGGGAGGGGTCGGGACAGGGACACCGAGAGGGGCTGCCGAGACCGGGAAAGGGACACCGGGAGAGGCTGCGGAACACCGAGACAGAGTGCGGGACAGTGGGAGAGGGAGAGGAGGAACAAGAGAGACACGGGGAGGGTCGTAGAATCCGTAGACTCGCGGCCGCCGCTGCAGCTGGAGCCCCGGGGCCGTTTGTCCGCGTGTCCGTTCCACGCTCGAGCCCCGCGCTCCCCGGGGACAGCCCCTGAGCCTGTCCAAACACGGCAACTTGGCCGTGCTGAGCCCAGATCCAGAGACCTGACTCCTGCGCCGTGGCACAGGAATCCCCTCGGTCGCTGCTGTGCATTGTCCCTGCTGAGGCTCAGACACTGTCAGGGCACATTCCCTGCCTGCAGGATTCCTGCCCGACCCAAGCACTGCACTTATGTCTCCAGCATTACTTTCCCACAAAAACAGGGCAAGGCAAACTGTGTGTACAGCCCGTGGTATTTTAGAGCGTCTAAAACTCACTTGGCCATCAGCCTTAGAGGTGAGAGCCATTTGGAATTAATGGCATAAATGGAGAAGTAGAGCAACATGGAAAAGGGAAGCATAAAAATAGATGAAAACATCTTGGTTTATTTCTTGCGTTTTCATTTCACTTCTGGAAAGCTGTTTCAGTTTCCCAGGAATCTTCTCCACAGTCCCAGCTGCTCTTTTCAAGAACCTTTCCTGGAGAACGAGGTCGAGCTTCTGTCACAAGATGTGCCACCAACTGCAGCTTCTCTTGGGTTTCCATACTGGGAGTGCAGCACGACTTTTGCAGCAAAGCAGGACAAATGTTTGGAGAACTTTACAATTTGTCCTTTCTTTTCCTTGTGGACTGAGGACGTGTGCCACTGGTAAGGTTTCCATTGTTACTGTTCTAACCCAAGAAAGCAGGAGGTGGTACCAGGACCTGTTGGGGAATGCAACCCTGACTGAAGCCAGAGAAAGAATCTCTCTGACACTGTGAGGCCATGAGGAACCGTGAGGAGCCGTGAGGGGCCATGAAGGGCCGCGAGGGGCCGTGAAGGGCCGTGAAGGGCCGTGAAGGGCTGTGAAGGGCTGTGAGGGGCCGTGAAGGGCTGTGAAGGGCCATGAAGGGCCATGAGGGGCCATGAAGGGCTGTGAAGGGCCATGAAGGGCCATGAGGGGCCATGAAGGGCTGTGAGGAGCTGTGAGGGACCGTGAGTGGCTGTAGGGACAGAGGGACTGTGAGGAGCCATGAGGGGATGTGAGGGTGTTGAAAACGCGGTCGAAAATCTACATTAAAAAAAAAAAAAAGGCCAATCATTTGTTGTAACAAAAGGACTATTGGAACAGCAAAAGAGTCGAGCTAGTCCCAAACCCCTTAGGACAAGCCAGAGTAACAATGTATGTATGGTACCATATGGACACTTCCCTCTCCAAGCAACAGCGTCCCCCAGAGAAAAGGCACTCCCTCAGCCTGTCAGCCCTTTTTATCTTCTCCCTTCTTCCCGTGATTGGTGGATTTTGGATCCTCGAGATGATTGGCTTATTTTTTGGGGTTCTATTGGTCCTTAGCAGGAGCTTCTCTGGACCAATCATTTTTTCCCGCCTTTGAATGATTGGTCAGTTCAGTCCACCAATCACTGACTCGGAGGAATATCCTGATTCGGATCCTACTGCGAGCGGAGAAAGATCCCTTCTTTCCTCTCTCTCTCTCTGGTGGCAGCCTGGCAAATACTCTAACAACTCTTTACCTGTAATTTCCTACGCCCCTACTATTTAATGACAATTCATAAAAACTTGCAATTATAACTATACAAAACTTATAGTAACAACTGGTACAAAGCTAAGGATGGAAATAACTCTTATGGTATACATAAACATCTGTGACTGACAGGTACAAACAGGAATGGAAACTTACAAGATACATATCTACACACCTAGAATTAAGTCTAACTTTAAACGTTTATAACAAGGGACTGTGAGGGGCCATGAGGGGCTGTGAGGGGCCGTGAGGGGCTGTGAGGGGCCATGAGGGACAATGAAGGGCTGTGAGGGGCCATGAGGGGCAATGAGGGGCCATGAGGGGCCATGGGGGGCTGTGAGGGGCCATGAGGGGCTGTGAGGGGCCGTGAGGGGCTGTGAGGGGCCATGAGGGACAATGAAGGGCTGTGAGGGGCCATGAGGGGCCGTGAGGGGCCAGGAGGGGCAATGAAGGGCTGTGAGGGGAAATGTGGGGGTGTGAGGGGCCATGAAAGGCCGTGAGGGGCCGTGAGGCGCCATGAGGGGCAATGAAGGGCTGTGAGGGGCCATGAGGGACAATGAGGGGCTCTGACGGGCAATGTGGGGCTGTGAGGGGCCATGAGGGGCAATGTGGGGCTGTGAGGGGCCATGAGGAGCAATGAAGGGCTGTGAGGGGCCATGAGGGGCAATGAAGGGCTGTGAGGGGCCATAAAGGGCTGTGAGGGGCCATGAGGGGCTGTGAGGGGCCATGAGGGGCCATAAAGGGCTGTGAGGGGCTGTGAGGGGCCATGAGGGGCAATGAAGGGCTGTGAGGGGAAATGTGGGGGTGTGAGGGGCCATGAAAGGCCGTGAGGGGCCGTGAGGGGCCATGAGGGGCAATGAAGGGCTGTGAGGGGCCATGAGGGGCAATGAAGGGCTGTGAGGGGAAATGTGGGAGTGTGAGGGGCCATGAGGGACAATGAGGGGCTCTGACGGGCAATGTGGGGCTGTGAGGGGCCATGAGGGGCAATGTGGGGCTGTGAGGGGCCATGAGGGGCAATGAAGGGCTGTGAGGGGCCATGAGGGGCTGTGAGGGGCCATGAGGGGCCATAAAGGGCTGTGAGGGGCCATAAAGGGCTGTGAGGGGCAATGAGGGACTGTGAGGGGCCATAAAGGGCCATGAGGGACCATGAGGGGCACTGAAGGGCTGTGAGAGGCCATGAGGGGCTGTGAGGGGCCGTGAGGAGCCTCAGCCCTGACAGGACAGGTGTCCCACCATGTCCCCAGGGTTGGGCAGCCGTGAGGGGCCACAATCTGATGTGGTGGCAAAGCAGGCTTGAGGCACCTCTGGGACAGGATGAGACCCTTCCCCAGCTCCAAACCACACCAAATCCACTATTAATGGGACTTTCCATCTGTATTTCAACTTGAAATAGACCATATAGTTTAATCCCAGTGAGAGAAGTAGGGAATTCTCCCAGTGAGCGACATCCAGCCATTGTTAATAATGTGTAGGATTTAAAAGTCTGAACAATGAAAAGTAATACTCATAAATAATTAAAAAAAAAAAAAAAATAAGAAGAAAGAAACCCCCAAATCCCAGCACCACATCAGAATGACAAACCTCATTTTTCTTTATTATCACGAGGTTCATGAAAACAAATCCTGTTTACCTCTCCACCTCACACCTCCCTAGAAATCCCTGGGTTTCAAACTACTGGAGACAACAGTCACCCTAAAAACTGATATACACAGATGGAATGATTTTCAAAAGTCTTAATTGGATTCACCCTTTATTGGGAATCACCACAAAGGAATTATCCCCCTCATTTCAATTGTTAAAAGAGGACCCAGCTCTCTCTTCCCCATGGCAGCTGACAAACTGCCCAAAAGGCTTTAGAGATGGGAAGTGATAAATCAATACGTTCTTTGCCACGTGTCGAAACCCAGATTTGCCTTTGTGGCTGTTTGTGATTCTCTTGTACTGTCAACGGACCATTTCTTTGCCAGGTATAAACCCACGAGGGTTGAAGCCTGATGACATTTGGCAGACATATGTAACACACATTACGAGCTTTGGACTTGTAAATGTGTCCGTGTTTGTATTGATACCTTTTCCAGATTCATGGTAGCAACAGCACACGAGGCTGAGAAATCAAGAGATGCTTCAGCACCATGGGTGTCCCTCAAGAGATAAAAACAGACAATGGATGTGCATATGCATCTCATAAAACACGAGAATTCTTCCATGCTCGGGGTATCAAACACGTCACAGGTCTTGCCCATTCCCCAATTGTAGGTACATCTAGTATTAACACTACTTTTGTTACTGATTTACCACCTGTGTGCTTCACATGGATTTGAACATGTACCTCTTTACCTTGTGCTAAATTTTCTATGCCAATGCATTTAATACACGTACACTCAGAGAATGCAAGAAAATTGATTGCTGGTAGATCTGCGGTGGGTTTTCGGCCAGTTTTGGTGTTTTTAATTCAAACCGGGCGATTTTAGGACCGCGCGTCCCCTTGGCCCCGCCCCTTTCCCCTCATGGTTCCCGCCCTGTCCCTGACCCCGCCCCTTTCCCCTCATGGTTCCCGCCCTGTCCCTGACCCCGCCCCTTTCCCCTCATGATTCCCGCCCTGTCCCTGACCCCGCCCCTTTCCCCTCATGATTCCCGCCCTGTCCCTGACCCCGCCCCTTTCCCCTCATGATTCCCGCCCTTTCCCTGACCCCGCCCCTTTCCCCTCCCAGTCCCCGCCCTTTCCTTGTCCCCGCCCTCCCAGTCCGGGGCCGGGCCCGGGGGAGGAGGAGGGAGGGAGGAAGAGGCGCAGCGGCCGCAGGAGCGGGAGGAGAAGACGAGCGGAGGGAGCGGCGGCTCCAGCTCTGCCTGGGAGATTTTCGGCCCATTTTGGCGATTTTATGTCAAACCGGGCCCTTTTAGGACCGCGCGTCCCTTTGGCCACGCCCATTCCCCTCACGATTCCCGCCCTGTCTCCGGCCCCGCCCTTTTCCCCTCCCAGTTCCCGCCCTTTCTCTGGCCCCGCCCATTCCATTATTTCCCCGCCCTTTCATTGGCCCCGCCCCTTTCCCATTTAGCCCCGCCCATCTACTGGCGCTTCCCCTCGGCGCATGCGCACATCACCCGGAAGTAGCTTCTACTGGGCGCCGCCATCTTTTCTCCCGGTCTCCCGGCCCGGTTCCAGCATGTCCGAGACCTACGGTGGGGCAATGGGGGATCTGTAGGGGATCTATAGAGGATTTATAGGGGTCTGTAGGGCTCGGGGGGAGCTGGGGGGTCTCTTCAGGGGATTTGGAGGTGTCTATATGGGATTTGGCGCGGTCTATAGGGGATTTAGGGCTGTCCGGGGGTCCCTAAAGGGGGTTTGGGGGTCCATAGGGGCTCTATAGGGGGCTGGGGGATCTATAGCGGGGCCCTAAAGGGGGTCCGGGAGTCCCTAAATGGGGTCTAGGGGTCCCTATAGGGGATTTGGGTGGACTTTGGGGAGATTTGGGGCCGTCTATAGGGGATCTTTAGGGGTCTGGGGGTCCCTATGGGGGATTTGGGGGATCTGGGGGGTCTCTATAGGGGATCTGTGGGGTCTATAGGGGATCTATAGGGGGTTCAGGGGGTCTGGAGTCTCTATAGGGGATCTGGGGGTTCCTATGGGGGGTTTTGGAGGGTCTGGGGGTCCCTAAAAGGGCTTTGGGGGTCCCTATAGGGGATTTAGGGGGTCTATGAGGGATCTGGGGGGGTCTCAGGGTCTCTATAGGGGAATTTGGGGCCCTTCAAGGCAATTTTTGGGAATTTCAGGTCCAAAATTTGGGAATTTTGGGCACCTCCAGAAGGGATTTTTTGGCAGTTTTGGGCTCCAAACTTTGACATTTTGGGTCCAAACTTTGAAATTTTGGGTTCCAAACTTTGAATTTTTGGGGCAAATCCCAAAGAAAGGAAATTTTGGGGAATTTTCTATGAAATTTTGGGATTTTCTAAATTTTTTTTTCCAGATTTTCTCTTCAAGTTCCTGGTGATCGGCAGCGCCGGCACCGGCAAGTCCTGCCTCCTGCACCACTTCATCGAGAGCAAATGTAGGAAATTTTGGGAATTTTTTGGGGAATTTTGGGGATTTTGGGAATTCTGGGGGGTTGGGGGATTTTTGGGAATTTTTTGGGATTTTTTGGGGGATTTTTTGGGGGATTTTGGGGGGATTTTTTTGTGATTTTTTTTTTGATTTTTTGGGGTGTTTTCTGTTGGTCTTTGGGGGAATATTTTGGGAATTTGGGGGGATTTTTGGGAATTTTGGGGGGTTGGGGGATTTTTGGGAAATTTTGGGGAAATTTTTTGTGATTTTTTTTTTTGTGATTTTTTTGGTGATTTTTTTGGCCATTTTTGGGTCTTTTTTGTGCCATTTTTGACCCATTTTTTGAGTCATTTTTGGGCCATTTTTGGGCTATTTTTGGGTCATTTTTGGACAATTTTTGGGTCATTTTTGGACCTTTTTTTGATAATTTTTGGGGCATTTTTTTGGCCATTTTTGGGTCATTTTTGGACAATTTTTGGGTCATTTTTGGACAATTTTTGGGTAATTTTTGGGCCATTTTTTGGGTAATTTTTGGACCTTTTTTTTTTATAATTTTTGGGGCATTTTTTGGGCTTTTTTTGGACCATTTTTGGGTCATTTTTTGACCATTTTTGAATCATTTTTGGGCCAATTTTTCATTCATTTTTGTGCCAATTTTCGGGTCATTTTTGGGCCATTTTTGAGGTAATTTTTGGGTCATTTTTTGCGTCATTTTTTGCGTCATTTTTGGGCCAATTTTTGGGTCATTTTCAGGTCAATTTTGGGCCATTTTTGGGTCATTTTTGGGCTATTTTTGAGTCATTTTGGGGCCATTTTTGGGCCATTTTTGGACCATTTTATGGCCATTTTGAGCCATTTTTGGGTCATTTTTAGACCATTTTTGGGGTAATTTTGGTGCCATTTTTGGGCCATTTTTGGGTAATTTTTTGGACCATTTTTGGTCATTTTTGGGCAATTTTGGGCCATTTATTGTGTAATTTTTGGGCCATTTTTGGGTCATTTTTTGGCCATTTTTGGGCCGTTTTTTGTGTCATTTTTGGGCCATTTTTGGGCCATTTTTGAGACATTTTTTGAGTCATTTTTGGTCCATTTTTGGGTCATTTTTGGCCATTTTTTGGCAATTTTTGGGCCATTTTTGGGTCAGTTTTTGTGTCATTTTTGGGCCATTTTTGGGCCATTTTTGAGACATTTTTTGAGTCATTTTTGGTCCATTTTTGGGTCATTTTTGGGTCATTTTTGGGCCATTTTTCGGTCATTTTTGAGCCACTTTTGGGTCATTTTGAGACCATTTTTGGGCCATTTATTGGGTTATTTTTTGGGTCATTTTTGGGCCATTTTTTGGGTCATTTTTTGGCCATTTTTGGACCATTTTTGGACCATTTTTGGGGGGTTTTTTGACCATTTTTGGGCCATTTTTTGTGTCATTTTTGGGCCATTTTCGGGCCATTTTTGAGACATTTTTTGAGTCATTTTTGGTCCATTTTTGGGTCATTTTTTGGGTCATTTTTTGGGTCATTTTTGGGCCATTTTTGGGTCATTTTTGGGTCATTTTTTGGGTCATTTTTGGGCCATTTTTGGGTCATTTTTGAGCCACTTTTGGGTCATTTTGGGACCATTTTTGGGCCATTTATTGGGTCATTTTTTGGGTCATTTTTGGGCCATTTTTGGGTCATTTTTTGGCCATTTTTGGACCATTTTTGGACCATTCTTGGGGTTTTTTTTGACCATTTTTGGATCATTTTTATGGATATTTTTAGGCCATTTTTTGGGTCATTTTTTGGCCATTTTTTGGGCAATTTTTTGAGTCATTTTTGGGCCACTTATTTGGTCATTTTTGGATCATTTTTGGACCATTTTTTGGGGTTTTTTTTTTGACCATTTTTTGGACCATTTTTTGGGTCATTTTTGGACCATTTTTGGGTCATTTTTGGGCCATTTTTTTGATAATTTTTGGGCGATTTTTGGACAATTTTCCATCATTTCGGGCCCATTTCTCCTCCATTTTGAGTCACTTTTTTATCATTTTTTCTCCTTTCCGAGCCCTTTTTCCCCCTTTTTCCCCCCAATCCCCCCGAATTCCCATTTTTTCCCATTTTTCCCATTTTGTTCCCATTTCCCCAGTCAAACAGGACTCCAACCACACCATTGGGGTGGAATTTGGCTCCAAGGTGGTCAACGTGGGCGGGAAAACGGTCAAACTGCAGATCTGGGACACGGCGGGCCAGGAGCGATTCAGGTAATGAATTTTTTTCTATTTTTTTTCCACTTTTTCCTAATTTTTCCTGCTTTTTCCTGCTTTTTCTCACTTATCCCCCTTTTTTCCTGATTTTTCCCCTTTTTTTTTCTGATTTATTCCTTGTTTTTCCTGATGTATTCCTTGATTTTTCCCCTTTTTCACGATTTTTTTTTGGGTTTTTTTCCCTCTTTTTTCATGATTTTTTTCTTTGTTTTTTCCTTTTTTCCCCCTGATTTTCCTTTTTTTTTTCCCTGATTTTTTCCCTGTTTATTTCCCTTTTTTCCTGATTTTTTTCCTTGTTTTTTTTCCCTTTTTCCTGATTTTTTTCCCTTTTTCCTGATTTTTCCTTCTTTTTTTTTTCTTTTTTTTCCTTGATTTTCCCCCTTTTTCCCCAATTTTTTTCTTTCTTTTTTTCCCTTTTTCCCCCAATTTTTTTCTTTTTTTTTTTTTTTCTTTTTCCCTGTATTTTTTCCTTTTTTTCCTGATTTTTTCCCTTGTTTTTCCCCTTTTTTCCCCATTTTTTTCATTGTTTTTTCCCCCGTTTTTCCCTGATTTTTCCTTTTTTTTTCCCTGATTTTTTCCCTGTTTATTTCCCTTTTTTCCTGATGTTTTTCCTTGGTTTTTTCCCTGATTTTTTCCTTTTTTTTCCTTGATTTTCCCCGGTTTTTTCCTGATTTTCCCCTGATTTTTTTTCCTTTTTTCCCCAATTTTTTTTCTTTTTTTTTCCTTTTTTCCTTGGTTTTTTTTTTCCCTTTTTTCCTTGTTTTTGTCCTTGTTTTTTCCCTCATTTTCCCCAATTTTTTTCCCTGTTTTTTTTCCATTTTTTCCTGACTTTTCCTTGATTTTTCCCCAATTTTTTTGGTTTTTTTTCTTTTTTCCCCTGATTTTTCCTTTTTTTTCCTAATTTTTCCCTGTATATTTCCCTTTTTTTCCTGTTTTTCCCTTTGTTTTTTTTTTCCTTGTATTTTTTTCCCTTTTTTCCTGATTTTTTTCCTTGTTTTTCCCTGATTTTTTCCTTTTTTTTCCTTGATTTTTCCCCTTTTTTTTCTGATTTTTCCCTGATTTTTTTTCCTTTTTTTCCCAATTTTTTCCTTTTTTTCCCCCTTTTTTCCTTGGGTTTTTTTTTTCCCTTTTTTCCCTGTTTTTTTTTCCCCTTTTTTCCTTGTTTTTATCCTTGTTTTTTCCCCCATTTTCCCCATTTTTTTCTTTGGTTTTTTCCATTTTTTCCTGATTTTTTCCCTTAATTTTTCCCCAATTTTTTTGGTTTTTTTTCTTTTTTCCCCTGATTTTTCTTTTTTTTTCCTGATTTTTTCCCTGTTTTTTTCCCCTTTTCCCCTGATTTTTTTCCTTGTTTTTCCCCTTTTTTCCTGATTTTTTTCCTTGGGTTTTTTTCCTGATTTTTTTCCTTGGTTTTTCCCCTTTTTCCCCCAGATTTTTTCCTTGTTTTTTCCCCCATTTTCCCCAATTTTTTTCTTTGGTTTTTTTCCATTTTTTCCTGATTTTTTTCCCTTAAATTTTCCCCTTTTTTTTCTGATTTTTCCCTGATTTTTTTTTCCTTTTTTCCCAATTTTTTTTCTTTTTTTTTCCCCAATTTTTTTTCTTTTTTTTCTCCTTTTTTCCTTGTTTTTTTTTTTTCCCTTTTTTCCCTGTTTTTTTCTTTGTTTTTTTCCTGATTTTTTCTTTGTTTTTTTATCTTTTTTTTCCTTATTTTTTCTTGGTTTTCCCTCTTTTTTTTCTGATTTTTTCCTTGTTTTTTTCCCTTTTTTCCTGATTTTTTTCCTTGTTTTTCCCTGATTTTTTCCTTTTTTTTTCCTTGATTTTTCCCCTTTTTTTCCTGATTTTTCCCTGATTTTTTTTCCTTTTTTTCCCAATTTTTTTTCTTTTTTTTCCCCTTTTTTCCTTGTTGTTTTTTTTCCCTTTTTTCCCTGTTTTTTTTTCCCTTTTTTCCCTGTTTTTTTTTCCCCTTTTTTCCTTGTTTTTATCCTTGTTTTTTCCCCCATTTTCCCCAATTTTTTTCTTTGGTTTTTTTCAATTTTTTCCTGATTTTTTCCCTTAATTTTTCCCCTTTTTTTTCTGATTTTTCCCTGATTTTTTTCCTTTTTTTCCCAATTTTTTCTTCTTTTTTTTCCCCCTTTTTTCTGCATTTTTTTCCTTTTTTTCCCCATTTTTCCTGATTTATTCCTTGTTTTTCCCAGATTTTTTTCCCTTTTTTCCCTTTTTTTTTTCTTTTTTTCCCCCTTTTTTCCTCATTTTATTCCCTTGTTTTCTTTGATTTTTTCCCCGATTTTTTTTCTTTATTTTTTCCTTATTTCTCCTGATTTTTTCCTTTTTTTTTCCTTGATCTTTCCGCTTTTAATTTCCTGATTTTTCCCTAGTTTTTTTCCCCTTTTTCCTGATTTTTCCTTGATTTTTTTTCGCCTTTTTTTCTTATTTTTTTCTGGATTTTTCCCCTTTTTTCCCTGATTTTTTTCCTTGTTTTTTTCCCCTTTTTTTCCCCTTTTTTTCCTGATTTTTCCCTTGATTTTTCCCCTTTTTCCCCATTTTTTCTTTGGCTTTTTTCCCCCAGATTTTTTCTCTTTTTCCTGATTTTTCCCTGTTTTTCCCCTTTTTTTCCTGATTTTTTTTTGTTTTTCCCCTGATTTTTTTCTTTGTTTTGTCCATTTTTTCCCTGATTTTTTCCCTGATTTTTTTCTTTGTCTTTTTCCTTTTTTCCCCAATTTTATCCTTTTTTTTTCCCTTTTTTTTTTCAGATTTTTCCCCCTTTTTCCTGATTTTTTCATTGATTTTCCCCTTTTTTTTTCCTGATTTTTCCTTGATTTTTTTCCTTTTTTTCCCCAATATTTTCCATGTTTTTTCCCCCTTTATCCCTGTTGTTTTCCCTTTTTTCTGATTTTTTTCCTTTTTTTCCCTTTTTTTCCTGTTTTTCCCCTTTTTTCCCAGATTTTTTCCTTGATTTTTCCTTTTTTCCCCGATTTTTTCCTTGTTTTTACCCTTTTTTCCCTGATTTTTTCTTTGTTTCTTTTTCCTTTTTTTCGTGATTTTTTCCTTCTTTTTTCCCTTGTTTTTTTCTCTTTTTTTTCTCCAGATTTTTCCCTTTTTTCCTGATTTTTTTCCTGTTTTTTTTCCTTTTTTCCTGATTTTTTTCTTTCTTTTTCCCCTTTTTCCCCCAAATTTTTTCTTTGTTTTTTCCCTTTTTCCCAGATTTTTTCCTTGATTTTTCCCCAAATTTTTTCCTTGATTTTTTTCTTTGTTTTTTCCCTTTTTTTCCTGATTTTTTCTTTGTTTTTTCCCTTTTTTTCCTGATTTTCCCCTGGTTTTTGTCCTTTTTTTTCCCAGATTCTTTCCCTGTTTTCTTTTTCCTTTTTTCTTGATTTTTTTCTTTCTTTTTTCCCTTTTCCCCAGATTTTTTTCCTTTTGTTTCCTGATTTTTCCTTGATTTTCCCCCTTTTCTTCCCCAAATTTTTTTCGTTATTTTTTCCCTGATTTTTTCTTTATTTTTTCCCCTTTTTCCCCAGATTTTTTCCCTTTTTTTCCTGATTTTTTCCTTGTTTTTTTCCCCTTTTTTCCTGATTTTTTTCCTTGGTTTTTTTTTTCCTTTTTTCCTGATTTTTTTCCTTGTTTTTTCCCCCTTTTTTCCCTTTTTTTTTTTTTTTTTTTTTCCCCTTTTTTTGTCCCAATTATTTTCTTTGATTTTTTCCCTTTTTTCCCCAGATTTTTCCCTTTTTCCTGTTTTTTTTCCTTGTTTTTTTTTCCTGATTTTTCCACTGGTTTTCCCCAATTCTTTTCTTTGTTTTGTCCATTTTTTCCCAGATTTTTTTTTCCTTTTTCCTGATTTTTTTCCTGATTTTTTCTTTGTTTTTTTCCCAGATTTTTTCCTTGTTTTTTCCCTGTTTTTCCTGATTTTTCCTTGGTTTTCCCCCGATTTTTTCTTTGTTTTTTCCCTTTTTTTCACCAAGATTTCTTCCCTTTTTCCTGATTTTTTTCCTTATTTCTTTTCCCTTTTGTACCTGATTTTTATCTTTGTTTTTTCCCTTTTTTTTCCCCCTTTTTTCTGCTTTTTCCTCAACATTTTCCCATATTTTTTTCATTATTTCTCCCATTTTTTCCCCCTTTTTTCCCTCCTCCTTTCCTCATTTTTTCCATATTTTCCCCTGGTTTTTTCTTATTTTTTCCTTATTTTTTTCCTTTTTTTTCCTGCTTTTTCCCTTTTTTTCCCCCATTTTTCCACATTTTTTCTTCGTTTTTTCGATATATTTTCCCCTATTTTTTCCTTATTTTTTCCTCAACATTTTCCACTTTTTTTTCATTATTTCTCCCATTTTTTCCCCTTTTTTTTCCTCTTTTTTTTTTCCCCTTTTTTCCTCCGTCTTTCCCCATTCTTTCCTCATTTTTTCCATATTTTTCCCTGGTTTTTCCTTATTTTTTTCCTTATTTTTTCCTCTTTTTTTCCTTATTTTTTTCCCTCTTTTTTCCTTATTTTTTCCTCTTTTTCCCTCAACATTTTCCCACATTTTTTCAAGATTTCTCCCATTTTTTCCCAATTTTTCCCAATTTTTCCCCCCTTTTCCCCCCCCTTTTTTTTCGCCTCCTTTCCTCATTTTTTCCATATTTTTCCCTGGTTTTCCCTTATTTTTTTCCTTATTTTTTCCTCTTTTTTTCCTTTTTTTTTTCCTCTTTTTTCCTTATTTTTTCCTACATTTTCCTCAACATTTTCCCATATTTTTTCATTATTTCTCCCTTTTTCCCCCCTTTTTTCCCCCTTTTTTTCCTCTTTCTTTCCTCATTTTATTCCTGGTTTTTCCCCTGTTTTTTCCTTATTTTTTTCCCTCTTTTTTCCTGCTTTTTCTTCAACACTTTCCCATATTTTCTTCATTATTTCTCCCTTTTTTCCCCCCCTTTTTCCCTCCTTCTTTCCTCATTTTCTCCTTTTTTTTTCCATATTTTCCCCTTTTTTTTTCCATATTTTCCCCTATTTTTTCCTTATTTTTTCCTTTTTTTTCCTCAACACTTTTCCATATTTTTTTCATTCTTTCTCCCAATTTTTTTCCCCTTTTTTCCTCCTACTTTCCCTATTTTTTCCTCATTTTTTTCCATATTTTTCCCTGGTTTTCCCTTATTTTTTCCCCTTTTTTCCTCTTTTTTCCTCAACACTTTCCCATATTTCTTTCATTATTTCTCCCATTTTTCCCCTTTTTTTCCCCCTTTTTCCCCCTTTTCCCCCCCTTTTTCCCTCATTGTTTCCTCATTTTTTTCCATATTTTCCCCTCGTTTTCCCTTATTTTTTCCTCCTTTTTCCCCAACATTTTCCCACATTTTTTCATTATTTCTCCTCTTTTTTTCCCCTTTTATCCCCCCTTTTTTTTCCTCCTTCTTTCCCCATTATTTCCTCATTTTTTCCATATTTTCCCCTGGTTTTTCCTTATTTTTTTACCCTTTTTTTTCCAGCTTTTTCCTCAACATTTTTCCACCTTTTTTTCATTATTTCTCCCATTTTTTACCCTTTTTTCCCCCCTTTTTTCCCTCATTTTTTCCTCATTTTTTTCCTCCTCCTTTCCTCATTTTTTCCATATTTTCCCCTGATATTTCGTGGGTTTTTTCTCCTTTTTTTTTCTGCTTTTCCCCCAACATTTCCCCATATTTTTTTCATGATTTCCCTCATTTTTCCCCCTTTTTTCCCGTTTTTTTCCCCATTTTTTCCTCCTTCTTTCCTCATTTTTTCCATATTTTTCCCTGGTTTTTCCTTATCTTTTCCTTATTTTTTCCTCTTTTTTCCTCAACATTTCCCCATATTTTCTTCATAATTTCTCCCATTTTTCCCCCTTTTTTCCCGCCGTTTCCCCTGACTCTCGCCCCCCGTTCCCCAATTAACTGCCAATTGTCAATCCCCGTTATCGATCCCTGATTAAAACCTGCATTTCCTGCCTTGGCCTTTGGGAATTCCGTTATTCCATTGGTTTTTCTCCCGTTTTCCGTGTCCAGGTCGGTGACGCGCAGTTACTACCGAGGGGCCGCGGGGGCGCTGCTCGTCTATGACATCACCAGGTGCGTCCGTGACGTCACTAACAATGGCGCCACCCCATTGGCTGGGCGGGGGATGGGAAGAGGCGGGGCTGTGATGTCATCAAATAGAGCTGTGACATCACCAGACAGGGATGTGACGTCATCAGTGGGGAATGTGTGATGTCACCAGGGTGGGTCTGTGACGTCATCAGTGGGGGGTGTGCGGCATCGCCAGGTGGGTCTATGACATCATCAACGTCTGCGTGACGTCACTGGCTGTCTCTGTGACGTCATCGATGGGTGCATGATGTCACCGACCCTGTCTGTGACATCATCATTGGGTCTGTGATGTCATCAACTGCGTTTGTGACGTCACCAGGGGCGTCTAGGACGTCACTGGCTGTCTCTGTGACATCAGCAGCTGGGTTTGTGACATCATCATCGGGTCTGTGACATCATAGTTGAGTCTGTGACATCATAGGACGGGTGTGTGATGTCACCAGCTTGGTTTGTGATGTCATCATTTGGGTCTGTGACATCATCAGGCAGATGTGTGACGTCAGCAGCCGGGTTTGTGACATCATCATTGGGTCTGTGACATCATCACTGGGTCAGTGACATCATCATTGTGTCTGTGAGATCATCGGGCAGATTTGTGATGTCACCAATTGAGTTTGTGGCATCTCATCATTGGATCTCTGACATCATCAGACAGGTGTGTGATGTCACCAGTTTGGTTTGTGACATCATCATCGTGCCTGTGACGTCATCAGGCAGGTTTGTGACATCATCATTGGGTCTGTGACATCATGAGGCAGGTGTGTGATGTCGTCAGCTGGGTTTGTGACGTCACCAGGTGGGCCTATGACATCACTGATGGCTGTGTGACATCACTGGGTGTCTCTGTGACGTCACCAACTGTATCTGTGACATCACAGTTGGGTCTATGATGTCATCAGGTAGGTGTGTGATGTCATCAGTTGAGACTGTGGTGTCATAATTTGGGTCTGTCACATCATTGGACAAGTGTGTGGTGTCACCAGCTGGGTTTGTGACGTCATCATTGGCTCTGTGACATCATCATTGTGCCTGTGACGTCATCGGGCGGGTGCGTGACATCATCAGCCTGGTTTGTGATGTCACTGCATTGATTGATGACGTCACCGCGAGGATTTTGTCGCCTTTTTTCCTTTTTTTGGTGTTTTTTGGAGTTTTTTTTCCGCCCGTTTTTGGTGTTTCTGTGGATCCCAAATTCCCGCCGGGAAACCTCCGGGGGCCGAGTGTGATTTATGACGTCACCGTGTGGATTTATGACGTCACCGTGTGGATTGATGACGTCACTGGGTGAATTTGGGACTTTTCCTCGCCTTTTTTTCAATTTTTTTCCTCTTTTTTTCCCATTTCTGGATTTTCCATTGATCCCAATCCCAAATTTCCCAGAATTCCAGCCAGGAGAGCTCCAGTGCTCTGGCCCAGTGACCGACTGTGACGTCACTGTGTGAATTGATGACGTCACCGTGTGAATTGATGACTTTTTTTCTTTTTTTTCCCCTTTTTTTTTAATTTTTTTCCCCCATTTTTTGTTGTTTTCCATGGATCTCGATCCCAAAATTCCCAGAATTCCCACCAGGACACCAACAACCCTCATTGGCTGAGCTGTGACGTCACCCCGTGAATTTATGACGTCACCGTGTGAATTTACAACATTTTTTTTTCATTATTTTGGGGTTTTTCCCCTCTTTTTTTTTTCCTTTTTTTTGGGGCTTTTCCTGATCCTGAAATTCCTGGGAATTTCCTGGCTGAGTGTGACGTCACCGTGTGAAAATTATGTGAATTTATGACGTCACCACGCGAATTTCCGACATTTCTGGGTCTATTTCCGTCATTTTTTCACCTTTTTTTCTCCTTTTTTTTTTTGTTTTTTCCCCATTCCTGTTTTTTTTCCATGGATCCCAATCCTAAAATTTTGGGAATTCCATCCATTAGAATTAATTCCTCCATTATGACGACATTGTGTCAATCGATGACGTCACGGCGCGAATCTCCGACATTTCTGGGTCTATTTTGGTCATTTTTTCACCTTTTTTTTCCCTTTTTTTCTTGGTTTTTCCCCATTCCTGGTGCTTTTCCATGGATCCCAATCCTAAAATTTTGGGAATTCCATCCATTAGAATTAATTCCTCCATCATGACAACATTGTGTGAATCGATGACGTCGCCGCGCGAATTTCCGACATTTCTGGGTCTATTTCCGTCATTTTTTCACCTTTTTTTCTCCTTTTTTTTTTGTTTTTTCCCCATTCCTGGTGCTTTTCCATGGATTTTGACCCCAAAATTTTGTGAATTCCATCCAGGAGAATTAATTCATTGATTATGATGATGTTGTGTGAATCTGTGACGTCACCGCGCGAATTTCCGACATTTCTGGGTCTATTTTGGTCATTTTTTCACCTTTTTTCTCCCTTTTTTTTTTGTTTTTTCCCCATTCCTGTTTTTTTTCCATGGATCCCAATCCTAAAATTTTGTGAATTCCATCCTTTAGAATTAATTCCTCCATTATGACAAAATCATGCGAATCAATGACGTCACGGCGCGAATTTCCGACATTTCTGGGTCTATTTCCGTCATTTTTTCACTTTTTTTTCCCTTTTTTTTTTGTTTTTTCCCCATTCCTGTTTTTTTTCCATGGATCCCAATCCTAAAATTTTCTGGCAATTCCATCCATTAGAATTAATCCCTCCATTATGACAAAATCATGGGAATTTACGACGTCACCGCGCGAATTTCCGACATTTCCGGGTCTATTTCGTTCATTTTTTCACTTTTTTTTTCACTTTTTTTTTTTGTTTTTTCCCCATTCCTGGTGCTTTCCCATGGATTTTGACCCCGGAATTTTGGGAATTCCATCCAGGAGAATTAATTCATTGATTATGATGATGTTGTGTGAATCGATGACGTCACTGCGCGAATTTCCGACATTTCTGGGTCTATTTCGCTCATTTTTTCACTTTTTTTTTCCCTTTTTTTTTTGTTTTTTCCCCATTCCTGGTGCTTTTCCATGGATCCCAAACCTAAAATTTTGGGAATTCCATCCATTAGAATGAATTCCTCCATTATGACATAATTATGTGAATCTGTGACGTCACCGCGCGAATTTCCGACATTTCTGGGTCTATTTCCGTCATTTTTTCACCTTTTTTTTCCTTTTTTTTTGTTTTTTTCCCAATTCCTGTTTTTTTTCCATGGATTTGGACCCCAAAATTTTGTGAATTCCATCCAGGAGAATTAATTCCTCCATTATGACGACATTGTGTGAATCGATGACGTCGCCGCGCGAATTTCCGACATTTCTGGGTCTATTTTGGTCATTTTTTCACCTTTTTTCTCCCTTTTTTTTTTTGTTTTTTCCCCATTCCTGGTTTTTTTCCATGGATCCCAATCCTAAAATTTTGTGAATTCCATCCTTTAGAATTAATTCCTCCATTATGACATCATTGTGTGAATTTACGACATCACCGCGCGAATTTCCGACATTTCTGGGTCTATTTCGGTCATTTTTTCACCTTTTTTTTCCTTTTTTTTTTGTTTTTTCCCCATTCCTGGTGCTTTTCCATGGATTTCGACCCTGCAATTTTTGGGAATTCCATCCATTAGAATTAATTCCTCCATTATGACGACATTGTGTCAATTTACGACGTCACCGCGCGAATTTCCGACATTTCTGGGTCTATTTTTGTCATTTTTTCACCTTTTTTCTCCGTTTTTTTTTTTGTTTTTTCCCCATTCCTGGTTTTTTTCCATGGATTTTGACGTCAAAATTTCGAGGAATTCCAGTCAGGAGAATTAATTTCTCCATTATTACATCAATGTGTCAATTTACGACGTCACCGCGCGAATTTCCGACATTTCTGGGTCTATTTTGGTCATTTTTTCACCTTTTTTTTCCCTTTTTTTCTTGGTTTTTCCCCATTCCTGGTGCTTTTCCATGGATCCCAATCCTAAAATTTCTGGCAATTCCATCCAGGAGAATTAATTCCTCCATTATGACAAAATCATGGGAATTTACGACGTCACGGCGCGAATTTCCGACATTTCTGGGTCTATTTTGGTCATTTTTTCACCTTTTTTTTCCCTTTTTTTTTTTGTTTTTTCCCCATTCCTGGTGCTTTCCCATGGATTTTGACCCCGGAATTTTGGGAATTCCAGCCAGGAGAATTAATTCATTGATTATGATGACGTGTGAATTTACGACGTCACGGCGTGAATTTCCGACATTTCCGGGTCTATTTCCGTCATTTTTTCACCTTTTTTTTCCCTTTTTTTTTGGTTTTTTTTCCCCATTCCTGGTGCTTTCCCATGGATCCCAATCCTAAAATTTCTGGCAATTCCATCCAGGAGAATTAATTCCTCCATTATGACAAAATCATGCGAATCGGTGACGTCACCGCACGAATTTCCGACATTTCTGGGTCTATTTCCGTCATTTTTTCACCTTTTTTTCCCTTTTTTTTTTGTTTTTTTTCCCCATTCCTGGTGCTTTTCCATGGATTTCCATCCCAAATTTCAGGCAATTCCAGTCAGGAGAATTAATTCCTCCATTATGACGACATTGTGTCAATCGATGACGTCGCCGCGCGAATTTCCGACATTTCCGGGTCTATTTCGGTCATTTTTTCACCTTTTTTCTCCCTTTTTTTTTTGTTTTTTCCCCATTCCTGGTGCTTTTCCATGGATTTCGACCCTGGAAATTTTGGGAATTCCATCCATTAGAATTAATTTCTCCATTATGACAAAATCATGGGAATTTACGACGTCACCGCGCGAATTTCCGACATTTCTGGGTCTATTTCGGTCATTTTTTCACCTTTTTTTCTCCTTTTTTTTTTTGTTTTTTTCCCCATTCCTGGTGCTTTTCCATGGATCCCAATCCTAAAATTTCTGGCAATTCCATCCAGGAGAATTAATTCCTCCCTTATGACATCATTGTGTGAATCGATGACGTCACCGCGCGAATTTCCGACATTTCTGGGTCTATTTCGGTCATTTTTTCACCTTTTTTTCTCCTTTTTTTTTTTGTTTTTTCCCCATTCCTGGTTTTTTTCCATGGATCCCAATCCTAAAATTTTGGGAATTCCATCCATTAGAATTAATTCCTCCATTATGACAACATTGTGTCAATCGATGACGTCACTGCGCGAATTTCCGACATTTCTGGGTCTATTTCGCTCATTTTTTCACCTTTTTTCTCCCTTTTTTTTTTGTTTTTTCCCCATTCCTGGTGCTTTTCCATGGATTCGGACCCCTGAATTTTGTGAATTCCATCCAGGAGAATGAATTCCTCCATCATGACATCATTGTGTGAATCTGTGACGTCACCGCGCGAATTTCCGACATTTCTGGGTCTATTTCCGTCATTTTTTCACCTTTTTTCTTCGTTTTTTTTTTGTTTTTTCCCCATTCCTGGTTTTTTTCCATGGATCCCAATCCTATAATTTTGGGAATTCCAGCCAGGAGAATTAATTCATTGATTATGATGACGTTGTGTCAATTTACGACGTCACTGCGCGAATTTCCGACATTTCTGGGTCTATTTCCGTCATTTTTTCACCTTTTTTTTCCCTTTTTTTTTTGTTTTTTCCCCATTCCTGGTGCTTTTCCATGGATTTGGACCCCGGAATTCTGGGAATTTCAGCCGCGAGACGTACAACGCGCTGGCGCAGTGGCTGACGGACGCGCGGACCTTGGCCAGCCCCAACATCGTCATCATCCTGTGCGGGAACAAGAAGGACCTGGAGGGGGAGAGGGAGGTCACCTTCCTGGAGGCCTCGAGATTCGCGCAGGAAAACGGTGAGAAATGGGGAAAATATGGGGGAAAAAATGGGGAATTTGGGGAAAAAAATGGGGAATTTGGGGAATTGGGGAAAAAAATGGGGGAAAATGGGGAAAAAAACGGGGGAAAAATGGGAAAAAATGGTGAAAAAATGAGGGAAAAATGGGTAAAAAATGGGAAAAAAAAGAGAAAAAAATGGGGGGAAAATGGGGGAAAAACGGGGAAAAATGAAAATAATGGGGGAGAAAAATTGGGAAAAAATGGGAGAAAAATGGGAAAATTGGAGGGGGAAATTGGGGAAAAAAAACAGGTTAAAAATGAGGGAAAAAATGGAAAAAAAGTGGGGGAGAAAAATGGGAAAAAATGGGAAAAAACAGGGAAAATCATAAAAAAAGGGGAAAAAATGGGAAAAAACGGGGGGAAATGGGGAAAAAATGGGTTAAAAACAGGGAAAAAATGGAAAGAAATGGGGGAGAAAAATGGGAAAAAATGGGAAAAAATGAGGATATGGGGGAAAATGGGAAAAAACAGGGAAAAAAAGGGGAAAAACAGGAGAAAAAAGGATAAAAATGGGGAAAAAATGGAAAAAATGGGGGGAAAATGGGAAAAAACAGGGAGAAAAATGGGGAAAAAATGGGGGGAAATGAGAGAAAAAACTGGGGAAAAAATGAAAATAACCAGGGGAAAAAATGGGAAAAAATGGGGGAGAAAAATGAGAAATTGGGAAAAAAAACGGGGAAAACATGGGTTAAAAACTGGGGAAAAAACAGGGGAAAAGATGAAAATAACCAGGGGAAAAAATGGTGAAAAAATGGGTAAAAAACAGGGGGAAAAATGGGAAAAAATGGGTAAAAACGAGGGAGGAATGGGAAAAATGGAGGAAAAAAATGGGAAAAAAATGGGGAAAAAATGGGAAAAACGGGGGAAAAATAGGAAAAAATGGGGGAGAAAAATCGGGAAAAAATGGGGGAGAAAAACAGGAAAAAATGGGGGAGAAAAACAGGAAAAAAATGGGAAAATTGGGAAAAATGGGGGAAATGAGGAAAAATGGAAAAAAATGGGAGAAAAATGGGAAAAAACAGGGAAAAATGGGTAAAAAACAGGGGGGAAAAAAAGGGGGAAAAATGAGAATAACCAGGGGAAAAATGGGGGGAAATGGGGAAAAATGGAAAAAAATGAGGAAAAAATACGGAAAAAAAAAAGGGGAGAAAGATGGGAAAAAATGAGGAAAAAGAGTGAAAAATGGGGGAGAAAAATGGGGGAGAAAAATGGGGAAAAAAAGGGAAAATTGAAGGGGAAATTGGGGAAAAATGTGAAAAAAGGGGGAAAAATGAGGAAAAAATGGAAAAAAGGAGTAAAAATGGGGGAGAAAAAGGAAAAGAAATGGGGGAGAAAAATGGGCAAAAATGGGGGAGAAAAATGGGAAATTGGGGGAAAAAATGGAAAAAAACAGGGGAAATGGGAAAAGATGAGAAAATGGGAAAATGGGGGAAATTGGGGTAAAAATGGGAAAAAATGGGGAAAAAAAGGGTTAAAAACGGCGAAATTGGAGGGGAAATGGGGAAAAATGGGGGGGGGGAAGGGAAAAAATGAGTAAAAAACGGGGAAAAAAAGAGTGGAAAATGGGAAAAAAATGAGAAAAAAACCCGGGGAAAAATGGGTAAAAATTGGGGAAAAATGGGTAAAAAATGAAAATTATGGGGGAGAAAAATGGGAAAAAAAACAGGGGGAAAAAGGGTAGAAAGGGGGAGAAAATGGAAAAAATGAGGGAGAAAAATGGGAAAATTGAAGTGGAAATTGGGGAGAAAATGGAAAAAAAATGGGGAAAAAATGGGGGAGAAAAATGGGGGAGAAAAATGGGGAAAAAATGGGGGGAAATGAGGGAAAAAACTGGGGAAAAAATGAAAATAACCAGGGGAAAAAAATGGGAAAAAATGGGAAAAAAAATGGGGGAGAAAAATGAGAAATTGGGAAAAAAACGGGGAAAAAATGGGTTAAAAACTGGGGAAAAAAAAAAGGGTAAAAAATTAAAATAACCAGGGGAAAAAATGGTGAAAAAATGGGTAAAAAACAGGGGGAAAAAATGGGAAAAAATGAAAATAACCAGGGGAAAAAATGGGGAAAAAACAGGGGAAAAAATGGGTAAAAACAGGGGAGGAAAGGGTAAAAATGGAGGAGAAAAATGGGAAAAAATGGGGGAGAAATGGGGGAAAATGGGGGAAAAACAGGTTAAAAACAAGGAAAAATAGAAAAAAATGGGGGAGAAAAATGGGGAAAAAATGGGGGGAAATGAGGGAAAAAACTGGGAAAAAAATAGTAAAAATGAAATAACCAGGCGAAAAAATGGAATAAAAATGGGGGAGAAAAATGAGAAATTGGGAAAAAATGGGGAAAAAAAAGGGTAAAAAACAGGGGGGAAAAAAAGGGTAAAAATGGGGAGAAAATGGAAAAAAATGGGGGAAAAATGGGTAAAAATGGGGGAGAAAAATGGGAAAAAAATGTGAAAATTGGAGGGAAAATTGGAGAAAAAAATGGGGGGAAAATGGGGAAAAATGAGAATAACCAGGGGAAAAATGGGAGAAAAATAGGGAAAAAAAAGGGGGGAAAGAATGGGGAAAAAATGAAAATAATGAGGGAGAAAAATTGGGAAAAAAATGGGGAAAATGGGGGAAAAAATGGGTTAAAAACAAGGGAAAAATAGAAAAAAATGGGGGAGAAAAATGGGTAAAAAACAGGGGAAAAAAGGGGAGAAATGGGAAAAAAAAAGGGAAAAAATGGGGGAAGAAATGGAAAAAAATGGGGGAAAAATGGGTAAAAAACACAGGAAAAAAGGGGTAAAAATGAGAATGACCAGGGGAAAAATGGGGGGAAAATGGGGGAAAAATGGGTAAAAAATGAAAATAATGGAGGAGAAAAATTGGGAAAAAAATGGGGGAAAATGGGGAAAAACGGGTTAAAAACAAGGGAAAAATAGAAAAAAATGGGGGAGAAAAATGGGAAAAAATGGGGGAGAAATGGAAAAAAAATGGGAAAAAAAGGATAAAAAATGAAAATAACCAGGAGAAAAAATGGAAAAAAAATGGGGGAGAAAAATGAAGAAATTGGGGGGAAAAATGGGGGAAAATGAGGGAGAAAAATGGGAAAAAATGGAGAAAAAAATGGGGGGAAAATGGGGAAAAATGAGAATAACCAGGGGAAAAATGGGGGAAAAAATTGGGGAAAAAATGGGTAAAAAACAGGGAAAAAATGGAAAAAAATGGGGGAAAAATGAGGAAAAAATGGGGAAAAATGAAAATAATGGGGGAGAAAAATTGGGAGAAAAATGGGGAAAAATGGGTTAAAAACAAGGGAAAAATAGAAAAAAATGGGGGAGAAAAATGGGAAAAAATGGGGGAGAAATGGAAAAAAGGGGGGAGAAAAATGGGGAAAAAACAGGGGAAAAAAGGGGGAAAATGGGAAAAAAATGGGAAAAAATGGGGGGAAGAAATGGAAAAAATGGGGAAAAAATGGATAAAAAACACAGGGAGAAAAGGGGTAAAAATGAGAATGACCAGGGGAAAAATGGGGGGAAAAAATGGGAAAAAAATGAGGGAGAAAAATGGGAAAAAAATGTGAAAATTGGAGGGAAAAATGGAGGAAAAAATGGGGGAAAATGGGGAAAATGAGAATAACCAGGGGAAAAATGGGGGGAAAATAGGGGAAAAAAGGGAAAAAATGAGTAAAAAACAGGGGGAAAAAAAGGGGGGAAATGGGGGAAAAATGGGGGAAGAAATGGAAAAAATGGAGAAAAATGGGGGAAAAACACAGGGAGAAAAGGGGTAAAAATGAGAATGACCAGGGGAAAAATGGGGGAAAAATGGGGGAAAAATGGGGAAAAAATGAAAATAATGGGGGAGAAAAATTGGAAAAAAATGGGGAAAAATGGGGGAAGAAACGGGTTAAAAACAAGGGAAAAATAGAAAAAGAATGGGGAGAAAAATGGGAAAAAATGGGGAAAAATGGGGGAAGAAATGGAAAAAATGGGGAAAAATGGGTAAAAAAAATACAGGGGAAAAAAGGGGTAAAAATGAGAATGACCAGGGGAAAAATGGGGGGAAAATGGGGAAAAAATGGGGAAAAAACTGGGGAAAAAACGATAAAAAATGAAAATAACCAGGGGAAAAAATGAGGGAGAAAAATGGGAAATAAATGTAAAAATTGGAGGGAAAAATGGGGGAAATGGGGAAAAATGGGGAAAAAAATGGGGAAAAATGGGAAAAAAACAGGGGAAAAAAAAGGGGGGAAATGGGGAAAAATGGGGGGAAAAATGGGAAAAAAAGGGTAAAAAATGAAAATAATGGGGGAGAAAAAATGGGAAAAATGGGGAAAAATGGGTTAAAAACAAGGGAAAAATAGAAAAAATGGGGGAGAAAAATGGGGGAAAAGGGGGGGAAATGAGGAAAAAATGGGGAAAAATGGGGGAGAAAAATGGGGAAAAAACAGGGAAAAAAGGGGGGAAAATGGGAAAAAAATGGGAAAAAATGGGGGGAAGAAATGGAAAAAAATGGGGAAAAAATGGATAAAAAACACAGGGAGAAAAGGGGTAAAAATGAGAATGAGCAGGGGAAAAATGGGGGAAAAAATTGGGGAAAAAAATGGGTTAAAAAACAGGGAAAAAATGGAAAAAAATGGGGAAAAAATGAGGAAAAAATGGGGAAAAATGAAAATAATGGGGGAGAAAAATTGGGAAAAAAATGGGGGAAAATGGGGGAAAAACGGGTTAAAAACAAGGAAAAATAGAAAAAAATGGGGGAGAAAAATGGGGAGAAAAATGGGGGAGAAATGGAAAAAAAATGGGGGAGAAAAATGGGGAAAAACAGGGGAAAAAAGGGGGAAAATGGGAAAAAAATGGGAAAAAATGGGGGGAAGAAATGGAAAAAAATGGGGAAAAAATGGATAAAAAACACAGGAAAAAAAGGGGTAAAAATGAGAATAACCAGGGGAAAAATGGGGGGAAAATGGGGGAAAAAATGGGGGGAAAAGGGGGAAAATGGGAAAAATGGGGGAAATGGGAAAATTGGGGAAAAAATGAGGGAAATGGGGGAGAAAATGGGGGAGAAAGGGAAAAATGGAGATAATGGGGCAAAAAATGGGAAAAATCAAGGAAAATGGGTAAAAAACAGGGTAAAAATGGTAAAAATGAAAATAATAGGGGAAAAATAGGAAAAAAATGGGAAAAAGGGAAAATTGGAGGGGATATTGGGGGAAAATGGGGGGAAATGGGGAAAAATGGAAAAAACGGGGAAAATGGAAAAAAGGGGAAAAATAGGGAAAAAATTGGGGGAAAAGGAGTAAAAATGGGGAAAAATGGCAAAAATGGGAGAGAAATGGGAAAACTCAGGAAAAAATGGGGGAGAAAATGGGAAAAAATGTGAGAGAATGGGAAAAAATGGGAGAAACAGGAAAAAATCGGATTAAAGGGGAAATGGGGAAAAAACCCCTGGAAAAACGAGGGAAAATGGGAAATTGGGGTAAAAATGGGGTTGGGACGGGCCTGGAGGCCTCGAGAGTCGCACGGGAAAATGGGGGGAAAATTTTTTGGGAGAGAATTGGGAATTTTGGGTGGGAATTGGGATCCCAGGAGGAATTTGGGAAATTCCAGGTGGGAATGGGGGATCCCGGTGAGAATTTTGGATGGAAAAATGGGGAATTCCAGGTGGGAATTTGGGAAATTCCAGGTGGGAATTCGGGATCCTGGTGAGAATTTTGGATGGAAAAATGGGGAATTCCAGGTGGGAATTTGGGCACCCTGGGGGAATTTGGAATTTGGGGTCCCAGTGGGAATTCTGGGTGGGAAATTGGGAATTTTGGGTGGGAATTGGGGAATTCTGGGTCCAAATTTGGGGATCCCAATGAGAACTGGGGAATCCCAATGGGAATTCTGGGAGGGAATTGGAAAATTCCAGGTGGGAATGGGGGATCCCAGTGGGAATTTTGGAGGGAAATTGGGAATTCCGGGTGGGAATTTGGAGAGATCCCAGTGGGAATTCTGGGTGGGAATTTTGAGTGGGAATTTTGGATGGAAATTGGGAATTTTGGGTGGGAATTGGGGAATTCCAGGTGAGAATTTGGGGGTCCCAGTGGGAATTTGGGATCCCAGGAGGAATTTAGGGAATTCTGGATGGGAACTGGGGATCCCAGTGGGAATTTTGGGTGGGAATTGGAAATTCCAGTGAGAATTTGGGGATCCCAGCGGGAAGTTTGGGTGGGAATTGGGGAATTCCAGTGAGAATTCCAGGTGGGAATTGGGGATTTTGGGTGGGAATTTGGGAGTTCCAGGTAGGAGTTCTGGATGGGAAATGGGGGATCCCAGTGGGAATTTGGGGAATTCCAGTGGGAATTCTGGGAGGGAATTGGGGATCCCAGTGGGAATTTCAGATGGAAATCAGGAATCCTAGGTGGGAATGTGGGGGTCCCAGTGGGAATTTTGGATGGGAATTGGGAATTCCAGGTGGGAATTTTGAGTGGGAATTTTGGATGGGAATTGGGAATTTTGGATGGGAATTTGGAATTCTGGATGGGAAATGGGGGATCCCAATGGGAATTTCGGATGGAAATAGGGAATTCTGGATGGGATTTGGGATCCCAGTGGGAATTTGGGGATCTCAGTGGGAATTTTGGAGGGAAATTAGGAATTCTGGGTGGGAATTTGGGGATCCCAGTGAGAATTTGGGGATCTCAGTGGGAATTTCAGATGGAAATTGGGGAATTTTGGGTGAGAATTGGAAATTCCCAGTGGGAATTGGGGGATCCCAGTGGGAATTTTGGGTGGGAATTGGGAATTCTGGGTGGGAATTGGGAATTCCAGGTGGGAATTGGGGACCCCAGTGGGAATTCTGGGTGGGAGTTGGGAATTTTGGGTGGGAATTCCTGGTGGGAATTTGGGGATCTCAGTGGGAATTGAAGAATTCCAGGTGGGAATTTTGGGTGGGAATTTTGAATGGAAATTGGCAATTTTGGGTGAGGATTTGGGATCCCAGTGGGAATTTTGGATGGGAATTGGGAATTTTGGGTGGGAATTGGGGAATTCTGGGTGGGAATTTTGGGTGGGAATTGGGGATTCCAGGTGGGAATGGGGGATCCCAATGGGAATTTCGGAGGGAAATTGGGAATTTTGGGGAGGAATTTGTGATCCCAGTGGGAATTCCGGGTGAGAATTGGAAAATTCCAGGTGGGAATTGGGGATTCCGGTGGGAATTTTGGGTGGGAATTTGGAATTCCAGGTGGGAATTTGGAGGGATCCCAGTGGGAATTTTGGATGGAAATGAGGAATTTTGGGTGGGAATTTGGGATTCCAGGTGGGAATTCGGGATCCCAGTGGGAATTTTGGGTGGGAATTGGAGAATTCTGGGTGGGAATTTTAGATGGGAATTTTGAATGGAAATTGGGAATTTTGGGTGAGGAATTTGGGGATCCCAGTGGGAATTCCGGGTGAGAATTGGAAAATTCCAGGTGGGAAATGGAGAATTCCAGGTGGGAGTTGGGGATCCCAGTGGGAAATTCCAGGTGGGAACTGGGGAATCCCAATGGGAATTTTGGATGGGAATTGGGAATTCCGGGTGGGATTTGGGGAATTCCAGGTGGGAATTTGGGATCCCAGTGGGAATTTTGGGTGGGAATTGGAGAATTCCAGGTGGGAATTCTGGGAGGGAATTGGGGAAATTCCGGGTGGGAATTTGAGGGTCCCAGTGGGAATTTTGGGTGGGAATTGGGAATTCCAGGTGGGAATTTTGGGTGGGAATTTGGGGACCCCAGTGGGAATTCCGGGTGAGAATTGGAAAATTCCAGGTGGGAATGGGGGATCCCAGTGGGAATTTTGGATGGGAATTGGGAATTTTGGATGGGAATTGGGAATTTTGGGTGGGAATGGGGGATCCCAATGGGAATTTCGGATGGAAATAGGGAATTCTGGATGGGATTTGGGATCCCAGTGGGAATTTGGGGATCTCAGTGGGAATTTTGCAGGGAAATTAGGAATTCTGGGTGGGAATTTGGGGATCCCAGTGAGAATTTGGGGATCTCAGTGGGAATTTCAGATGGAAATGAGGAATTTTGAGTGGGATTTGGGAATTCTGGGTGTGAATTCGGGACCCCAGTGGGAATTTTGGGTGGGAATTGGAGAATTCCAGGTGGGAATTCTGGGAGGGAATTGGGGAAATTCCGGGTGGGAATTTGAGGGTCCCAGTGGGAATTTTGGGTGGGAATTGGGAATTCCAGGTGGGAATTTTGGGTGGGAATTTGGGGACCCCAGTGGGAATTCCGGGTGAGAATTGGAAAATTCCAGGTGGGAATGGGGGATCCCAGTGGGAATTTTGGATGGGAATTGGGAATTTTGGATGGAATTGGGAATTTTGGGTGGGAATGGGGGATCCCAATGGGAATTTCGGATGGAAATAGGGAATTCTGGATGGGATTTGGGATCCCAGTGGGAATTTGGGGATCTCAGTGGGAATTTTGCAGGGAAATTAGGAATTCTGGGTGGGAATTTGGGGATCCCAGTGAGAATTTGGGGATCTCAGTGGGAATTTCAGATGGAAATGAGGAATTTTGAGTGGGATTTGGGAATTCTGGGTGTGAATTCGGGACCCCAGTGGGAATTTTGGGTGGGAATTGGAGAATTCCAGGTGGGAATTCTGGGAGGAATTGGGAAATTCCGGGTGGGAATTTGAGGGTCCCAGTGGGAATTTTGGGTGGGAATTGGGAATTCTGGGTGGGAATTTGGGAATTCCAGGTGGGAAGTTTGGGTGGGAATTTGGGATCCCAGTGGGAATTTGGGGATCCCAGTGGGAATTCCGGGTGAGAATTGGAAAATTCCAGGTGGGAATGGGGGATCCCAGTGGGAATTTTGGAGGGAAATTGGAGAATTCCGGGTGGGAATTTGGAGAGATCCCAGTGGGAATTCTGGGTGGGAATTTTGAGTGGGAATTTTGGATGGAAATTGGGAATTTTGGGTGGAAATTTGGGGATTTTGGGTGGGAATTTGGGGGTCCCAATGGGAATTCCAGATGGAAATTAGGAATTTTAGGTGGAAATGAGGAATTTTGGGAGGGAATTGGGGTTCCCAGTGGGAATTTTGGATGGGAATTTGGAATTTTGGGTGGGAATTTAGGGAATTCCAGGTGGGAATTTGGGGTCCCAGTGAGAATTTGGGGATCTCAGTTGGAATTTCAAATGGAAATCAGGAATTTTGGGTGGGAATTGGGAATTCCAGTGGGAATTTTGGGTGTGAATTTTGGATGGAAATTGGGAATTTTGGGTGGGAATTTGGGGAATTCCTGGTGGGAATTTGGGGATCTCAGTGGGAATTGAGGAATTCCAGGTGGGAATTTTGGGTGGGAATTTTGAATGGAAATTGGCAATTTTGGGTGAGGATTTGGGATCCCAGTGGGAATTTTGGATGGGAATTGGGAATTTTGGGTGGGAATTTTGGGTGGGAATTGGGGAATTCTGGGTGGGAATTTTGGGTGGGAATTGGGGAATTCCAGGAGGGAATGGGGGATCCCAATGGGAATTTCGGAGGGAAATTGGGAATTTTGGGTGGGAATTTGTGATCCCAGTGGGAATTTCGGATGGGAATCGGGGAATTCCAGGCAAGAATTTGGGGATCCCAGTGAGAATTTTGGGTTGGAATTGGGGATTTTGGGTGGGAATTGGGAATCCCAGTGGGAATTTGGGGATCCCAGTGGGAATTTCAGAGGGAAATTAGGAAATTTGGGTGGGAATTTGGGGTCCCAGTGGGAATTTTGGATGGGAATTGGGAATTCTGGGTGGGAATTGGAGAATTCCAGTGGGAATTTTGAATGGGAATTGGGGAATTCTGGGTCCAGATTTGGGGATTCCAGTGAGAATTTGGGGATCTCAGTGAGAATTCTGGGTGGGAATTGGGGAATTTTGAGTGGGAATTGGGAATCCAGGTGAGAATTTGGGGATCTCAGTGGGAATTTTGGGTGGGAATTCGGGATCCCAGTGGGAATTTTTTCTGGGAATGGGGAATTCCAGGTGGGAATTTGGGGATCCCAGTGGGAATTTTGGATGGGAATTTGGAATTTTCGGTGGGAATTGGGGAATTCCAGGTGGGAAATGGGGAATCCCAGTGGGAATTTCAGAGGGAAATGAGGAATTTTGGGTGGGAATTTGGGATCCCAGTGGGAATTTTGAGTGGGAATTTTGGGTGGGAATTGGGGAATTCCAGGTGGGAATTCTGAGAGGGAATTGGGGAAATTTGGGTGGGAATTGGGGGATCCCAGTGGGAATTTTGGATGGAAATTGGGAATTCCGGGTGGGAATTTGGGAATTCTTTGTGGGAATTTGGGAATCTCAGTGGGAATTTTTGGATGGAAATGAGGAATTTCAGATGGAAATTGGGAATTCTGGGTGGGAATTTGGGGGATCCCGGTGGGAATTTCAGATGGAAATTGGGGAATTTTGGGTGGGAATTGGAGAATTCCGGTGGGAATTTTAGATGGGAATTTTGGATGGAAATTTGGGAATTTTGGGTGGGAATTTTTGAGTGGGAATTGGGGAATTCCAGGTGAGAATAGTGGGAATTTTGGATGGAAATCGGGAATTCCAGGTGGGAATTTGGGGATCCCAGTGAGAATTTGGGATCCCAGTGGGAATTCTGGGTGAGAATTGGAGAATTGCGGGTGGGAATTTTGGGTGGGAATTTTGGGTGGGAATTGGGGAATTCCAGGAGGGAATGGGGGATCCCAATGGGAATTTTGGAGGGAAATTGGGAATTTTGGGTGGGAATTTGGGGGACCCCAGTGGGAATTTTGGGTGGGAATTTGGAATTTTGGCTGGGAATTGCAGAATTCCAGGTGGGAATTTGGGATCCCAGTGGGAAGTTTTGGATGGAAATTGGGAATTTTGAGTGGGAATTTTGGGTGGGAATTGGGGAATTCCAGGTGGGAATTTGGGGATCCCAGTGGGAATTCTGGGTGGGACTTGGAGAATTCCGGGTGGGAATTTTGAGTGGGAATTTTGGATGGAAATTGGGAATTCTGGGTGGGAATTGGAGAATTGCGGGCGGGAATTTTGAGTGGGAATTTTGGATGGAAATTGGGAATTCTGGGTGGGAATTTGGGGAATTCCAGGTGGGAATTTTGAGTGGGAATTTTGTATGGAAATTGGGAATTCTGGGTGGGAATTGGAGAATTCCGGGCGGGAATTTTGAGTGGGAATTTTGGATGGAAATTTGGGAATTCTGGCTGGAATTTTGGGATGCAGAGCTGATGTTCCTGGAGACGAGCGCCCTGACCGGGGAGAACGTGGAGGAGGCGTTTCTCAAATGCGCCAGGACCATCCTCAACAAGATCGAATCCGGTACCGGGGATTCGGGGTTCAAAATCCACCCCAAAAATCCTGAAAATCAACTCCAAAAATCCACCCCAAAACCCCAAAAATCCACCCCAAAATCCACCCAAAAATCACCAAAATCCGACCCAAAAATTCCAAAAAAATCCGCTCAAAAAAACCTTCCGAAATTCGTGAAAATTTACCCCAAAAATCCACCCCCAAAAAAATCCACCCAAAAAACCCTGAAAATTTACCCCCCAAAACCCCCAAAAAAATCCACCCCAAAATCCACCCAAAAATCACAAAAAATCTACCTGAAAATCCACCCAAAAATCCACCCCAAAGTTGGAATTTTGGGGGATTTTTGGGGAATTTTAGAGGAATTTTGGGGAATTTTAGGGGGAATTTTGGGGGAATTTTGGGGAATTTTAGGGGGAATTTTAGGGGGAATTTTAGGGGAAATTTTGGGGGAATTTTATGGGGTATTTTGGGGGGAATTTTAGGGGAAATTTTGGGGGGATTTTGGTGGAATTTTGGGGAATTTTATGGGAATTTTAGGGGAATTTTAGAGGGAATTTTAGGGGGAATTTTAGGGGAATTTTGGGGGAATTTTAGAGGGAATTTTTTAGGGGAATTTTAGGGAATTTTGGGGGAATTTTAGAGGGAATTTTTTAGGGGAATTTTATGGGGTATTTTGGGGGGATTTTTGGGGAATTTTGGGGGGATTTTTGGGGAATTTTAGGGGGAATTTTGGGGGAATTTTAGAGAGAATTTTGGGGAATTTTTTTGGGAATTTTGGGGAATTTCAGGGGGAATTTTGGGAGATTTTTTGGGATTTTAGGGGGAATTTTGGGGAATTTTAAGGGAATTTTTAGGGGAATTTTGGGGAATTTTAGGGGGAATTTTAGGAGGAATTTTGGGGGATTTTTGGGGAATTTTTGGGGAATTTTGGGGAATTTTAGGAGGAATTTTGGGGGATTTTTGGTGATTTTTTGACCCAAAAATTCCCGAATTTTTTTGGGGCTAATCCTGTGCTCTCCAGTTTGAATTCTGGGCTATTTTAGGACCCGAATTTCCCATTTCCCCCCAGGGGAGCTGGACCCGGAGCGGATGGGCTCGGGGATCCAATACGGGGACGCGTCGCTGCGGCAGCTCCGGCAGCCCCGGGGGAGCCCGGCCCAGCCCCGGCCCCCCTGCGCCTGCTGAGGGGATAAATACAGGTGAGACACCCTGAAAATATCCCAAAAAATACCCCAAAAATAGCCCAAAATATCCCCCAAAATATCCCAAATAATCCCCAAAAAATCCCTCAAAAATTACCCAAAAAATCCCCCAAAAAATCCAAAAAATTCCCCCAAAATATCCCCAAAAATCCCCCAAAAATATTCCAAAAAATCCCACAAAAATCCTGGTCAGATCCTTCCCAAAATACAGGTGAGACACCCCAAAAATATCCCAAAAAATCCCTCAAAAATATCCCTAAAAATCCCCTAAAAATAGACCAAAAATTCTCCAAAAAATCCCTGAAAAATTCCGGTCAGAGACCCCCAAAATATCCTCAAAACACAGGTGAGAACCCCTGAAAATGTCACAAAAATATCCCAGAAATATCGCAAAAAATAGCCCAAAATATCCCAAAAAATCCCCCCAAAAATATCCCAAAAAATCTCCAAAAATATAAAAAAAATTCCCCCAAAATATCCCCAAGAATCCCCCCAAAATTCCCCTAAAATATTAAAAAAAAATCCCCCCAAAAATCCCCAAAAATATCCCAAAAAATCCCCCCAAAATATCCCAGAAAATCCAAAAAAAAAAATAGCCCATGAAATCCCCCAAAAAACCGCAAAAATTCTCCCCAAAATATCAAAAAAATTCCCCAAAAATATCCCCAAAATACAGGTGAGAAGCCACAAAAATGTCACCAAAAACACCCCCAAAATATCGCAAAAATATCCCAGAAATATCCAAAAAAATAGCCCAAAAAATCCCCCCAAAAATAGCCCAAAAATATCCCAAAATATCAAAAAAAATCCCCCAAAAATATTCCAGATAATTCCCCAAAATATTAAAAAAAATCCCCCCAAAATAGTCCAAAAATATCCCAAAAATATCACAAAAATATCCAAAAAATGTCCCCAAAATACAGGTGAGACACCCCCCAAAAATATCCCAAAAAATCCCCAAAAATATCCCAAAATATCCATCAAAAATATCCCCAAAATACAGGTGAGAAACCACAAAAAATAACCCCCAAAATACCCCAAAAATATCCCAGAAATATCCCAAAAAAATATCCCAAAAAATCCCCCAAAAATAGACCAAAAATAGCCCAAAAAATCCCTGAAAAATTCCGGTCAGAACCCCCAAAAATATCCTCAAAATAGATAGAGGTGAGATACCCCAAAAAATAACCCAAAAAATCCCCCCAAAATAGACCAAAATATACCAAAAAATCCCCCCAAAAATATCCTCCAAAATAGCCCAAAAATCCCCCCAAAAATATCCCAAAAATACAGGTGAGAACGGCCGGGAAATGGACCAGAAATAGCCCAAAAATAGCCCAAAAAATCCCCAAAAAGTAGATCAAAAATATCCCCAAAAAATAGACCAAAAATATCCCAAAAAATCCCCAAAAATATGCCAGAAAATTCCCCAAAATATAAAAAAAAAACCCCCAAAAATATCCCCAAAAATCCCCTCAAAATATCCCAAAAAATACCCCAAAAATACCCCAAAAATAGCCCAAAAATCCTTCAAAAATCCCCCCAAAGTATAAAAAAAAAATCCCCCCAAAAATATCCCAAAAACTCCACCCAAAAATATCCCAAATAATCCCAAAAAATATCCCAAAAAATCCCCTAAAAATATCTCAAAAAGTCCCCCAAAAATATCCCAAAAATCCCCCAAAAATAGCCAAAAAAATCCCCCCAAAAATATCCCAAAAAAAATCTCCAAAATAGCAAAAAAGATCCCACCAAAATAGCCCAAAAATATCCCAAAATGTCCCAAAAATATAAAAAAAAATATCCCCAAAATACAGGTGAGAGACCCTAAAAATATCCCAAAAAATCCCCAAAAATATCCCAAAATATCCATCAAAAATATCCCCAAAATACAGGTGAGAAACCGCAAAAATAACCCCCAAAATATCCCAGAAATATCCAAAAAAAAAATCCAAAAAATCCCCCAAAAATAGACCAAAAATATCCCAAAAAATCCCTGAAAAATTGTGGTCAGAAACCCCCAAAAATATCCTTAAAATAGAGGTGAGATACCCCAAAAAATAACCCAAAAAATCCCCCCAAAATAGACCAAAATATACCAAAAAATCCCCCAAAATATCCTCCAAAATAGCCCAAAAATCCCCCCAAAAATATCCCAAATAATCCCGAAAAAATATCCCAAAAAATCCCCTAAAAATATCTCAAAAAATCCCCCCAAAATATCCCAAAAATCCCCCAAAAATAGCCAAAAAAATCCCCCCAAAAAATATCCCAAAAAAATCTCCAAAATAGCAAAAAAGATCCCGCCAAAATAGCCCAAAAATATCCCAAAATGTCCCAAAAATATCCAAAAAAATATCCCCAAAATACAGGTGAGACACCCCCCAAAAATATCCCAAAAAATCCCCAAAAATATCCCAAAATATCCATCAAAAATATCCCCAAAATACAGGTGAGAAACCACAAAAATAACCCCCAAAATACCCCAAAAATATCCCAGAAATATCCCAAAAAAATAGCCCAAAAAATCCCCCAAAAATAGACCAAAAATATCCCAAAAATCCCTGAAAAATTCCAGTCAGAAACCCCCAAAAATATCCTCAAAATACAGGGGAGAGACCCCTGAAAATGGACCCAAAATACAGGTGAGAAACTCCAAAAATGTCACCAAAAATAGCCCAAAAATATCCCAGAAATATCCCCAAAAAATCCCCAAAAATAGACAAAAAATAACCCAAAAATGTCCAAAAAATCCCCCCAAAAATATCCCCAAAATTCCCTCAAAAATATCCCGAAAAATCCCCCAAAAAATCCTCAAAAAAATCACAAAAAATTCCCCCAAAATATCCCAAAAAATCCTCCCCAAAAATAGCCCAAAAATATCCCCAAAAAATTCCGATCAGAACCCCCCAAATTATCCTCAAAATACAGGTGAGAGACCCCAAAAATATTCCAAAAAAATCCCCAAAAAATATCCAAGAAAATCCAAAAAAATATCCCAAAAATCCCCCAAAAATATCACAAAAATGTCCCAATAAATCCCCCCAAAAATATCCCAAAAAATCTCCTAAAAATATCTCTAAAAGTTCCCCCAAAAATCCCCCAAAAATGTCCCCAAAAATCCCCAAAATATAAAAAAAAAAAAAATCCCCAAAAAATTCCTCAAAAAAATCACAAAAAAATTCCCCAAAAATATCTCAAAAAATCCCCCCAAAAAATCCCTCAAAATTATCCCAAAAAATCCCCAAAAATATCTCAAAAAATCCGCCAAAAATGTCCCCAAAATACAGGTGAGACACCCCAAAAATATCCAAAAAAATCCCCCAAAATATCCAAAAAAATCCCCTAAAAATATCTCAAAAAGTCCCCCCAAAATATCCCAAAAATATCCCAAAAAATCCACCAAAAATAACCCAGAAAATCCCTCAAAATATCAAAAAAAATCCCCCCAAAAATATCCCAAATAATCCCCAAAAATAGCCCAAAAAATCCCCCCAAAATAGATCAAAAATATCCCAAAAATGTCCAAAAAATCCCCCAAAATATCCAAAAAAAAATCCCCAAAATACAGGTGAGACACCCCAAAAATATCCCAAAAATCCCCCAAAAATAGCCCAAAAAATCCCCTAAAAATATCCCAAAAATCCCAAAAAATATCCCAAAAAATATCCAAAAAAATCCCCCAAAATATCCAAAAAATTCCCCCAAAATATCCCCAAAAATTCCCCAAAAATATTCCAAAAAATCCCCCAAAAAATCCAAGAAAATCAAAAAAAAAATAGCCCAAAAATTCCCCCAAAAATATCCCCAAAATACAGGTGAGAACCCCCAAAAATTATCAAAAAAAATCCCCCAAAAATATCCCAAAATATTAAAAAAAAATCCCCCAAAATATCCCGAAAAATCCCCCAAAAGATCCCAAAAATGTCCCAAAAAATCCCCCAAAAATTCCGGTCAGAAACCCCCAAAACATCCTCAAAATACAGGGGAGAGACCCCAAAAATGTCACCAAAAATATCCCAAAAATATCCCAGAAATAGCCCAAAAATATCCCAAAAAAATCCACCCAAAATAGACAAAAAATATCCCTAAAATGTCAAAAAAAATCCCCCAAAATATCCCCAAAAATAGCCCAAAAATCCACCAATAATGTCCCAAAAAATGCCCCCAAAATAGACAAAAAAATCCCACCAAAATAGCCCAAAAAAATCCGAAAATGTTCCAAAAATATCCAAAAAAATCCCCAAAATACAGGTGAGAGACCCTAAAAAAAACCCCCAAAAATATCCCAAAAAATACCCCAAAAATAGCCCGAAATTATCCCAAAAAATCCCTGAAGAATTCCAATCAGAACCCCCCCAAAATATCCACAAAATAGAGGTGAGAGACCCTAAAAATATCCCCAAAAAATCCCCTAAAAATATCCCAAAAAATCCCCTAAAAATATCCCAAAAAATCCCCTAAAAATATCCCAAAAAATCCCCTAAAAATATCTCAAAAGTCCCCCAAACTATCCCAAAAAATCCCCCAAAATATCCCAAATCCCCCCCAAGTAGCCCAAAAATAGCCCAAAAAATCCCCCAAAATATCAAAAAAATTCCCCCGAAATATCCCCAAAATATCCCTAAAATATAAAAAAAAATCCCCCCAAAAATCCCCAAAAATCCTGGTCAAATCCTTCCCAAAATCCAGGTGAGACACCCCAAAAATATCCCAAAAATCCCCAAAAATATCAAAACAAAATCCCCCAAAGATAGCCCAAAAAATCCCCCAAAATATCCCAAATAATCCCCAAAAAATCCCTCAAAAATTACCCAAAAAATCCCCCAAAATATCCAAAAAAATTCCCCCAAAATATCCCCAAAAATATCCCAAAAAATCCCCAAAAAATCCCCCAAAAAAATCCAAAAAAATAGCCCAGAAATTCCCCCCAAAATATCCCCAAAATACAGGTGAGAACCTCCAAAAATTATACAAAAAAATCCCCCAAAAATATCCCAAAATATAAAAAAAAATCCCCCAAAAATATCCCAAAAAATCCCCCAAAATGTCCCAAAAATTCTCTGAAAAATATCCCCAAAATAAAAGTGAGACACCCCCAAAATTATTCCAAAAATTCCCCCAAAAATATCCCCAAAAACACCCAAAAAATATCCCCAAAAAATTCCCCTAAAAATGTCACAAAAAATTCCCCAAAAATATCCCCAAAAATTCCCCCAAAATTCCCCCAAAATATCCCCAAAATATTTTTTTAAAAATCGTCCAAAAATATCCCCAAAAATCCTGGTCAGATCCTCCCCAAAATACAGGTGAGACACCCCAAAAATATCCCAAAAAATCCCCAAAAAATATCCCAAAAAATCCCCCTAAAATAGCCCAAAAAATATCACAAAAATATCCCCAAAATTCCCCAAAAATGTCCAAAAAAATCCCGCCAAAATAGCCAAAAAGATCCCCAAAAATATCCCAGAAATATCCCAAAAAATAGCCCAAAAAATCCCCCAAATTAGACCAAAAATATCCCAAAATGTCTCAAAAATATCCAAAAAAAATATCCCCAAAATACAGGTGAGACACCCCAAAAATATCCCAAAAAATCCCCCAAAATATCCCAGAAAATCCCCCAAAAATAGCCCAAAAAATATCCCAAAAACATCCCCTAAAATATCCCAGAAAATCAACAAAAATATCCCAAAAAATCCCCCAAAATATAAAAAAAAATTGCCTCAAAATATCCCAAAAAATCCCCCCAAAATTCCCCTAAAATATTAAAAAAAAATCCCCCAAAAATATCCCCAAAAATCCTGGTCAAATCCTTCCCAAAATCCAGGTGAGACACCCCAAAAATATCCCAAAACAGCCCCTAAAAATATCCCAAAAATATCACAAAAATATCCCAAAAAATCCCCCATAAATATCCCCAAAATACAGGTGAGAACCACCAAAAATATCCCAAAAAATCCCCCCAAAATAGACCAAAAATATCCCAAAAATGTCCAAAAAAATCCCCCAAAATATCCCCAAAAATAGCCCAAAAAATTCCCCAAAATTCCATTAAAACGTTCCAAAAATTCAAAAAAAAAAAAAACCAGGTGAGAACCCTTAAAAATATCCCAAAAAAATACAGGAGAGACACCCCAAAAATGCCACAAAAATCCCCCAAAAATAGCCCAAAATATAAAAAAAAAATCCCCCAAAATATCCCAAATAATCCCCCAAAAATCCCTCCAAAAATATCCCAAAAAACTCCCCCCAAAAATAGCCAAAAAAATCCCCTAAAAATATGCCAAAAATACAGATGAGAAACCCTAAAAAACCCCAATAATATCCCTAAAAATCCCCCAAAAATAGCCCAAAATTCCCCAAAAAATCCCTGAAAAATTCCGGTCAGAGACCCCCCAAATTATCCTCAAACTACAGGTGAGACACCCTAAAAATATCACAAAAATAGCCCAGAAATTGCCCAAAAAATCCCCCCAAAAATAGACCAAAAATATCCCAAAAATGTCACAAAAAAAATCCCCAAAATATCCCAAAATATCCCCAAAAATATCACAAAAAATTCCCCAAAAATAGCCCAAAAATACCCCAAAAATAGCCCAAAAATATCCCAAAAAAATCCCAAAAATTCCCCAAAATATAAAAAAATCCCCCAAAAATATCCCAGAAATATCCAGAAATATCCCAAAAAAATAGCCCAAAAAATGCCCCAAAAATAGACCAAAAATAGCCCAAAATATATCCCCAAAAATATCCCAGAAAATCCCCAAAAAATGTCCCCAAAATACAGGTGAGACACCCCCCAAAATATCCCAAAAAAATCCCCAAAAAATATCCCAAAAAATCCCCCAAAATATACAAAAAATCCCCCCAAAATAGCCCAAAAATATCCCAAAATGTCCCAAAAATATCCAAAAAAAATATCCCCAAAATACAGGTGAGAGACCCTAAAAATATCCCAAAAGATCCCCAAAAATATCCCAAAAAATCCCCCAAAATATCCCCAAAAATCCCCCACAATGGCCCAAAAATATCCCAAAAATATCCCAAAAAATCCTCCAAAAATTCCAGTCTGAACCTCCCAAAATATCCACAAAATACAGGTGAGAACCCCTGAAAATGGACCAAAAATAGCCCAAAAATATCACAGAAATATCCCAAAAAAATGCCCCAAAAATAGACCAAAAATAACCCAAAAATGTCCAAAAAATCCCCCAAAAATATCCCCAAAAATAGCCCAAAAAATTCCTCAAAAAATCACAAAAAATCCCCCCCAAAAAGCCAAAAAATCCCACCAAAATAACCAAAAAGATCCCCCAAAATATCCCAGAAAATCCCCCAAAATATAAAAAAAATCCCCCCAAAAATAGCCCAAAATGTCCCAAAAATATCCAAAAAAAATCCCCAAAATACGGGCGAGAACCACCAAAAATATCCCAAAAATCCCCCAAAAATCGCCAAAAAAATCACCAAAAATATCCCAAAAAATCCCCCCAAAATATCCCCAAAAATCCTGGTCAAATCCTTCCCAAAATACAAGTGAGACACACAAAAAATATCCAAAAAACTTCCCCAAAAATAGCCCAAAAATTCCCCAAAAAATCCCCCAAAAATTCCGATCAGAACCCCCCAAATTATCCTCAAAATACAGGTGAGACACCCCAAAATATCCCCCAAAAATCCCTAAAAATAGCCCAAAAAATCCCCCAAAAATAGCCCAAAAATATCCGAAAAAATCCCCTAAAAATATCATTAAAAAATCTCCAAAAATATCCCAGAAAATCCCCCAAAATATCAAAAAAACTCCCCTAAAAATAGCCCAAAATGTCCCAAAAATATCCAAAAAAATATCCCCAAAATCCAGGTGAGACACCCCCCAAAAATATCCAAAAAATCCATCAAAAATAGCCCCAAAAATCCCCCCAAAAATAGCCCAAAAAATCCCCCAAAATATCCCTCAAAAATATCCCAAAAATTCCCCACAAAAATATCCCAAAAAAATCCACCAAAAATAGGCCAAAAATCCACCAAAATATCCCCAAAAATCCCCCCCAAAAATATCTCAAAAATACAGGGGAGAAACCCTAAAAATATCCCAGAAAATTCCCAAAAAAATCCCAAAAAATCCCTTAAAAATATCCCAAAAAATCCCCTAAAAATATCCCCAAAATACAGGCGAGAACCACCAAAAATATCCCAAAAAATCCCCCCAAAATAGACCAAAAATATCCCAAAAATCCTCCCAAAAATATCCCAAAAAATCCCCCAAAAATATCTCAAAAAATCCCCCAAAAATCCTCCCAAAAATATCCCAAAAAAATCCCCAAAAATATCCCCTAAATAGAAGTGACACCCCAAAATATCCCAAAAATGGCCCCAAAATATCCCCCAAAAAATCCCCCAAAAATCCCCCCCAAAATCCCCGTAAAAACCCCAGAAATCTCCCTAAAAATCTCCTAAAATTCCCCCTAAAAATCCCCCCAAAATCCCTCTAAAATCCCCCTAAAATTCTCTAAAATTCCACTAAAATTCCCCTAAAAATCCCTTAAAATTCCCCCAAAATGTCCAAAAATTCCACTAAAATCCTCCTAAAAATCCCCCCAAAATTCCCCTAAAAATCCCCTAAAATTCCCCCCAAATTCATCCTAAAATTCCCCAAAAATCCCCTTAAAAAATTCCCCTAAAATCCCCCTAAAAAAACCCTAAAATTCCCTAAAAAAATCCCCAAAAATTCCCAAAAAATCCGACCAAAATTCCCACCAAAATCCCCCTAAAAATCCCCTAAAATTCCTCCTAATAATTTCCATAAAATTCCCCTAAAAAATCCCCCGAAATTTCCCCTAAAAATTCCCCAAAAATTCCCCTAAAAATCCTTTAAAATTCCCCTAAAACTCCAATCCCCTAAAAATTCCCCTAAAATTTCCCTAAAATTCCCCTAAAATTTCCCTAAAATTCCTCTAAAAATCCCCTAAAATTGTCCTAAAAATTCCCCTAAAATCCCAAAAAAAATCCCCTAAATTTTTCCCTACAATTCCCTAATAAATTCCCCAAAAAATCTCCCTAAAATTCCCTAAAAATCCCCCTAAAATTCCCCTAAAATTCCTCCTAAAAATCGCCCTAAAAATCTCCCTAAAATTCTCCTAAAATTCCCCCAAAATTCTCTAAAATCCCCTTAAAAATCCCCCTAAAATCCCCTTAAAAATCCCCTAAAATCCCCTAAAATTCCCCCAAAAATTCTCCTAAAATTCCCCTAAAATTCCCCTAAAATTCCCCTAAAAATCTCCCAAAAATCCCCCAAAAATCCCCCCTAAATTCCCTAAAAATTCCAAAAAAATCTCCCTCAAATTCCTCCAAAATCCCCCTAAAAATCTCCCTAACATTCCTCCTAAAATCCCCCTAAAAATCCCCTAAAATCCCCCCAAAATTCCCATAAAATCCCCCTAAAATACTTCCAAAATTCCCCTAAAATCCCCCAAAAATCCCCCTTAAAATCCCCCTAAAGTCCCCCTAAAAATCCCCCTAAAGCCCCCTAAAAATCTCCCCAAAATTGTCAAAAAAATCCCTTAAAATTCCCCTTAAAATACCTAAAAAATCCCCTAAAACTCGCCTAAAATTCCCCCCCAAAATTCCCAAAATTCCCCTAAAAATGCCCTAAAAATCTCCATAAAATTCCTCCTAAAATCCCCTAAAATTCCCCCGATAATTCCCCTAAAAATTCCCCTAAAAATTCCCCAAAAATCCCCTAAAAAATTCCCCAAAAATTCCAAAACAATTCCCAAAAAATCCCCCCAAAATTCCCCAAAAATTCCTTTAAAATTTCCCTAAAATACCCCTAAAATTCCCTTAAAATCTCCCTAAAATCCTCCTAAAATTCCCCTAAAAATCTCCATAAAATTCCTCCTAAAATCCCCTAAAATTCCCCCGAGAATTCCCCTAAAAATTCCCTAAAATTCCTCTAAAAACCCCCCAAAAATCCCCTCAAAAATCCCCCTAAAATCTCCCTAAAAATCCCCCTAAAATTCTCCAAAAATCCCCCCCAAATCCCCCTAAAAATCCCCTAAAATTCCCCTTAAATCCCCCTAAAAAATTCCCCCAAAATCCCCAAAGATCCCCTAAAAATTCCCAAAAAATCCTCCAAAAATTCCCCTAAAATTCCTTTAAAATTTCCCTAAAAATCCCTAAAAATCCCCCTAAAATTCCCTCAAAATTCCCTAAAAATCCCCTAAAAACCCCTAAAAAATTCCCAAAAAATTCCAAAAAAAATTCCCAAAAAAATTCCCCAAAAATTCAAAAAAAATCCCAAAAAATCCCCCAAAAATTCCCCTAAAATCCCCTAAAAATTCCCCCAAAATTCTCCTAAAATCCCCCCTAAAATTCCCTAAAAAACCCCCCAAAAAAACCCAAAAAATCCCCTAAAAAAACCCCATTTTTTCCCTTCCAGGCCCCGTTTCCCGTTCAGGACCTCGAGGATCCCAAACCCAACAAAACCCACCCAAACTTTGGGTCAAATTCTGCTGCTTTTGGGCAAAAAACCCCAAAAATTGAAATTTTAGGGGGTAAAATCCTCCATTTTTGGGGTTTTTTGGGGAAATCCCCAAAAAAATTTGGGACACCCAAAAATATTTTTATTTTTTCCCTTTTTTTCCCCTTTTTTTTCCCTTTTTTCCCCCTTTTTTCCCCCTTTTTTTTCCCCTTTTTTTCCCCTTTTTTTCCCTTTTTTTTGTCCATTTTTTTCCCATTTTTTCCCATTTTTTTCCCATTTTTTTCTCATTTTTGGGGATTTTTTTGGGGATTTCAAACCCTCCCCCAAATTTTTTTGGGGACCCCAAAATTTAATTTTTTGGGGAAATTTTTTTTCCTTTTTTCCCTTTTTTTTCATATTTTTCCCTTTTATTTTTTGTAATTTTTTCCCTTTTTTCCCCTTTTTTTCCCCTTTTTTCCCCTTTTTTTCCCCTTTTTATTCCCCTTTTTTCCCTTTTTTTCCTATTTTTTTCCATTTTTTAAATTTTCTTTCCCTTTTTTTTCGGGTTTTTTTTTCCCTTTTTCCTCCCCATTTTTTCATATTTTTCCCCTTTTTTTTGTCTTTATTTTCCCCTTTTTTTTCCATATTTTTCCCCCTTTTTTTCCCCTTTTTTTTCCATATTTTTCCCCCTTTTTTTCGTATTTTTTTTCCCTTTTTTCCCCCTTTTTTTTAATTTCTTTCCCCATTTTTTCATATTTTTTTCTTCTTTTTTTTCGTATTTTTTCCTCCTTTTTTTTCCCTTTTTTCCCCCTTTTTTCATTTTATTTTTTCCCTTTTTTCCCCTTTTTTTCATTTTATTTTTTCCCTTTTTTCCCCCTTTTTCTTCCCTTTTTTTAATATTTTTTCTCCTTTTTTTTTTTTGATTTTTCTTCCCTTTTTCCCCCCTTTTTGTTTTCGTATTTTCCCCTTTTTTTCGGTTTTTTTTTTCTTTTTTTCCCCCCCTTTTTTTCTCATTTATTTTCCCCTTTTTTTGTATTTTTTCACCTTTTTTCTGTTTTTTTTTTTTTTTTAATTTTTCCCCTTTTTTTCCTTTTATTTTTTCAATTTTTTCACCTTTTTTTCATTTTTTTTTCAATTTTCCCCCTTTTTTTTTCATTTTATTTTTTTCCTCTTTCTTCATGTTTTTCCTCCTTTTTTTCATATTTTTCCCCTTTTTCCCCTTTTTTTATTTTTCCCCCTTTTTTCATCTTTTTTCCCTTTTTTCGTATTTTTTCAATTTTTTTCTCTCCTTTTTTCATATTTTTTCTCCTTTTTTTTTTTTTTGTATTTTTTCCCTTTTTTTTCCCCCCTTTTTTCATATTTTTTCTCCTTTTTTTCGGTTTTTTTTTCCCTTTTTTCCCCCCTTTTTTCCCCATTTTTTTCACATTTTTTCCCCCTTTTTTCCCCATTTTTTTCATATTTTTCCCCTTTTTTTTCCTTTTTTTTTTTGTATTTTTTTCTCTTTTTTTCCCCTTTTTTCTCGTATTTTTCCCCTTTTTTTCTCGGGTTTTTTTTTCATATTTTTCCCTTTTTTTTTCCTATTTTTTCCACTTTTTTTCCCCATTTTTTTTCATATTTTTCCCCCTTTTTTTCCCCCATTTTTTTTCATATTTTTTTCCTTTTTTCCCCCTTTTTTTCTCATATTTTTTCCCCTTTTTTCTCGTGTTTTTTTCCTTTTTTCCCCATTTTTTTCATATTTTTCCCCTTTTTTTTCCTTTTTTTTTTTGTATTTTTTTCTCTTTTTTTCCCCTTTTTTCTCGTATTTTTCCCCTTTTTTTCTCGGGTTTTTTTTTCATATTTTTCCCTTTTTTTTTCCTATTTTTTCCACTTTTTTTCCCCATTTTTTTTCATATTTTTCCCCCTTTTTTTCCCCCATTTTTTTTCATATTTTTTTCCTTTTTTCCCCCTTTTTTTCTCATATTTTTTTCCCCTTTTTTCTCGTGTTTTTTTCCTTTTTTCCCCATTTTTTTCATATTTTTCCCCTTTTTTTTCCTTTTTTTTTTTGTATTTTTTTCTCTTTTTTCCCCCTTTTTTCTCGTATTTTTTCCCCTTTTTTCCCCATTTTTCCCCATTTTTTTTCATATTTTTTCCCTTTTTTTCCTTTTTTTTTTGTATTTTTTCTCGTATTTTTCTCGTATTTTTTCCCTTTTTTTCCCCTTTTTCCCCCATTTTTTTTCATGTTTTTCCCCATTTTTTTTCATATTTTTCCCCAATTTTTTCCATATTTTTCCCCCATTTTTTTTCATATTTTTCCCCTTTTTTTTTTCATATTTTTTCCCCCATTTTTCCCCCATTTTTCCCCCATTTTCCCCATTTTTATTTCAATTTTTTTTCCTCTATTTTTCCATTTCCTCTTTTTATTTATTTGCACTTTTGGGGGGGTTGGGGAGGGACCTTTGGGGCTTTTCCCTGGCCCCGGGTGGGAAAATGGAAAATAAAATAAATTTACGTTTTCAGCCTTTTTTGGGGGAAATTTGGGGTTTGGGGGGAAAAATTTGGGGGTTTTTGGGTGAATTTTGGGGGAAAATTGGAGAATTTTAGGAAAAATTGGGGATTTTTTGGGGAAATTTGGAGAAATTTTGGGGTTTTGGAGAAATTTTGGGGGTTTGGGGAAAATTTGGGGATTTTTTGGGGAATTTTGGGGTTTTGGGGGGAATTTAAGGGAAATTTTGGGGGAATTTTTGGGAAAATTTGGGGGAATTTTTGAGGGAAATTTTGGGAGGAATTTGGGGATTTTTTGGGGAAATTTTGGGGGGAATTTTGGGGGGAATTTTCGGGAATTTTGGGGGAATTTTTGGAGGAATTTTGGGGGGAATTTTGGGGAAATTTGGGGGGAAATTGGGAGGAATTTTGAGGAAAATTTGGGGGAATTTTGGGGGGAATTTAAGGGAAATTTTGGGGGGAAATTTGGAGGAATTTTGAGGGAAAATTGGGGGAAATTTGGGGGGAATTTTGGGAGAATTTTGGGGAAATTTTGGGGGGAATTTGGGAGGAATTTGGGGGGATTTTGAGGGAATTTTGGAAGGAATTTGGGGGGAACTTTGGTGGAATTTTGGGAAATCTTGGGGAATTTTGGGGGAATTTGGGAGGAATTTTGGGGGAAATTTTGGGGGAATTTGGGGGGGAATTTTTGAGGGAAATTTTGGAGGGAATTTTGGGAGGAATTTGGGGATTTTTTGGGGGGAATTTGGGGGAATTTTGGGGGGAAAATTTGGGGTTTTGGGGAAGAAATTTGGGGATTTTTTTTTCGGGAAATTTTGGGTTTTGGGAGGAATTTTGGAGGTTTTTGGGAGGAATTTTTGGGGGAATTTTGGAGGAATTTGGGGGGAATTTTGGGAGGAATTTGAGGAAATTTGGGGGGAAATTTGGGGAGAATTTTGGGGGAATTTTGGGGGAATTTGGGGGGATTTTTGGAGGAATTTTGGGAGGAATTTGGGGGGAATTTAAGGGAAATTTGGGGGGAATTTTGGAGGAACTTTGGGGGAATTTTGGGGGGAATTTTTGGAGAATTTTAGGAGGAATTGGGGGAAATTTTGGAGAATTTTGGGGGGAATTTTGAGGGAAATTTTGGGGGAATTTGGGGGGGAATTTGGGGGGAATTTTGGGAGGAATTTTGGAGGAATTTTAGGGAAATTTGGAATTTGGGAGGAATTTTGAGGGAATTTTGGGGGGAATTTGGGGGAATTTTGGGAGGAATTATTGGGGAATTTTGGAAGGAATTTTGGGGGGAAATTTGGAGGAATTTTGAGGGAATTATTGGGGAATTTTGGGGAGAATTTGGGAGGAATTTTGGGGGATTTTGAAGGAATTTTTGGGGGGAATTTTGGGGAATTTTCCTTTGATGGGGAGGGGTCCTGACCCCCATAAGGGGCGGGAATTTGGGTGGGGGGTCCATAATTTGGGTCGGGGGTCTCGGGGGTAATTTGGGGAGGGGTCCCTTATTTGGGTCGGGGTCTCGGGGGTCCATAATTTGGGTCTGGGGTCTGCAGTGATAATTTGGGTCTGGGGTCTCATCGCGGCTCCATCCTCAGCCTGACGGGGGGCGGCACGTTGGCTGGGGGGTCTGCAGTGATAATTTGGGTCTGGGGTCTCATCGCGGCTCCATCCTCACCCTCACGGGGGGCGGGACGTTGGCGAAGCCGCTCCGGGCGGGGGTCGCGGGCACCTCCTCGGGGGGTCCCGGGGGGAGGGGCCGCAGCCGCTGAACGATCGTGGCCAGGAACAGGAACAGCTCCGAGCGAGCGAGACCCTCCCCCAGGCACAGCCGCCGGCCTGGAATGGGGAGGGGGCGTCACCGACCCCAGACCCATTGCTGGGTCAGAGAGAGTCTGGGGGCTTCAGGGGTTTGGGGTTTTGGGTCTGGGGTCAGGAACAGGAACAGCCCCTCCCCCAGGCACAGCCGCCGGCCTGGAATTGGGGAGGGGGCGTCACGGACCCCAGACCCATTGCTGGGTCCCTAATGGGTCTGGGGTCCCCAAAGGCTCTGGGGGTCCCTAAAGGGTCTGGGGGTCCCTAATGGGTCTGGGGGTTTTGGGTCTGGGGTCTCTAATGGGTCTGGGGGCTTTGGGGGTTGATGGTTCCTAAAGGGTCTGGGGGATCCCAAAAGGGTCTGGGGTCTCTAATGGGTCTGGGGGTTTTGGGTTTGGGGGGTCCCTAAAGGGTCTGGGGGATTCAGGGGTTGAGGATCCCAAAAAGGGTCTGGGGGGTTTGGGACTGGGGGATCTCAAAAGGGTCTGAAGGTTTTGGGTCTGGGGTCCCAAAGGGGTCTGTGGGTCTCTAATGGGTCTGGGGGTCCCTAATGGGTCTGGGGGCTTCTAAAATGGGTCTGGGGGTCTCTAAAGGGTTTGGGGGTTTTGGGTCTGGGGTCAGGAACAGGAACAGCCCCTCCCCCAGGCACAGCCGCCGGCCTGGAATAGGGGAGGGGGCGTCACAGACCCCAGACCCATTTCGGGTTCATAGAGGGGCCGGGCGTCCCTAAAGGCTCTGGGGGTTACGGGGGTCGGGGGGTCTCTAATGGGTCTGGGGGCTTTGGGGGTTGATGGTCCCAAAAGGGTCTGAGGGTCCCAAAAGGGTCTGGGGGATTCTAAAATGGGTCTGGGGGTCCCTAAAGGGTCTGGGGGCTTTGGAGATTGAGGGATCCTAAAAGGGTCTGGGGGATTCTAAAATGGGTCTGGGGTCTCTAATGGGTCTGGGGTCTTTGGGTCTGGGGGATCCCTAAAAGGGTCTGGGGGATCCTAAAATGGGTTTGAGGCTTTTGGGTCTGGGGTCCCAAAAGGGTCTGGGGGATTCTAAAATGGGTCTGGGGTCTCTAATGGGTCTGGGGGCTTTGGGGCTGGAGGATCCCTAAAAGGGTCTGGGGGATTCTAATGAGTCTGGGGATTTTGGGACTGGGGTCTCTAAAGGGTCTGGGGGGTCCCAAAAGAGTCTGGGAGTCTCTAATGGGTCTGGGGGCTTTGGGGGCTGGAAGGTCCCAAAAAGGGTCTGGGGGCTTTGGGTCTGGGAATCCCTAAAAGGGGCTGGGGGATCCTAAAATGGGTCCAGGGGGTTTGAGTCTGGGGTCCCAAAAAGAGTCTGGGGTCCCAAAAGGGTCTGGGGTCCCTAAAGGGTCTGAAGGTTTTGGGTCTGGGGTCACAAAAGGGTCTGGGGAATCCTAAAATGGGTCTGGGGTCTCTAATGGGTCGGGGGTCTCTAACGGGTCTGGGGGCTTTGGGGCTGGAGGATCCCAAAAGGGTCTGCGGGTTTCTAAAATGGGTCTGGGGGATTCGAGGCTTTGGGGTTTTGGGTCTGGGGTCAGGAACAGGAACAGCCCCTCCCCCAGGCACAGCCGCCGGCCTGAATTAGGGGAGGGGGCGTCACGGACCCCAGACCCATTGCTGGGTCAGAGAGAGTCTGGGGTCTCTAATGGGTCTGGGGGTTTTGGGTCTGGGGTCAGGAACAGGAACAGCTCCGAGCGGGCCAGACCCTCCCCCAGGCACAGCCGCCGGCCTGGAAATGGGGAGGGGGCGTCACGGACCCCAGACCCATTTCGGGTCTGTAAAGGGTCTGGGGTCCCAAAAGGGTCTGGGGGTTTTTGGGTTTTGGGTCTGGGGTCAGGAACAGGAACAGCCCCTCCCCCAGGCACAGCCGCCGGCCTGGAAATGTGGGGAGGGGGCGTCACAGACCCCAGACCCATTTGGGTTATTTTGGGGTTATTTTGGGTGGTTTTGGGGTGGTTTGGGGGCATTTTGGGGGGATTTTTGGGGGGATTTTTTGGTGGGATTTATGGGATATTTTGGAGTGTTTTTTGGGTTATTTTGGGGTTATTTTGGGGGTTTCTGGGGGGATTTTTTGGGGGATTTATAGGATTTTTTGGGGTTATTTTTGGGTTATTTTGGGGTTATTTTTGGGCTATTTTTGGGGTTATTTTGGGGTTATTTTTGGGGTTATTTTGGGGTTATTTTTGGGGTTGTTTTAGGGTTATTTTGGGGGATTTTCGGGCTTTTTTGGGGTTTTTTGGGTGGGATTTTTGGAGGGATTTTTTGGGGATTTATGGGATTTTTGGGGGTATTTTGGGGGTCATTTTGGGGTTTCTGGGGGGATTTTGGGGAGGATTTTTTCTGGGGTTTCGCCTTTTGGGATTTCTGGGTTTTTGGGGTTATTTTGGGGTTTTTGGGGGGTTATTTTGGGGTGGTTTTGGGGTAATTTTGGGGTGTTTTTGGGGTTTCTGGGGGGATTTTTGGGGGAATTTTCGGGGGGATTTTTTGGGGGATTTATGAGATTTTTGGGGTTATTTTTGGGGGATTTTGGGGGTTATTTTGAGGTTGTTTTGGGCTTATTTTGGGGTAATTTTTGGGTTATTTTGGGGTTTCTGGGGTGATTTTTGGTGGGATTTTTTGGGGGGTATTTTTGGGATTTTTTGGGGGTATTTTTGGGGTTATTTTGGGGTTATTTGGGGGTTTTTGGGGGGCATTTTGGGGGGATTTTTTTGGGATTTATGGGATTTTTTGGGTTATTTTGGGGTTATTTTGGGGGTTTCTGGAGTGATTTTTGGTGGGATTTTTTGGGGGGGATTTTTGGGGGGATTTATGGGATTTTTTTGGGGTGTTTTTTGGATTATTTTGGGGTTTTTTTGGGAGGGGATTTTTTGGGGGGTTTTGGCTTTTGGGTTGTTTGGGATTTATGGGATTTTTTGGGTTATTTTGGGCATTTTGGGGGGGTTTTGGGAGATTTTTTCTGGAGTTTCGCCTTTTGGGATTTCCGGGATTTTGGGGTTATTTTTGGGTTATTTTTGGGTATTTTTGGGGTTATTTTGGGTTATTTTTGGGGTATTTTTGGGGTTATTTTGGGGCTCTTTGGGGTTTTTGGGGGGGATTTTTTGGGGGGATTTTTTGGGGGTTTTTGGCTTTTGGGTTGTTCAAGATTTATGGGATTTTTGGGGATATTTTGAGGGGATTTATGGGATTTTTTGGGGTGTTTTGGGGGTAATTTTGGGGTTATTTTTGGGGTTATTTTGGGGTGTTTTGGGGTTATTTTTGGGGTTGTTTTGGGGGTTATTTTGGGGATTATTTTGGGGTGGTTTTGAGGGTTTCTGGGGGATTTTGGGGGGGATTTTTTGGGGGATTTATGGGATTTTTTGGGGTTCTTTTGGGGGTTATTTTGGCGTTATTTTGGGGTGGTTTTGGGGGGATTTTGGGGGGATTTTTTTGGGGATTTATGGGATTTTTTGGGGTTATTTTGGGGTGTTTGGGGTTATTTTTGGGGTTTTTTTGAGGGTTATTTTGGGGGTGTTTTTGGGGTTTCTGGGGGGATTTTGGGGGGATTTTTGGGGTTATTTTTGGGTTATTTTGGGGTTATTTTTGGGTTATTTTGGGATGGTTTGGGGGTTTCTGGGGGGATTTTTAGGGGGATTTTTGGTGGGATTTTTTTGGGATTTATGGGATTTTTTGGGGTTATTTTTGGGATTATTTTGGGATTAATTTTGGGGTGTTTTTGGGGTTATTTTGGGATGATTTTGGGGTGGTTTTGGGGTTTCTGGGGGTTATTTTGGGTCATTTTTGGGGGGATTTTTTCTTGGGTTTCGACTTTCGGGTTGTTTGGGATTTATGAGATTTTTTTGGGTTATTTTGGGGTTTCTGGGGGGGATTTTTGAGGGGATTTTGGGGGGATTTTTTGGGGGGATTTATGGGATTTTTTGGGTTATTTTGGGATTATTTTGGGGTTTTTTGGGAGGATTTTTTCTGGAGTTTTGACTTCTGGGATTTCTGGGGTTTTGGGGGCTTTTGGGGTTATTTTGGGTTATTTTTGGGGTTATTTTGGGGTTTCTGGGGGGATTTTTGGGCAGATTTTTTTGGGATTTATGGACTATTTTGGGGTTATTTTGGGGTGGCTTTGGGGGATTTTCGGGCTTTTTTGGGGGGGGATTTTTGGTGGGATTTTTTGGGGGGATTTATGGGATTTTTTGGGGTTATTTTGGGATATTTTTGGGTTATTTTGGAGTTATTTTGGGGTTATTTTGGGGTATTTTTGGGGGGGTTTCTGGGGGGATTTTGGGGGGGATTTATGGGATTTTTTTGGGGGTTATTTTGGGGTGGTTTTGGGGTAATTTTGGGGTATTTTTTGGGGTTTCTGGGGGATTTTTGGGCAGATTTTTTTGGGATTTATGGACTATTTTGGGGTTATTTTGGGGTGGCTTTGGGGGATTTTCGGGCTTTTTTGGGGGGGGATTTTTGGTGGGATTTTTTGGGGGGATTTATGGGAATTTTTGGGGTTATTTTGGGATATTTTTGGGTTATTTTGGAGTTATTTTGGGGTTATTTTGGGGTATTTTTGGGGGGGTTTCTGGGGGGATTTTGGGGGGGATTTATGGGATTTTTTTGGGGTTATTTTTGGGTTATTTTGGGGTGGTTTTGAGGTAATTTTGGGGTATTTTTTGGGGTTTCTGGGGGGATTTTTGGGGGGATTTTTGGTGGGGGTTTTTTGGGGATTTATGGGATTTTTTGGGATTATTTTTGGGAATATTTTGGGGTTATTTGGGGGTTATTTTGGGGTTATTTTGGGGTGCTTTACCCGCAGAGAAGGGCAGGAAGGCGCTGCTGGGCCGGAAGCGGCCCTGCTCGTCCAGGAAGTGCCCGGGGTCGAACTTCTCGGGCTCCTTGAAGGATTTGGGGTCGTGCAGGGCCGAGCTCAGCAGGGGGATCACGTCCGTGCCCTGGGGGCAGCCAGGGGTCACTTGTGGGGTCACTGGGGTCATTGGGGTCATTCCAAGGGGGTTTGGGGGTCATTGAGGTCATTCAAAGAGGTTTTGGGGTCCATGGAGAGGTTTTGGGGTCATTGGGGTCATTCCAAGGGGTTGGGGGGTAATTTGGGGGGTAATTTGGGGTCAATGGGATCATTGGAGGAGTCATTGGGGTCACTTGTGGGGTCATTGGGGTCATTGGGGTCAGTTGTGGGGTCATTGGGGTCACTGGGGTCATTCCAAAGGGTTTTGGGGTCATTGGGGTCACTGGGGTCATTCCAGGGGGTTTTGGGACCATTTGGGGTCATTGGGGTCACTCAAAGAGGTTTTAGGGTCATTTGGGGTCATTGGGGTCATTAGGGTCATTCCAAGGGGTTTTGGGGTCATTCAAAGGGATTTTGGGAACATTTGGGGTCATCAGGGCCATTCAAAAAAGTTTTGGGGTCATCGGGGTCATTTGGGGTCATTCCAAGGGTTTTGGGGTCAATGGAATCAATGGGGTCAGTGGGATCATTGAAGGAGTCATTGGGGTCAGTTGTGGGGTCATTGGGGTCATTGGGATCATTCCAAGGGGTTTTGGGGTCATTGGGGTCATTGGGGTCATTGGGGTCATTGGGGTAATTGAAAGAGCATTTGGGGTCGTTTGGGGTCAGTTGTGGGGTCATTGGGGTCATTGGGGTCATTTGGGGTCATTTGGGGTCATTTGGGGTCATTCCAAGGGGTTTTGGGGTCACTGGGGTCATTGGGGTCATTCCAAGGGGTTTGGGGTCAATGGAATCAATGGGGTCAATGGGATCATTGAGGGAAACATTGGGGTCAGTTGTGGGGTCATTGGGGTCATTTGAGGTCATTTGGGGTCACTGGGGTCATTTGGGGTCATTGGGGTCATTTGGGGTCATTGGGGTCATTCCAAGGGAGTTTGGGGTCATTGGGGTCACTGGGATCATTGGAGGAGTCATTGGGGTCATTTGGGGTCATTGGAAGGGTCTTTTGGGGTCAGTTGTGGGGTCAGAGGGGTCATTGGGGTCATTCCATGGGCATTTGGGGTCATTGGGGTCATTCAAAGAGGGTTTGGGGTCATTGGGGTCATTGGGATCAATGGGATCTTTGGGGGAGCCATTGGGGTCAGTTGTGGGGTCAGAGGAGTCACTGGGATCATTTGGGGTCATTTGGGGTCATTGGGGTCATTCCAAGGGGTTTTGGGGTCATTTGGGGTCATTGAGATCATTCCAAGGGGGTTTGGGGTCTTTGGGGTCATTCAAAGAAGGTTTGGGGTCAGTTGGGGTCACTCAAAGGGGATTTGGGGTCACCGGGGTCATTCCAAGGGAATTTGGGGTCATTGGGGTCATTTGGGGTAATTAGGGTCACGCAAAGAGGTTTTAGGGTCATTTGGGGTCATTGGGGTCATTGGGGTCATTCAAAGAGGTTTTAGGGTCATTTGGGGTCATTGGGGTCATTGGGGTCATTGGGGTCATTCAAAGAGGTTTTGGGGTCATTTGGGGTCATTGGGATAATTCCAAGGGGTTTGGGGAATTTTAGGGGGATTTTTAGGACAATTTTGGGGGGATTTTTAGGACAATTTCAGGAGGAAATTTAGGACCATTTTAGTGGAATTTTTAGGACAATTTTAGGAGAATTTTAGGAAGATTTTAGGAGGATTTTTCAGGGGAATTGTAGGGGGGATTTTAGGGGATTTTTAGGGGATTTTGGGGTGATTTTTAGGAGAATTTTTAGGAGAATTTTAGGGGTTTTTTGGGACAATTTTAGGGGAATTTTGGGGGGATTTTTAGGAGGATTTTTGGGATATTTCAGAGGGGCTTTAGGGGGATTTTTTCGGGCAATTTCAGGAGGATTTGGGGGAGATTTTAGAGGAATTTTTTGAGATTTTTAGGAGAATTTTAGGGGGATTTTTAGGACAATTAGGGGAATTTTTGGGACAATTTTAGGGGAATTTTCAGGACAATTTTAGGGAGATTTTAAGGGAGATTTTTAGGAGAATTTTAGGAGAATTTTATGGGATTTTAGGGGAATTTTAGGGATTTTTAGGACAATTTTAGGGGAATTTTTAGGACAAATTTAGGACAATTTTAGGGAGATTTTAGGAAGATTTTTAGGACAATTTTAGGGAGATTTTTAGGACAAATTTAGGGGATTTTAGGGAGATTTTTAGGGGAATTTTAGGACAATTTTAGGGGAATTTTAGGGGATTTTTTAGAGGAATTTTAGGAGGATTTCGTGGGATTTTTAGGGGATTTTTAGGGGGATTTTTAGGAGAATTTTAGGGGAATTTTAGGACAATTTTAGGGAGATTTTAGGACAATTTTAGGGGAATTTTAGGGAGATTTTAAGGGAGATTTTTTGGGCGATTTTAGGAGAATTTTATGAGATTTTAGGGGGAATTTTAGAGGGATTTTTAGGACAATTTTAGGGAGATTTTTAGGAGGATTTTGGGGTGGGTTTTGAGGGGGATTTTAGAATTTTAGGGGATTTTTAGGACAATTTTAGGGGGATTTTTAGGACAATTTTAGAGGAATTTTAGGGGAAATTTTAGGACAATTTTAGAGGGATTTCAGGGGAATTTCAGGACGATTTTAGGGAATTTTAGGGGAATTTTTAACAGGAATTTCAGGACAATTTTAGGGTTGATTTTTAAGTTGATTTTGGTTTTTTCCCGACCTTTGGGATGTGGAACCCCCTGAACTGGGTGTCCTGGGTGACCCTGTGGGGGATCCCCAGGGGGATCAAATTGAGGAATTTTAGGGGAATTTTAGGGGAATTTTGTGGGAATTTTAGGACAATTTTTGGGGAATTTTAGGGGAAAATTTAGGACAATTTTAGAGGAAATTTAGGACAATTTTAGGGGAATTTTAGGACAAATTTAGGGGATTTTAGGGAGATTTTTGGGGGGATTTTAGGGGGATTTTAGGAGAATTTTAGAGGGATTTTTAGGACAATTTTAGGGGATTTTTAGGACAAATTTAGGGGATTTTAGGAGGATTTTCGGGGATTTTTAGGACAATTTTAGGGAGATTTTAGGAGGATTTTTTTTAGGTTTTGGAGGGACTTTAGGGGGATTTTTTCGGGCAATTTCAGGAGGATTTGGGGGAGATTTTAGAGGAATTTTTTGAGATTTTTAGGAGAATTTTAGGGGGATTTTTAGGACAATTAGGGGAATTTTTGGGACAATTTTAGGGGAATTTTCAGGAGAATTTTAGGGAGATTTTAAGGGAGATTTTTAGGAGAATTTTAGGAGAATTTTATGGGATTTTAGGGGAATTTTAGGGATTTTTAGGACAATTTTAGGGGAATTTTTAGGACAATTTTAGGACAATTTTAGGGAGATTTTAGGGAGATTTTTAAGACAATTTTAGGGAGATTTTTAGGACAAATTTAGGGGATTTTAGGGAGATTTTTAGGGGAATTTTAGGACAATTTTAGGGGAATTTTAGGGGATTTTTTAGAGGAATTTTAGGAGGATTTCGTGGGATTTTTAGGGGATTTTTAGGGGGATTTTTAGGAGAATTTTAGGGAGATTTTTAGGAGAATTTTAGGGGAATTTTAGGGAGATTTTAAGGGAGATTTTTAGGACGATTTTAGGGGAATTTTATGGGATTTTAGGGGCAAATTTAGGGGAATTTTAGAGGGATTTTTAGGGGGATTTTAGTGGAATTTTAGAGGGATTTTAGGGTGATTTTTGGGGGGATTTTAGGGCAATTTTAGTGGGATTTTTTTGAGGAATTTTAGAGGGATTTTTAGGACAATTTTAGGGGAATTTTAGTGGGATTTTTTAGAAGAATTTTGTGGGATTTTTAGGGGATTTTTAGGGGGATTTTTAGGACAATTTTAGGGAGATTTTAGGACAATTTTAGGGGAATTTTAGGGATTTTTAGGACAATTTTAGGAGGAAATTTAGGGGAATTTTGGGGGAATTTTTAGGACAATTTTAGGAGGAAATTTAGGACAATTTTAGTGGAATTTTAAGGGGAATTTTAGGGGATTTTTTAGAGGAATTTTAGGAGGATTTTTCAGGGGAATTGTAGGGGGGATTTTAGGGGATTTTTCGGGGATTTTGGGGTGTTTTTTAGGAGAATTTTTAGGACAATTTTAGGGGGATTTTAGAGGGATTTTAAGGACAATTTTAGGACAATTTTAGTGGGATTTTTAGGACAAATTTAGGGGATTTTAGGGAGATTTTTAGGGGAATTTTAGGGGAATTTTAGGAGGATTTTCGGGGAATTTTTAACAGGAATTTCAGGACCATTTCAGGATGATTTTCGGGTGTTTTTTCCCGACCTTTGGGATGTGGAACCCCCTGAACTGGGTGTCCCGGGTGACCCTGTGGGGGATCCCCAGGGGGATCAAGTTGAGGAATTTTAGGGGAATTTTAGGGGAATTTTGTGGGATTTTTAGGACAATTTTTGGGGAATTTTAGGGGAAAATTTAGGACAATTTTAGAGGAAATTTAGGACAATTTTAGGGGAATTTTAGGACAAATTTAGGGGATTTTAGGGAGATTTTTGGGGGGATTTTAGGGGGATTTTAGGAGAATTTTAGAGGGATTTTTAGGACAATTTTAGGGGATTTTTAGGACAAATTTAGGGGATTTTAGGAGGATTTTCGGGGATTTTTAGGACAATTTTAGGGAGATTTTAGGAGGATTTTTTTTAGGTTTTGGAGGGACTTTAGGGGGATTTTTTCGGGCAATTTCAGGAGGATTTGGGGGAGATTTTAGAGGAATTTTTTGAGATTTTTAGGAGAATTTTAGGGGGATTTTTAGGACAATTAGGGGAATTTTTGGGACAATTTTAGGGGAATTTTCAGGAGAATTTTAGGGAGATTTTAAGGGAGATTTTTAGGAGAATTTTAGGAGAATTTTATGGGATTTTAGGGGAATTTTAGGGATTTTTAGGACAATTTTAGGGGAATTTTTAGGACAATTTTAGGACAATTTTAGGGAGATTTTAGGGAGATTTTTAAGACAATTTTAGGGAGATTTTTAGGACAAATTTAGGGGATTTTAGGGAGATTTTTAGGGGAATTTTAGGACAATTTTAGGGGAATTTTAGGGGATTTTTTAGAGGAATTTTAGGAGGATTTCGTGGGATTTTTAGGGGATTTTTAGGGGGATTTTTAGGAGAATTTTAGGGAGATTTTTAGGAGAATTTTAGGGGAATTTTAGGGAGATTTTAAGGGAGATTTTTAGGACGATTTTAGGGGAATTTTATGGGATTTTAGGGGCAAATTTAGGGGAATTTTAGAGGGATTTTTAGGGGGATTTTAGTGGAATTTTAGAGGGATTTTAGGGTGATTTTTGGGGGGATTTTAGGGCAATTTTAGTGGGATTTTTTTGAGGAATTTTAGAGGGATTTTTAGGACAATTTTAGGGGAATTTTAGTGGGATTTTTTAGAAGAATTTTGTGGGATTTTTAGGGGATTTTTAGGGGGATTTTTAGGACAATTTTAGGGAGATTTTAGGACAATTTTAGGGGAATTTTAGGGATTTTTAGGACAATTTTAGGAGGAAATTTAGGGGAATTTTGGGGGAATTTTTAGGACAATTTTAGGAGGAAATTTAGGACAATTTTAGTGGAATTTTAAGGGGAATTTTAGGGGATTTTTTAGAGGAATTTTAGGAGGATTTTTCAGGGGAATTGTAGGGGGGATTTTAGGGGATTTTTCGGGGATTTTGGGGTGTTTTTTAGGAGAATTTTTAGGACAATTTTAGGGGGATTTTAGAGGGATTTTAAGGACAATTTTAGGACAATTTTAGTGGGATTTTTAGGACAAATTTAGGGGATTTTAGGGAGATTTTTAGGACAATTTTCGGGGAATTTTAGGAGGATTTTCGGGGAATTTTTAACAGGAATTTCAGGACCATTTCAGGATGATTTTCGGGTGTTTTTTCCCGACCTTTGGGATGTGGAACCCCCTGAACTGGGTGTCCCGGGTGACCCTGTGGGGGATCCCCAGGGGGATCAAGTTGAGGAATTTTAGGGGGATTTTAGGGAAATTTTGGGGGGATTTTTGGGACAATTTTAGGGAGATTTTAGGGAGATTTTAAGGGAGATTTTTAGGACTATTTTAGGAGAATTTTATGGGATTTTAGGGGGAATTTTGTGGGATTTTTAGGACAATTTTTGGGGAATTTTAGGGGGAAATTTAGGACAATTTTAGGGGAAATTTAGGACAATTTTAGGGGATTTTAGGGAGATTTTTAGGGGAATTTTAGGGGAATTTTAGGGGGATTTTAGAGGGGATTTTAGGACAATTTTAGGGGAATTTCAGGGGGATTTTTAGGGGATTTTTTAGGGGGATTTTTAGGACAATTTTAGGGGAATTTTTGGGACAATTTTTGGGGAATTTTAGGGGGAAATTTAGGACAATTTTAGGGGATTTTTAGGACAAATTTAGGGGATTTTAGGGAGATTTTTAGGGGAATTTTAGGACAATTTTAGGGGAATTTTAGAGGGATTTTTAGGACAATTTTAGGACAAATTTAGGGGATTTTTAGAGGAATTTTAGGAGGATTTCGTGGGATTTTTAGGGGATTTTTAGGGGGATTTTTAGGACAATTTTAGGGGGATTTTTAGGACAATTTTAGAGGGATTTTTAGGAGAATTTTAGGGGAATTTTAGGACAATTTTAGGGGAATTTTAGGGAGATTTTAAGGGGGATTTTTTGGGCGATTTTAGGAGAATTTTATGGGATTTTAGGGGGAATTTTAGAGGGATTTTTAGGACAATTTTAGGGAGATTTTTAGGAGGATTTTGGGGTGGGTTTTGAGGGGGATTTTAGAATTTTAGGGGATTTTTAGGACAATTTTAGGGGGATTTTTAGGACAAATTTAGGGGATTTTAGGAAGATTTTTAGGGGAATTTTGTGGGATTTCAGGGGGATTTTCGGGGAATTTTCGGGGAATTTTAGGGGAATTTTTAACAGGAATTTCAGGACACTTTTAGGGTTGATTTCAGGGGGTATTTTGGATTTTTTCCCGACCTTTGGGATACGAAAGCCCCTGAATTCTGTGTCCCGGGTGACCCTGTGCGGGATCCCCAGGGGGATCAAGTTGAGGAATTTTAGGGGAATTTTAGGGGAATTTTGTGGGAATTTTAGGACAATTTTTGGGGAATTTTAGGGGAAAATTTAGGACAATTTTAGAGGAAATTTAGGACAATTTTAGGGGATTTTTAGGACAAATTTAGGGGATTTTAGGGAGATTTTTAGGGGAATTTTAGGGGAATTTTGTGGGATTTTTTAGGACAATTTTAGGGAAATTTTAGGGGAATTTTGGGGGGATTTTTAGGAGGATTTTTGGGATATTTCAGAGGGGCTTTAGGGGGATTTTTTCGGGCAATTTCAGGAGGATTTGGGGGAGATTTTAGAGGAATTTTTTGAGATTTTTAGGAGAATTTTAGGGGGATTTTTAGGAGAATTTTAGAGGGATTTTTAGGACAATTTTAGGGGAATTTTAGGGAGATTTTAAGGGAGATTTTTAGGACAATTTTAGGGGAATTTTATGGGATTTTAGGGGGAAATTTAGGGGAATTTTAGAGGGATTTTTAGGGGGATTTTAGTGGAATTTTAGAGGGATTTTAGGGAGATGTTTTGGGGGATTTTAGGGCAATTTTAGTGGGATTTTTTTGAGGAATTTTAGAGGGATTTTTAGGACAATTTTAGGGGAATTTTAGTGGGATTTTTTAGAGGAATTTTGTGGGATTTTTAGGGGATTTTTAGGGGGATTTTTAGGACAATTTTAGGGAGATTTTAGGACAATTTTAGGGGAATTTTAGGGATTTTTAGGACAATTTTAGGAGGAAATTTAGGGGAATTTTGGGGGAATTTTTAGGACAATTTTAGGAGGAAATTTAGGACAATTTTAGTGGAATTTTTAGGGGAATTTTAGGGGATTTTTTAGAGGAATTTTAGGAGGATTTTTCAGGGGAATTGTAGGGGGGATTTTAGGGGATTTTTAGGGGATTTTGGGGTGTTTTTTAGGAGAATTTTTAGGACAATTTTAGGGGGATTTTAGAGGGATTTTAAGGACAATTTTAGGACAATTTTAGTGGGATTTTTAGGACAAATTTAGGGGATTTTAGGGAGATTTTTAGGGGAATTTTAGGGGAATTTTAGGAGGATTTTCGGGGAATTTTTAACAGGAATTTCAGGACCATTTCAGGATGATTTTCGGGTGTTTTTTCCCGACCTTTGGGATGTGGAACCCCCTGAACTGGGTGTCCCGGGTGACCCTGTGGGGGATCCCCAGGGGGATCAAGTTGAGGAATTTTAGGGGAATTTTAGGGAAATTTTGGGGGGATTTTTGGGACAATTTTAGGGAAATTTTAGGGAGATTTTAAGGGAGATTTTTAGGACTATTTTAGGAGAATTTTATGGGATTTTAGGGGGAATTTTGTGGGATTTTTAGGACAATTTTTGGGGAATTTTAGGGGGAAATTTAGGACAATTTTAGGGGATTTTAGGGAGATTTTTAGGGGAATTTTAGGGGGATTTTAGAGGGGATTTTAGGACAATTTTAGGGGAATTTCAGGGGGATTTTTAGGGGATTTTTCAGGGGGATTTTTAGGACAATTTTAGGGGAATTTTTGGGACAATTTTTGGGGAATTTTAGGGGGAAATTTAGGACAATTTTAGGGGATTTTTAGGACAAATTTAGGGGATTTTAGGGAGATTTTTAGGGGAATTTTAGGACAATTTTAGGGGAATTTTAGAGGGATTTTTAGGACAATTTTAGGACAAATTTAGGGGATTTTTAGAGGAATTTTAGGAGGATTTCGTGGGATTTTTAGGGGATTTTTAGGGGGATTTTTAGGACAATTTTAGGGAGATTTTTAGGACAATTTTAGGGAGATTTTAAGGGAGATTTTCAGGACGATTTTAGGAGAATTTTATGGGATTTTAGGGGGAATTTTAGGGGGATTTTTAGGACAATTTTAGGGGAATTTTTGGGACAATTTTTGGGGAATTTTAGGGGGAAATTTAGGACAATTTTAGGGGATTTTTAGGACAAATTTAGGGGATTTTAGGGAGATTTTTAGGGGAATTTCAGGGGAATTTTAGGGAGGTTTTGGTGGGGAATTTCAGGATGATTTTGGGATGTTTTTAGGGTGAATTTTCTGGGGATTTAGGGTGGATTTTGGGTTTTTTCCCGACCTTTGGGATACGAAAGCCCCTGAACTGGGTGTCGCGGGTGACCCTGTGGGGGATGCCCATGGGGATGAGGTCGCTCCAGCGCTGGATCTCGTGCACCGCGGCCTCGGTCAGCGGCAGCCGGGGACGGTCACTGAGGGCCGGGGGGCGGCCGGAGCCGATGGCCTCCGAGATCTCCTCGTAAACCTTCTCTGGGAATGGGAAAAATGGGGGAAATCCATAAATCCCAAATCACTGAAATCCCCAAATCCCCAAATTCCCAAATGCCAAAATTCCGAAATTCCCAAAATTCCCAATTTCCCAAATCCCCAAAACTCAAAATCCCAAATCCCCAAAGTTCCCAATTTCCCAAATCCCAAAAATCCCCAAATTCCAAATCCTCAAAATTCCCAAATTCCCAAATCCCCAAATCCCCAAATCCCAAAATTCCTGAATTCACAAAATCCCCAAAATCCCCAAATCTCCAAGTTCTCAAATGCCAAAATCTCCCAATCCCAAAATCCTCAAATTCCTCAATTCCCAAAATCCCAAGTCATCAAATTTCCCAAATCCTCAAACCCCCAAAATCCCAAATCCCCAATTCCCAAATCCCCATTTTTCCCATTTTTTGAGATTTGGGGATTTGGGGATTTGGGGATTTGGGATTTGGGGGATTTGGGATTTTGGGGATTTGGGGATTTGGGGATTTGGGGATTTGGGATTTGGGGATTTGGGATTTGGGGATTTGGGGATTTGGGGATTTGGGATTTGGGGATTTGGGATTTGGGGATTTGGGGATTTGGGGATTTGGGGATTTGGGGGATTTGGGATTTTGGGGATTTGGGGATTTGGGGTTTGGGGTGGGTCACTGAGGCCCGGGGAGCGGCCGGAGGGAACGGCCTCCGAGATCTCCTCGTAAACCTTTTCTGGGAATGGGAAAAATGGGAAAATAATGGAAAAAATGGAAAAAATCCCAAATTTCCCAAATTTCCACATCCCCAAACCCCCAAATCCCAAATCCCCAAATCCCCAAATCCCCAAATCCTCAAAATCCCAATTCCACAATCCCAAAATCCCAAATATCCAAATTTCTAAAGTTCCCAATTTCCCAAATCCCCAAATTCTCGAATGCCCAAATTTCTCAAATCCCCAAATCCCCAAATTCCAAATCCCCAAAATTGCTCAATCCCCAAATCCCCAAATCGCAAAATTCCTGAATTCACAAAATCCCCAAAATCCCCAAAATCCCCAAATCCCAAAATTGCCCAATCCTCAAAATTCCTAAATTCTCAAAATCCCCAAATCCCAAAATCCCCAAAATTCCCAAATCCTCAAAACCCTGAATTTCCCAAATCCCAAAAATCCCCAAATCCCAAATGCCCAAAATTCCCAAATCATGAAATTCCCAAATCCCCAAATTCCTAACCCCCAAATCCACAATCCCAAAATCTCCAAATCTCCAAATCCCCAAAATCCCAAATCCCCAAATCCCAAATCCTCAAATCCCCAAAATTCCCAAATCCCCAAAATTCCTAAATCCCCAAATTCTCAAACGCCAAAATCTCCCAATCCCAAAATCCTCAAATTCCTCACTTCCCAAAATTCACAAATTCCCAAAATCCCAAGTCATCAAATTTCCCAAATCCTCAAACCCCCAAAATCCCAAATCCCCAAATCTCCAAATCCCCAAATCCCAAAATTCCTGAATCCCAAAAATCCCAAAATCGCCCAATCCTCAAATTTCCCAAATTCTCAAATTCCCCAAATCCCAAATCCTCAAATCTCCAAATCCCCAAAATTCCCAATTCCTCAAATTTCCCAAATCCCCAAAATTCCCAAATCACCAAAATCCCAAATCCCTGAATTCCCAAATCCCCAAATTTCCCAAATTGTCAAAACCTCCAAATCCCAAAATCCCCAAATCTCAAAATCCCAAAATCCCAAAAAAATCCCAAAATCCCAAAATCCCAAAATCGCCCAATCCTCAAAATTCCCAAATTCTCAAAATCCCAAATCTGCAAATCCCCAAATCCCCAAAGTTCCCAAATTCCCAAATCCCCAAATCCTCAAATCCCCAAAATCCCGAAAATCCCAAAATCCCAAATCCCTGAATTCCCAAATCCCCAAATTTCTACACCCAAAATCCCAAAAATCCCATTTTTCCTATTTTTCCCGGGAATTTGGGGATTTGGGAATTTTGGGAATTCAGGAATTTTGGGAATTCAGGAATTTGGGGAATTGGGGAATTGGGAATTGCGGATTTTGGGATTTGGGGGAGTCAGGAATTTTGGGAATTTTGAGATTTGGGAATTTGGGAAATTTGGGGATATTGGGGTATTTGGGAATTCAGGAATTTTGGATATTTGGGAATTCAGGAATTTGGGAATTTGTGAATTCGGGGATTTGGGATTTTGGGAATTCAGGAATTTTGGATATTTGGGAATTCAGGCATTCGGGAATTGGAGTATTTGGGAATCCAGGAATTTGGGAATTCAGGAATTCAAGAATTGGGGTATTTGGGAATTCAGGAATTTGGTGATTTGGGATTTGGGAAATTTGGGAATTTGGGAATTTTGTGAATTTGGGATTTTGAGGATTTGGGGATTTGGTGATTTGGGAATTCAGGAATTTGGGAAATTCGGGAAATTCGAGGATTTGTGAATTCGGGGATTTGGGAATTTGGGATTTTGAGAATTTGGGTATTTGGGAATTTGGGTATTCGGAAATTCAGGAATTTTGGATATTTGGGAATCCAGGAATTCAGGCAGGGAATTTGGGAATTTGGGGATTTGAGATTTGGGAATTCAGGAATTGGGATTTGGGATTTAGAACTGGGATTTGGGGAATTTTGGGATTTGGGGACTTGGGATTGGGAATTTTGGGGTTTGGGGATTTGAGGATTTTGGGTTTGGGGAATTTGGGAATTCAGGAATTTTGGGAATTTGGGAATCCAGGAATTCAGGGATTTGGGAATTCAGGAATTGGGATTTGAGAAATTTGGAATTTGGGGATTTGTGAATTCAGGAATTGGGAATTTTGGGATTCAGGAATTCAGGAATTGGGGGATTTGGGGATTGGGGAATTCGGGGAATTTTGGGAATTCAGGAATTTGGGGATTTGGGGACTGGGAATTCAGGATTTGAGGTATTTAGGAATTCAGGAATTCAGGAATTTGGGGAATTGGGGAATTGGGAATTGCGGATTTTGGGATTTGGGGGAGTCAGGAATTTTGGGAATTTTGAGACTTGGGAATTTGGGAAATTCGGGGATATTGGGGTATTTGGGAATTCAGGAATTTTGGATATTTGGGAATTCAGGAATTTTGGATATTTGGGAATTCAGGAATTTGGGGATTTGGGAATTTTGGGAATTTAGGAATTTGTGAATTCGGGGATTTGGGATTTTGGGAATTCAGGAATTTTGGATATTTGGGAATTCAGGCATTCGGGAATTGGAGTATTTGGGAATCCAGGAATTTGGGAATTCAGGAATTCAAGAATTGGGGCATTTGGGAATTCAGGAATTTGGTGATTTGGAAATTCGAGGATTTGTGAATTCGGGGATTTGGGAATTTGGGATTTTGAGAATTTGGGGATTTGGGAATTTGGGTATTCGGAAATTCAGGAATTTTGGATATTTGGGAATCCAGGAATTCAGGAATTTTGGGAATTCAGGAAATTTGGGAATTTGGGAATTTGGGGATTTGAGATTTGGGAATTCAGGAATTTTGTGAATTTTGGATTTGGGATCTGGGAATTTGGGGATTCAAGAATTTTGGGATTTGGGGATTTGGGATTGAGAATTTCGGGTTTAGGGAGTGGAAATTTGGGAATTTTGGGATTTGGGATGTGGAGATTTGAGGAATTCAGGGATTTGGGGATTTGGGAATTCAGGAATTGAGATTTGGGATTTAGAACTGGGATTTGGGGAATTTTGGGATTTGGGGGAATTTTGGGATTGGGAATTTTGGGGTTTGGGGATTTGAGGATTTTGGGAATTGGGTATTTGGGAATTCAGGAATTTTGGATATTTGGGAATCCAGGAATTCAGGGATTTGGGAATTCAGGAATTGGGATTTGAGAAATTTGGAATTTGGGGATTTGTGAATTCAGGAATTGGGAATTTTGGGATTCAGGAATTCAGGAATTGGGGGATTTGGGGAATTCGGGAATTTTGGGAATTCAGGAATTTTGGGATTTGGGGACTGGGAATTCAGGATTTGAGGTATTTAGGAATTCAGGAATTCAGGAATTGGGATATTTGGGATTTAGGAATTGTGGATTTTGGAATTTGGGGGAGTCAGGAATTTTGGGAATTTGGAATTCAGGAATTTTGGATATTTGGGAATTCAGGAATTCAGGGGTTGGGGGATTTGGGATTTGGGAATTCGGGAATTTGGGGATTTTGGGAATTTGGGGATTTTGAGGATTTTGGGATTTGGGCATTCGGGAATTCGGGGACTTGGGGAATTTGGGAATTTTGTGTATTTTGGGGATTCGGGAATTCGGGAATTCAGGGATTTGGGAATTTTGGGAATTCGGGAATTCAGGGATTTGGGAATTTTGGGAATTCGGGAATTGAGGAATTTTGTGATTTGGGAATTCGGGAATTCAGGGATTTGGGAATTTTGGGGATTCGGGAATTCGGGAATTTTGTGATTTGGGAATTCGGGAATTCAGGGATTTGGGAATTTTGGGAATTCGGGAATTGAGGAATTCAGGGATTCGGGAATTCGGCAATTCAGGGATTTGGGAATTTTGTGATTCGGGAATTGAGGAATTCAGGGATTTGGGAATTTTGGGGATTCGGGAATTGAGGAATTTTGTGATTTGGGAATTCAGGAATTCAGGGATTTGGGAATTTTGGGAATTTGGAAATTCAGGAATTTTGGATATTTGGGAATTCAGGAATTCAGGGGTTGGGGTATTTGGGATTTGGGAATTCAGGAATTTGGGGATTTTGAGGATTTTGGGATTCGGGAATTCGGGAATTCGGGGATTTGGGAATTTTGGGAATTCGGGAATTGAGGAATTTTGTGATTTGGGGATTCAGGAATTGGGGGATTTGGGGATTTGGGATTTTGAAGATTTTGGGATTTGAGTATTTGGGAATTCGGGAATTTTGGATATTTGGGAATCCAGGAATTCAGGGATTTGGGAATTCAGGAATTGGGATTTGAGAAATTTGGAATTTGGGGATTTGTGAATTCAGGAATTGGGAATTTTGGGATTCAGGAATTCAGGAATTGGGATATTTGGGATTTAGGAATTGTGGATTTTGGAATTTGGGGGAGTCAGGAATTTTGGGAATTTGGAAATTCAGGAATTTTGGATATTTGGGAATTCGGGAATTCAGGGGTTGGGGTATTTGGGATTTGGGAATTCGGGAATTCGGGGACTTGGGGAATTTGGGAATTTTGTGTATTTTGGGGATTCGGGAATTCAGGGATTTGGGAATTTTGGGGATTCGGGAATTGGGGAATTTTGTGTATTTTGGGGATTCGGGAATTCAGGGATTTGGGAATTTTGGGGATTCGGGAATTGAGGAATTTTGTGATTCGGGAATTCGGGAATTCAGGGATTTGGGAATTTTGGGAATTTGGAAATTCAGGAATTTTGGATATTTGGGAATTCAGGAATTCAGGGGTTGGGGTATTTGGGATTCGGGAATTCAGGAATTTGGGGATTTGGGGAATTTGGGGATTTTGAGGATTTTGGGATTTGGGAATTTGGGAATTCGGGGACTTGGGGAATTTGGGGAATTTTGTGTATTTTGGGGATTTGGGGATTCGGGAATTCAGGGATTTGGGAATTTTGGGAATTCGGGAATTCGGGAATTTTGTGATTCGGGAATTCGGGAATTCAGGGATTTGGGAATTTTGGGAATTTGGAAATTCAGGAATTTTGGATATTTGGGAATTCAGGAATTCAGGGGTTGGGGTATTTGGGATTTGGGAATTCAGGAATTTGGGGATTTGGGGAATTTGGGGATTTGAGGATTTTGGGATTCGGGAATTCGGCAATTCGGGGATTTGGGAATTTTGGGAATTCGGGAATTCAGGAATTTTGTGATTTGGGAATTCGGGAATTCAGGGATTTGGGAATTTTGTGATTCGGGGATTCGGGAATTCAGGGATTTGGGAATTTTGGGAATTCGGGAATTCAGGAATGTTGTGATTCGGGAATTCGGGAATTCAGGGATTTGGGAATTTCGGGAATTCGGGAATTCAGGAATTCAGGGATTTGGGAATTTCGGGTATTCGGAAATTGGGGAATGTTGTGATTCGGGAATTGGGGAGCTCGGTCCCCACCCAGCACCCCGGGGTGCCTCATGAGCAGCAGGAGCCCGAAGCTCAGCGTGGCCCCCACGGTCTCGGCCCCGGCAAACAACAGGTTAACCAGAGTCAGCTCCAGGTTCTCCTGAGAGAACTCCGAACGCGGGGACTCCTTCTCCTGCCGAAAACACCCCAAATGACCCAAAAATGAACCAAAAACACCCCAAAATACCCCAAAAATAACCCAAAAATAACCCAAAAATAGCCCCAAAAATGTCCCAAAAATGTCCCAAAAATACCCTAAAAATAACTCAAAAATAACCCAAAAATAACCCAAAAAATGTCCCAAAAATAGCCCCAAAATAACCCAAAAATAACCCAAAATTAACCCCAAAAATGTCCCAAAAATAACCCAAAAAATATCACAAAAATACCCCAAAAATAACCCCAAAAATCCACCAAAAATAACCCAAAAATAACCCCAAAAATAACCCAAAAAATAACCCAAAAATAACCCAAAAATCCACCAAAAATAACCCAAAAATAACCCAAAAATAACCCAAAAATAGCCCAAAAATACCCCCAAAAATACCCCAAAAATAACCCCAAAAATGTCCCAAAAACACCCCAAAAATAACCCAAAAATACCCCAAAAATACCCCAAAAATAACCCAAAAATACCCCAAAAATAACCCCAAAGACCCCCCAAAAAATCCCTCCAGGACCCCCCAGACACCCCCCAAGACCCCCAAAACCCCCCCAAAATCACCCCAAATCCCCCCATAACCCCCTAAAATCCCTCCAGGACCCCCCAAAACTTCCCCAAATTCCCCCCAGGACCCCTCAAATCCCCCCCCCAGGACCCTCCAAACACCCCCAGGACCCCCCAAAGCCCCCCAAACCTCCCTCAGGACCCCCAAAACCCTCCAGGACCCCCCAAATACCCCCCAAAATACCCCAGGACCCCCTAAATCCCCCCCAAAATCCCCCCAAACTTCCCCAAAATCCCCCAAAGTCCCCTCAAATCTCCCCAGGACCCCCCAGGCCCTCCCTAAACCCCCCAAACACCCCCAAATCCCCCCAAACCTCCCCAAATCCCCCCAGGACCCCCCAAAACCCCCCAGGACCCCCTAAATCCTCCTCAAATCCCCCCCAACCCCCCCGAAACTCCCCAAAAATCCCCCCAGGACCCCCCAAATCCTCCCCACCGTGTCCATCCTGCCCAGGAAGCCGTAGATGAATTCCCAGAGGCCCCAAATCCCCCCCAGGACCCCCCAAACACCCCCAAAACTTCCCCAAACACTCCCAGGACCCCCAAATACCCCCCAGAATCCCCCAAACCTCCCCAAATCCCCCCAGGAGCCCCCAAAAATCCCTCCAAGATCCCCCAAACTCTCCCAAAGCCCCCCCCAAATCTCCCCAGACACCCCCAAAACTTCCCCAAATCCCCTCCCAGGACCCCCCAAAGTGCCCCCCAACCCCTCCAGGATCCCCCAAAATCCCCCCAGGACCCTCTAAACACCCCCAGGACCCCCCAAAACACCCCCAGGACCTTCCAACTCCCCCCAAATCCCCCAGAACTCCCGAAATCCCCACCCAAAACCACCCCCAGGACCCCCAAACACCCCCAAAACCTCCCAAACACCCCAAAACTTCCCCAAATCCCACCCAGGACCCCCCAAAACCCCCCAGGACCCCCCAAATCCCCCCTAAAACCCCCAAACTCCCCACAAACCACCCCCAAGACCCCCTAAATCCCCCCAGAACCCCCAGAAATCCCTCCAGGATCCCCAAATCCCCCCAGGACCCCCTAAATCCCCCCAAAACCCCCCAAAACCTCCCTAAAACCCCCTTCAGGATCCCCCAAACCTCCCCAAATCCCCCCAAAACTTCCCCAAATCCTCCCAAATCCCCCCCAAAACCCCCCAGGACCCCCCAAAATCCCCCCCGGCCCCCCCAAATCTGCCCTCAGGATCCCCCAAACACCCCCAAAACCCCCCAACCCCCCCCAGGACCCTCCTAAAATCCCTCCAGGACCCCCCAAATCCTCCTCAAATCCCCCCAGGACCCCCCAAATCCCCCCTAAAACCCCCTAAACCAACCCCAGACCCCCCAAATCTCCCCCCAAAGTCCCCAAACATCCCCAAAACTTCCCCAAATCCCCTCAGAACCCCCCCCCAAACCCCCTAAAACTCCCCCAAAACTTCCTCAAATCCCCCCCAAACCTCCTCAAACCCCTCCAGGATCCCCCCAAATTCTCCCCAGGACCCCCAAAACTCCCCCAGGACCCCCCAAAACCCCCCAGACACCCCCAAAACTTCCCCAAATCCCCCCAGGACCCCCTAAATCCCTCCTCAAATCCCCCCAGGACCCCCCAAATCCCCCCCAAATCCCCCCAGGACCCCCTAAAATCCTCTTCAAATCCCCCCAGGACCCCCTAAACCCCTCCAGGACCCCCTAAAATCCCTCCAGCCCTCCCCAACCCTCTCCAAAATCTCCCAAATCCCCCCAAATCCCCCCAGGACCCCCAAACACCCCCAAAACTTCCTCAAGTGCCCCCAGAATCCCCCCAGAATCCCCCCAAATACCCCCAGAATCCCCCAAACCTCCCCAAATCCCCCCAGGACCCCCCAAAAATCCCTCCAAGATCCCCCAAAGTCTCCCAAACCTCCCCAAAACCCCCCCAGGACCCCCCAAACACCCCCAAAACTTCCCCAAATCCCCTCCCAGGACCCCCCAAAGTGCCCCCCAAACCCCTCCAGGATCCCCCTAAATTCCCCCAGGACCCTCTAAACACCCCCAGGACCCCCCAAAACCCCCCCAGGACCTTCCAACTCCCCCCAAATCCCCCAGAACTCCCGAAATCCCCACCCAAACCCACCCCCAGGACCCCCAAACACCCCCAAAAATTCCTCAAATCTCCCCCAAACACCCCCAAAACTGCCCCAAATTCCTCCAGAACCCCCCAAATCCCCCCAGGACCCCCCAAATCCCCCCTAAACCACCCAAATCCCCCCCAAAACCCACCAGGACCCCCTAAAATCCCTCCAGGATCCCCCAAACACCCCCAGGACCCCCAAAACCCCCCCAAACCTCCCTCAGGACCCCCAAAACCCTCCAGGACCCCCCAAATACCCCCCAAAATCCTCCAGGACCCCCTAAATCCCTCCCAAACCTCCCCAAAACTTCCCCAAAATCCCCCAAAGTCCCCTCAAATCTCCCCAGGACCCCCCAGGACCCTCCCAAGTGCCCCCAAAATCCCCCCAAAACCCCTCCCAGGACCCCCCAAACTCTTCCAAACCCCCCCCAAATCCCCCCAGGACCCCCCAAATCCATCCTAAAACCCCCTAACCCCCCCCAAACCTCCCCTAAAGCCCCCCTAAGTTCCCTCAGGATCCCCCAAATCCCCCCCAAGACCCTCCCATGACCCCCCAAATCTCCCCCAAAATCACCCCCAGGACCCCCCAAATCCCCCCCAAAACCTCCCAAACACCCCAAAACTTCCCCAAATCCCACCCAGGACCCCCCAAAACCCCCCAGGACCCCCCAAATCCCCCCTAAAACCCCCAAACTCCCCACAAACCACCCCCAAGACCCCCTAAATCCCCCCAGAACCCCCAGAAATCCCTCCAGGATCCCCAAATCCCCCCAGGACCCCCTAAATCCCCCCAAAACCCCCAAAACCTCCCTAAAACCCCCTTCAGGATCCCCCAAACCTCCCCAAATCCCCCCAAAACTTCCCCAAATCCTCCCAAATCCCCCCCAAAACCCCCCAGGACCCCCTCAGGCCCCCCCAAATCTGCCCTCAGGATCCCCCAAACACCCCCAAAACCCCCCAACCCCCCCCAGGACCCTCCTAAAATCTCTCCAGGACCCCCCAAATCCTCCCCAACCCCCCCCAGGACCCCCCAAATCCTCCCTAAAACCCCCTAAACCAACCCCAGACTCCCCAAATCTCCCCCCAAAGTCCCCAAACATCCCCAAAACTTCCCCAAATCCCCTCAGAACCGCCCCCCAAACCCCCTAAAACTCCCCCAAAACTTCCTCAAATCCCCCCCAAACCTCCTCAAACCCCTCCAGGATCCCCCCAAATTCTCCCCAGGACCCCCAAAACTCCCCCAGGACCCCCCAAAACCCCCCAGACACCCCCAAAACTTCCCCAAATCCCCCCAGAACCCCCTAAATCCCGCCTCAAATCCCTCCAGGACCCCCCAAATCCTCCCCAAATCCCTGCCAAACACCCCCAAACTTCCCCAAATCCCCCCAGGACCCTCCAAACCTCCCCAAATCCCCCCAGGACCCCCTAAAATTCCTCAAGGATCCCCCAAATCCCCCCAAAACCACCCAAACACCCCCAAAGCTTCTCCAAATCCCCCCCAGGACCCCCAAATACCCCCCAAATCCCCCCTAAAACCCCCTAAACCACCCCCAAACTTCCCCAAATCCCCCCAAAGTGCCCCCAAACCTCCCCAAACTTCCCCAAAACTTCCCCAAATCCCCCCAGGACCCCCCAAATCCCCCCAGGACCCCCCAAACATCCCCAAAACCTCCCAAAGCCCTCCCCAAATCTCCCCAGACACCCCCAAAACTTCCCCGAATCCTCCCAAATCCTCCCCTAAACCACCCCAGGACCCCCTAAATCCCCCCCAAATCCCCTCAAATCTCCCCAGGACCCCCCAGGACCCTCCCAAGTGCCCCCAAAATCCCCCCAAAACCCCTCCCAGGACCCCCCAAACTCTTCCAAACCCCCCCCAAATCCCCCCAGGACCCCCCAAATCCATCCTAAAACCCCCTAACCCCCCCAAACCTCCCCTAAAGCCCCCCTAAGTTCCCTCAGGATCCCCCAAATCCCCCCCAAGACCCTCCCATGACCCCCCAAATCTCCCCCAAAATCACCCCCAGGACCCCCCACATCCCCCCCAAAACCTCCCAAACACCCCAAAACTTCCCCAAATCCCACCCAGGACCCCCCAAAACCCCCCAGGACCCCCCAAATCCCCCCTAAAACCCCCAAACTCCCCACAAACCACCCCCAAGACCCCCTAAATCCCCCCCAAACCCCCCAAAACCTCCCTAAAACCCCCTTCAGGATCCCCCAAACCTCCCCAAATCCCCCCAAAACTTCCCCAAATCCTCCCAAATCCCCCCCAAAACCCCCCAGGACCCCCAAAATCCCCCCAGGACCCCCCCGGCCCCCCCAAATCTGCCCTCAGGATCCCCCAAACACCCCCAAAACCCCCCAACCCCCCCCAGGACCCTCCTAAAATCCCTCCAGGACCCCCCAAATCCTCCCCAACCCCCCCCAGGACCCCCCAAATCCCCCCTAAAACCCCCTAAACCAACCCCAAACTCCCCAAATCTCCCCCCAAAGTCCCCAAACATCCCCAAAACTTCCCCAAATCCCCTCAGAACCCCCCCCCAAACCCCCCCAAACTCCCCCAAAACTTCCTCAAATCCCCCCAAACCTCCTCAAACCCCTCCAGGATCCCCCCAGATTCTCCCCAGGACCCCCAAAACTCCCCCAGGACCCCCCAAAACCCCCCAGACACCCCCAAAACTTCCCCAAATCCCCCCCAGGACCCCCCAAACCACCCCCAGATTCCCCAAATCCCCCCAAAGTGCCCCCAAACCTCCCCAAAACTGCCCCAAAACTTCCCCAAATCCCCCCAGAACCCCCTAAATCCCCCCCAAACCCCCCAGGACCCCCCAAATACCCCCCAGGACCCCCCAAATCCTCCCCAAATCCCCGCCAAACACCCCCAAACTTCCCCAAATCCCCCCAGGACCCTCCAAAGTTACCCCAAATCCCCCCAGGACCCCCTAAAATTCCTCAAGGATCCCCCAAATCCCCCCAAAACCCCCCAAACACCCCCAAAGCTTCTCCAAATCCCCCCCAGGACCCCCAAATACCCCCCAAATCCCCCCTAAGACCCCCTAAACCACCCCCAAACTTCCCCAAATCCCCCCAAAGTGCCCCCAAACCGCCCAAAACTTCCCCAAAACTTCCCCAAATCCCCCCAGGACCCCCCAAATACCTCCCAGGACCCCCCAAACATCCCCAAAACCTCCCAAAGCCCCCCCCAAATCTCCCCAGACACCCCCAAAACTTCCCCGAATCCTCCCAAATCCTCCCCTAAACCACCCCAGGACCCCCTAAATCCCCCCCCAAAGTCCCCTCAAATCTCTCCAGGACCCCCCAGGACCCTCCCAAGTGCCCCCAAAATCCCCCCAAAACCCCTCCCAGGACCCCCCAAACTCTTCCAAACCCCCCCCAAATCCCCCCAGGACCCCCCAAATCCATCCTAAAACCCCCTAACCCCCCCCAAACCTCCCCTAAAGCCCCCCTAAGTTCCCTCAGGATCCCCCAAATCCCCCCCAAGACCCTCCCATGACCCCCCAAATCCCTCCAGGATACCCAAATCTCCCCCAAAATCACCCCCAGGACCCCCCAAATCCCCCTCAAAACCTCCCAAACACCCCAAAACTTCCCCAAATCCCACCCAGGACCCCCCAAAACCCCCCAGGACCCCCCAAATCCCCCCTAAAACCCCCAAACTCCCCACAAACCACCCCCAAGACCCCCTAAATCCCCCCCAAACCCCCCAAAACCTCCCTAAAACCCCCTTCAGGATCCCCAAACCTCCCCAAATCCCCCCAAAACTTCCCCAAATCCTCCCAAATCCCCCCCAAAACCCCCCAGGATGCCCCCAGGACCCCCCAAAATCCCCCAGGACCCCCCAAAACTCCCCAGACACCCCCAAAACTTCCCCAAATCCCCCCAGAACCCCCTAAATCCCTCCTCAAATCCCTCCAGGACCCCCCAAATCCCCCCCAAATCCCCCCAGGACCCCCCAAATACCCCCCAGGACCCCCCAAATCCTCCCCAAATCCCCACCAAACACCCCCAAACTTCCCCAAATCCCCCCAGGACCCTCCAAAGTTACCCCAAATCCCCCCAGGACCCCCTAAAATTCCTCAAGCATCCCCAAATCCCCCCAAAACCCCCCAAACACACCCCAAAGCTTCTCCAGATCCCCCCAGGACCCCCCAATACCCCCCAAATCCCCCCTAAAACCCCCTAAACCACCCCCAAACTTCCCCAAATCCCCCCAAAGTGCCCCCAAACCTCCCCAAAACTTCCCCAAAACTTCCCCAAATCCCCCCAGGACCCCCCAAATCCCCCAGGACCCCCCAAACATCCCCAAAACCTCCCAAAGCCCCCCCCAAATCTCCCCAGACACCCCCAAAACTTCCCCGAATCCTCCAAATCCTCCCCTAAACCACCCCAGACCCCCTAAATCCCCCCCAAATCCCCTCAAAATCTCCCCAGGACCCCCCAGGACCCCCAGGCCCCCCCAAACCCCCCCACCTGTTCCCTCCTGCCCAGGAAGGCGTCGATGAAGTCCCGGGGGCTCTGGGGGTCGCGGCTCAGGCCGCGCTCGGTGACCAGGGGGGCCAGGGAGCTCCTGATCCGCCCCACCAGGGCCCGGACACGGCGCTGGGGGCCCGGCAGGAGACACAGGAAAGGTTCGGTTTTGTCGTAGAGCTGGGAGGGCGAAAAAAAAGCGAAATTTTAGAGCAAAAATTGAGGAAATTATCACAAAAATCGGTGCGAAGTTGTGGTGGGAAAAGGATGAAATTTGACCCAAAAATGGTGGCAAAAATTATGTTGAAGTTGCTCAAAACCGATCCAGAAATGACTCAAAAATCCAGAGAAATCACCCCAAAAATGACCCCAAAAATGACCCCAAATTGTCCCAAAAAAACCCCAAAAATGACCCAAAAATGACCCCAAAAAAACCCCCAAATTGTCCCAAAACTGCACAAAAAATGACACAAAAATGACCCCAAAATGTCCCAAAAATTACACAAAAAATGACCCAAAATTGTCCCAAAAATGACCCAAAAATGACCCAAAAATGCACAAAAATGACCCAGAAATGACCCAAAAATGTCCCAAAAAAACCTCAAAAATTACCCCAAAAATGACCCCAAAATGCCCCAAAATTGTCCCAAAAATGCTCAAAAATGACACAAAAATCAGCCCAAAAATGACCCAAAATGACCCCAAAAATGACCCAAAAATGACCCAAAAATGACCCCAAAATACCCCAAAAAATGACCCCAAAAAAACCCAAAATGACCCAAAAAACCCCCCAAAATTGTCCCAAAATTGCCCCAAAAATGACTCAAAAATCAGCCCAAAAACGACCCAAAAAATGACCCAAAATTGTCCCAAAAATGCACAAAAAATGACACCAAAATCAGCCCAAAAATGCCCCAAAATGGACCCCAAAATACCCCAAAACCACCCCAAAAATGACCCAAAAAAAACCCCAAAAATGACCCCAAAATGACCCCAAAAATGACCCAAAATGACCCAAAAATTGTCCCAAAAATGCCCCAAAAATGTGCCAAAAATGACCCAAAAATGACCCAAAAATGACCCAAAAATGACCCAAAAATGACCCAAAAATGACCCAAAAATGACCCAAAAAAACCCAAAAATGACCCAAAAATGTCCCAAAAATGACCCAAAAATGACCCAAAAATTACCCAAAAATGTCCCAAAAATGACCCAAAAATGTCCCAAAAATGTCCCCAAAAATGACCCAAAAATTACCCAAAAATGACCCAAAAATGACCCAAAAATGACCCAAAAAAACCCAAAAATGACCCAAAATGTCCCAAAAATGACCCCAAAAATGACCCCAAAAATGACCCCAAAATACCCCAAAAAATGACCCCAAAAAACCCCAAAAATGACCCAAAAATGACCCCAAAAATGACCCAAAAATGACCCAAAAATGCCCCAAAAAAATCAGCCCAAAAATATCCCAAAAATTACCCCAAAAATGGCCCAAAATGTCCCAAAAATGCACAAAAAATGACAAAAAAATCACGTTGAATTTGCTCAAAATAAATCCAGAAATGCCCCAAAATCACCCTCCAAAATGACCCCAAAGTGGTGTAAAAATCACCCCCAAAATGCCCCAAAATGGTCCCAAAATTGCCCCAAAAATGGCACCAAAAATCACATTGAACTCGCCCAAAATAAATTCAGAAATGGCCCAAATCATCTCCTAAAAGACCCCAAAAAACTCCAGAAATTGTCCCAAAAAATC
>NC_139783.1:1282141-1341572 GCF_965231275.1 Zosterops lateralis | reverse complement strand
GTTGGGATGAAGATGATGATGAAGATGATGATGGTGATGATGATGGAGATAATGATGATGATGATGACGAGGGTGATGATGGGATTGAGATGGGACAGGATGGGATGATGATGAAGATGATGATGATGATGGTGATGGTGACGATGACAATGATGATGACGATGACAATGATGATGACAATGATGATGATGACGATGGGATGGGATGAAGATGACGATGGGGATGATGATGAGGAGGACAATGCGATGGGATGAAGACGATGAGATGGGACAGGGATTGGGATGGTGAAGATGATGATGATGATGATGGGAGGAAGATGATGGGATGATGATGACAATGACTATGATGACAATGGGATGGGATGGGGATGATGATGACGACAATGATGATGATGAAGATGATGATGGGATGGGATGAAGATGATGATGATGGTGATGATGAAGATGATGATGATGGTGATGAGGATGATGACAATGGGATGAAGATGACGATGATGATGGGATGGGATGAAGGTGACATGATGATGATGAGGATGATGATGGGCTGGGATGAAGATGATGATGGGATGTGATGATGATGATGATGATGATGATGATGATGACAATGAGGATGACAATGATGATGACAATGAGGATGATGGGATGAGGATGATGATGATGATGGGATGGATGAAAGTGATGATGAGGATGGGACGGGATGAGGATGAAGATGATGACGATGACAATGATGTTGGCTATGATGACAATGGTGATGATGGGATGAAGATGACAATTGACAATGATGACGATGGGATGGGATGGGATGAGGATGATGATGGGATGGGATGAAGATGACGATGACGGGGATGATGAGGAGGACAGTGGGATGGGATGAAGATGAAGATGATGAGATGGGGTAAGGAGGATGATGATGATGGGAAGGATGAAGGTGATGATGATGATGGGATGGGATGAAGATGACAATGATGATGATGATGATGACGATGACAATGATGATGATGATGATGACGAGGGTGATGATGGGATTGAGATGGGACAGGATGGGATGATGATGATGATGAAGATGATGATGATGATGACGATGATGATGAGGACAATGATGATGATGAAGATGACGATGATGATGATGATGATGGGATGAGGATGATGATGATGTGATGATGATGACGACAATGATGATGACAATGAGGATGATGGGGATGGGATGAAGATGACGATGACGATGGTGACAAGGATGATGATAAGAAGGACAGTGGGATGGGATGAAGATGACGATGATGATGGCGATGATGATGATAAGAAGGACAGTGGGATGGGATGAAGATGATGATGATGATGATGGGACAGGGATTGGGATGATGACGATGATGATGGGATGGGATATGATGATGACAATGAAGATGATGATGATGGAGATGATGATGACGATGACAATGACGATGATGACGATGATGACGATGATGACGATGATAATGATGACATTGGGATGGGATGATGATGATGACAATGATGATGATGGGATGAAGGTGACAATGATGATGACAATGAGGATGATGGGGATGGGATGAAGATGACGATGATGATGGTGACAAGGATGATGATAAGAAGGACAGTGGGATGGGATGAAGATGATGACGATGGGATGAAGATGACAATTGACAATGATGACAATGACAGGATGGGACAGGGACTGGGATGATGACGATGATGATGATGATGGGATGGGATGATGACGATGAAGATGACAATGACAATGATGATGACGATGATGATGATGATGATGATGATGGGATGGGATGAAGATGATGATGATGATGGGGATGATGATGATGATGACGATGACAATGACAATGAAGATGACGATGATGACAATGACGATGGGATGAGGATGATGATGGTAGGATGGATGAAAGTGATGATGGGATCAGATGGGATGGGATGGGATTGGGATGGGATGATGATGATGATGGGATGGGATGAAGGTGACGATGATGATGACGATGATGATGGTGGTGATGGTGACGATGACAATGATGATGATGGTGGGATGGGATGAAGATGAAGATGATGATGATGATGACAATGATGATGACGATGACAATGATGATGATGATGAGATGGATGAAGGTGATGACGATGACGATGATGATGATGATGGGATGGATGAAGGTGATGATGGGATGGGATGACGATGATGATGATGATGAAGACGATGACGATGACGATGGGACGGGATGGGATGAGGATGATGGGCTGGGATGACGATAACGATGACAATGATGATGGGATGGATGAAGATGATGATGATGGGGATGATGACAATGATGACAATGATGGGATGAAGATGACAATGACTATGATGACGATGGGATGGGGATGATGATGATGATGATGGATGAAGGTGATGATGGGGTTGGGATGGGACGGGACGGGATGATGACGATGACGATGAAGATGACGATGGGATATGATGATGACGATGACAATGACAATGATGACGATGGTGACAGGGATGAAGATGATGACGATGACAATGACGATGATGACGATGATGATGATGACGATGACAATGATGACGATGATGGGATGAAGGTGACAATGACAATGACAATGATGATGATGACGATGACGACGATGACGATGACAATGATGATGATGACAATGACAACAACAACAACAACAACGACAACGACAACAACAATGACAATGACAACAATGACAATGACAATGACAATGTCCTGTCCCCACAGTTCGCCCCCCGGCTCTGGCCGGGCCCTGGTGGCCGGCGTTGGTGGCCTTGGTGGCCCTGGGGACGGTGGCCCTGGTGGCCCTGGTGGCGCTGGCGGCGCGACGACGGCACAAGGAGACCAGATACGGGTGAGGGGACGGCGCTGCCACCTCTGTGTCACCTCTGTGTCACCTGTGTCACCTCCTGTGTGTCATCAATGTCACCTGAGTGTCACCTGTGTCACCTGAGTGTCACCTGAGTGTCCCCTGTGTCCCCAGGGCCGCCTTCGCTCCGTCCGTGCGGTTCCGTGTCCGGAGCTCCTACGGCCGCGGGTCAGCGCAGGCCACGCGTGAGTGACCACAGTGACCCCAGTGATGTCCCCAATGACCCCAAAGTGTCCCCAATGTCCCCATTGATGTCCCCATTGACCCCAATGATGTCCCCATTGACCCCAATGGCCCCATCGATGTCCCCATTGACGCCAATGTCCCCAAATGTCCCCAATATCCTCAATGTCCCCATTGTTGTCCCCAACTGACCCCAATGTCCCCAATGTCCCCAATGCCCCCAATGTCCCCAAATGTCCCCAGTGTCATCAATGTCCCCATTGACCCCAATGTCCCCATTAATGTTCCCAAAGTCTCCAATGATGTTCCTATTGTCCCCAATGTCCCCACTGTCCTCAGTGTCCCCTCTGGTGTCCCCAATGTCTCCAATGTCCCCCCAATGACCCAATGTCCCCAATGTCCCCATTGACCCCAATGATGTCCCCAATGTCTCCTGAGTGTCCCCAAATGTCCCCAATGTCCCCATTGACCCCAATGTCCCCATTAATGTCCCCAGTGTCCCCTTTAATGTCCCCACTGTCCCCATTGATGTCCCCACTGTCCCCAATGTCCTCAATGTCCCCAATGTCCCCATTGTTGTCCCCATTGACCCCAATGTCCCCTCGGTGTCCCCATTAATGTCCCCGTTGCTGTCCCCAATGTCCCCCCATTGTCCTCAATGTCCCCAATGTCCCCAATGTCCCCATTAATGTCCCCACTGTCCCCATTGATCCCAATGTCCCCCCAGTGTACCCAATGTCCCCATTAATGTCCCCAATGTCCCTCAATTGTCCCCAAATGTCCCCATTAATGTCCTCTTTAATATCCCCATTAATATCCCCAATGTCCCCCATTGACCCCAATGTCCCCCATTGACCCCAATGTCCCCATTGACCCCAATGATGTCCCCATTAATGTTCCCAAAGTCTCCAATGATGTTCCTATTGTCCCCAATGTCCCCACTGTCCTCAGTGTCCCCTCTGGTGTCCCCAATGTCCCCAATGTCCCCCCAATGACCCAATGTCCCCAGTGTCCCCATTGACCCCAATGATGTCCCCAATGTCTCCTGAGTGTCCCCAAATGTCCCCAGTGTCCCCAATGTCCCCATTGACCCCAATGTCCCCATTAATGTCCCCAGTGTCCCCATTGATGTCCCCAATGTCCCCCAGTGTACCCAATGTCCCCATTGTTGTCCCCAACTGACCCCAATGTCCCCAATGTCCCCATTGTCCCCAATGTCCCCATTAATGTCCCCACTGTCCCCATTGATCCCAATGTCCCCCAGTGTACCCAATGTCCCCATTAATGTCCCCAATGTCCCTCAATTGTCCCCAATGTCCCCATTAATGTCCTCTTTAATATCCCCATTAATATCCCCAATGTCCCCATTGACCCCATTGACCCCAATGTCCCCATTGACCCCATTGACCCCAATGTCCCCCAATGTCCCCAATATCCCCAATGTCCCCATTGATGACCCCAATGTCCCCATTAATGTCCCCAAAGTCCCCATTGATGTTCCTATTGTCCCCAATGTCCCCACTGTCCTCAGTGTCCCCAATGTCCCCAATGTCCCCAATGTCTCCAATGTCTCCAATGTCTCCAACGTCCCCATTAATGTCCCCAATGTCCCCAATGACCCCAATGACCCAAACGTCCCCATTGACCCCATTGATGTCCCCAATGTCCCCAATGTCCCCATTAATGTCCCCATTGCTGTCCCCATGTCCCCATTTGTGTCCCCAGTTCGCCGTTTGGGGATCAGTCCTGAGCTGAAGGAGAAGCTCCGGGACGTTCTCGTGGAGCGACACCGAGTGAACCTGGGCAAGACCCTGGGCGAAGGTGGGTACCCAAAATACCCCAAAATACCCCCAAAATCGGCCCCAAAATCGGCCCAAAATCAGCTCAAAATCAGCCCCAAAATCAGCCAAAAAATGTCCCAAAATCAGCCCAAAATTGACCCAAAAATATCCCAAAATCAGCCCAAAAATGTCCCAAAATTGGCCCAAAATGAGTCCAAAATCAGCCCCAAAATTGACCCAAAATCAGCCCAAAATTACCCAAAATCAGCCCAAAAATGTCCCAAAATTAGCCCAAAATCAGCCAAAAATCGGCCCAAAATCAGCTCAAAAGGAGCCCAAAATCAGCCCAAAATTGACGAAAATTGGCCCAAAATCAGCCCAAAATCAGCCCAAAAATGTCCCAAAATCAGCCCAAAATCAGCCCAAAATCAGCCCAAAAATGTCCCAAAATCAGCCCAAAATCAGCCCAAAATCAGCTCAAAATTGACCCAAAATCAGCCCAAAATCGACCCAAAATCAGCCCCAAATCAGCCCAAAATCAGCCCCAAAATCAGCCCCAAAAATGTCCCCAAATCAGCCCAAAATCTCCCCAAAACCCCCATGGGACCCCCCAAATCCCCTCAGGACCCCCCAAAATTCCCCAGAAAATCCCCAAATCTCCCCAATATCCCATTGGGACCCTCTAAAATCCTCCCAAAATTCCTCCAAATCTCCCCAAGACCCCCTTGGGACCCCCCCCAAACCCCCTTGGGACCCCCCAAAATCCTCCCAAAAACCTCCCAAAATCTGCCCAAACCCCCTCAGGACCCCCCAAAATACCTTTGAGACCCCCCAAAATCTGCCCAAATCCCCTCAGGATCCCCCAAAATCCCCTCAGGACCCCCCAAAATCCCCCCAAATTCCCCCAAATCTCCCCAAGACCCCCTTGGGACCCCCCAAACCCCCTCAGGACCCCCCAAAATCCATCTGGGACCCCCTAAAATCCCCCAAAATTCCCCAAATTCTCCCTGGGACCCCCCAAAATCCCTTTGAGATCCCCCAAAATCCCCTCAGGACACCCTGGGACCCCCCAAAATTCCTCAAAATCATCCAAAATCCCCTCAGGATTCCCCAAAATTCCCCCAAATTTCCCCCAAAACCCCTTGGGACCCCCCAAACCCCCTCAGGACCCCCCAAAATCCCCTTGGAATCCCCCAAAATTCCCCCAAATCTCCCCAAAATCCCCCCAATACCCCCTTGGGACCCCCCAAAATCCCCCCAAATTCCCCCAAATCTCCCCAACCCCCCTTGAGACCCTCCAAAATTCCCCAAATTCTCCCTGGGACCCCCCAAAATCCCCTCAGGACCCCCCAAAATCCCCCAAAATTCCTCCAAATCCCCTCTGGGACCACCCAAAACCCCTCTGGGACCCCCCAAAATCCCCCCAAAATTCCCCCAAATTTTCCCAAACCCCCTCGGGACCCCCCAAAATTCCCCAAAAATCCCTCAGGACCCCCCAAAATCTTTTTGGAATTCCCTGAACAGGCGAGTTTGGCTCAGTGGTGGAGGGGACTCTGCACCAGGACTCGGGAGTGCTGCGGGTGGCCGTGAAAACCATGAAACGTGAGGCCCAAAATCCCCCAAAAACACCCCAAAAATCACCAAAACATCCCCAAAAATCCCCCAAAAACACCCCAAAAACAAAAATCCCCCAAAAACACCCCAAAAATCCCAAAAAATTCCCCCCAAAATCCCCCCAAAAATCATCAAAAAATCACCAAAAACCCCCAAAAAAGCCTTAAAAAAATTCCAAAAAAATCCCCCCAAAAATCCAAAAAAATCCCAAAAAAATCTCAAAAAAATCACCAAAACATCCCCCAAAAAATTCCAAAAAAATCCCCAAAAATTCCCCAAAAAATCCCCAAAAAAATCCCCCCAAAAAATCCCCAAAAAATCCCCCGAAAAATCCAAAAAAATCCCAAAAAAAATCTCAAAAAATCTCAAAAAAATCCCCAAAAAATCTCAAAAAAAAAAAAAAAAAAATCCCCCCAAAAAATCCCCAAAAAATCCTAAAAAATCACCAAAAAATCCCCCCCAAAAATCCCCAAAAAATCCCACAAAATCCAAAAAAATCCCAAAAAATAATTAAAAAAATCCCCCAAAAAATCCCCAAAAATTCCAACCAAAAAATCCCCCCAAAAAATCCCCCAAAAAATCCCAAAAATCCCAAAAAAATCCCCAAAAAATTCCCAAAGAAATCCAAAAAAAATCCCCAAAAATTCCCCAAAAAATCCCCCAAAAAATCCCCCCAAAAAATCCCCAAAAAATCCCCCGAAAAATCCAAAAAAATCCCAAAAAAATCTCAAAAAAATCACAAAAAATCCCACAAAAAATCCCAAAAAAATCACCAAAACATCCCCCAATAAATCCCCCAAAAATCCTCAAAAATCCACCTAAAAAGCCCCAAAAAAACCCCCAAAAAATCCCTCAAAAATCCCCAAAAAATCCCCAAAAAATCTGCCAAAAAATCCCCCTCAAAAAATCCCAAAAAAATCCCCCCAAAATCTCAAAAAAATCCCTCCCAAAAAAATCCCCCCAAAATCCAAAAAAAAATCCCCCAAAAATCCCAAAAAAATCCCCCCAAAATCCCCCCAAAATCTCAAAAAAATCCCCCCCAAAAAATCCCAAAAAAATCCCCCCAAAATCCAAAAATAAATCCCCCAAAAATCCCCCAAAAGTCCCCAAAAAATCCCAAAAAAATTAAAAAAAAACCAAAAAAATCCCCAAAAATCCAAAAAAAATCCCCAAAAAATCTCAAAAAAATCCCCAAAAAATCCCAAAAAATCCCCAAAAAATCCCCCAAAATCCCCAAAAATCCCCCAAAAAATCCCCCCAAAAATTCCCAAAAAATCCCCCAAAAAATCCCCAAAAAATCCCCCAAAAAATCCCCAAAAAATCCCCAAAAAATCCTCAAAAAATCCCCAAAAAATCCCCAAAAAATCCCTCCAAAAATCCACCAAAAATCCTCAAAAATCCCCATAAAAATCCCCATAAAAATCCCCCCAAAAATCCCCAAAAAATTCCCAAAATTCCCCCAAAAATCCACCAAAAAATCCCCCAAAAATTGTCCAAAAAATCCCCAAAAAATCCCCCCAAAAAATCCTCAAAAACCCCCCCAAAATCCTAAAAAATTCCCCAAAAATCCCCAAAAATTCCCCCAAAAAATCCCCAAAAATTCCAAAAATTACCCCAAAAAATCCCCAAAAATCCCAAAAATCTCCCAAAAAATCCAAAAAAAAATCCCCCAAAAAATCCCCAAAAAATCTCTTAAAAATCCCCCAAAAATTCCAAAAAAATCCCAAAAAAATCCCCCCCAAAATCCCCCAAAAAATCCTCAAAAAATCCCCAAAAAATCCCTCAAAAATCCCCAAAAAATCTGCCAAAAAATCCCCCCCAAAAAATCCCAAAAAAATCCCCCCAAAATCCAAAAATAAATCCCCCAAAAATCCCCCAAAAATCCCCAAAAAATCCCCAAAAAATTAAAAAAAAAACCCAAAAAAATCCCCAAAAATCCAAAAAAAATCCCCAAAAAATCTCAAAAAAATCCCCAAAAAATCCCAAAAAATCCCCAAAAATCCCCAAAAATCCCCCAAAAAATCCCCCCAAAAATTCCCAAAAAAATCCCAAAAAATTCCCCAAAATCCAAAAAAAAAAAAAAATCCCCCAAAAATCCCAAAAAAATCCCCAAAAAATCTCAAAAAAATCCCCAAAAAATCCCAAAAAAATCCCAAAAAAATCCCAAAAAATCCCCAATATAAAAAAATTCCTGAATGTTCTAAAATTCTGCCAAATTTTCCCGATTTTTTTCCCCAAGTTGGGATTTGCTGCCGGGGGGAACTGGAGGATTTTCTGAGCGAAGCCGTTTGTATGAAGGAGTTTGATCATCCCAACGTCATGAAACTCATCGGTGAGAAAATCCAAAAATGGCCCAAAATCGGCCCAAAATCGGCCCAAAATCAGCCAAAAATTGACAAAAAATCAGCTCAAAATCAGCCCCAAAATTGATAAAAATTGGCCCAAAAATGGCCCAAAATCAGCCCAAAATCAGCTCAAAATTGGCCCCAAAATTGACAAAAATCAGCCCCAAAATTGACAAAAATTGGCCCAAATCCAGCCCAAAATTGACAAAAAATCAGCCCAAAATCAGCTCAAAATCAGCCCCAAAATTGATAAAAATTGGCCCAAAAATGGCCCAAAATCAGCCCAAAATCAGCTCAAAATTGGCCCCAAAATTGACAAAAAATCAGCCCAAAATCAGCTCAAAATCAGCCCAAAATCGGCTCAAAATCGGCCCAAAAATGGCTCAAAATCAGGCCAAAATTGGCCCCAAAATTGTCATAAATCGGCCCAAAATCAGCCCCAAAATTGACCCAAAATCAGCCCAAAATTGACCCAAAATTCTGCCACAAAATTGTCAAAAATCAGCCCAAAATTGACCAAAAATCAGCCCAAAATCGGCTCAAAATCAGGCACAAAATTGACAAAAATCAGCCCCAAAACTGACCAAAAATCAGCCCAAAATCAGCCCCAAAATCAGCCCCAAAACTGACAAAAATTGGCCCAAAATTGACCCAAAATCGGCCCAAAATCAGCCCCAAAATTGACCCAAAATTCAGCCAAAAAATTGACAAAAATCAGACCAAAATCAGCCCCAAATTGGCCCAAAATCAGCCACAAAATTGACCAAAAATCAGCCCAAAATTGTCCCAAAATCAGCCCCAAAATCAGCCACAAAATTGACAAAAATCAGACCAAAATCAGCCCCAAAATTGACAAAAAATCAGCCCAAAATTGACCCAAAATTGACAAAAATCAGACACAAAATCAGCCCAAAATCCGCCGAAAATTTGAGAAAAATCAGCCACAAAATCAGCCACAAAATTGACCCAAAATCAGCCCCAAAATCAGCCAAAAATTGACCCAAAATCGGCTCAAAATGAGCCCCAAAATCAGCCAAAAATCAGCCACAAAATTGACCAAAAATCAGCCCAAAATTGTCCCAAAATCAGCCCCAAAATTGATAAAAATCGGCCCAAAATCAGCCCAAAATCAGCCCCAAAATTGACAAAAAATCAGCCCAAAATCAGCCCAAAATCTGCCCAAATTTTGGGGTTTTGAGCCCAAATTTTGGGATTTTTGCGCCCAAATTTTGCTGCTTTTGAGCCCAAATTTTGAGGTTTTTGAGGCCAAATTTTGGAGGTTTTGAGCCCCAAATTTTGGGGTTTTTAGACCAAATTTTGCTGGTTTTGAGTCCCAAATTTTGAGGTTTTTGAGCCCAAATTTTGGGGGATTTGAGCCCAAATTTTGGGGTTTTTTCCCCATTTTTGGGTATTTTTGGGGTGGATTTTTTTCCCCATTTTTGGGTATTTTTGGGGTGGATTTTTTTCCCCATTTTTGGGTATTTTTGGGGTGGATTTTTCCCCATTTTTGGGTATTTTTGGGGTGGATTTTTTTCCCCATTTTTGGGTATTTTTGGGGTAGATTTTTTCCCAATTTTTTGGGTTTTTTAGGTGGATTTTTTTCCCATTTTGGGGGGGTTTGGGGTGGATTTTTTCCTCATTTTTGGGTATTTTTGGGGTGGATTTTTTCCCAATTTTTTGGTTTTTTTGGGTGGGATTTTTACCCCAATTTCCATCCCAGAAATTTAATTTTTTCGGGTTTTTTTACCCAATTTTTTGGGTTCAAACCCCAAATTTTGGGTGAATTTTGGGTTAATTTTCCCCCTTTTTTTTGCAGGGGTTTGTTTCCAGCCCTGGGGGGGCTCTGGGGGTCTCCCCCCCACCCCGATTGTTCTCCTGCCCTTTATGGCCCACGGGGACCTGCACAGTTTCCTGCTCTGCGCCCGCCTGGGGGACCCCCCAAAGGTGAGAAAAACACCCCAAAAACAGCCCCAAAATCCCCCAAATCTGCCCCAAAAATCCCCGTAAAAATAGAGCCAAAAATACCAAAAATCGGCCCAAAAATCCCATTAAAAATCCCATAAAATGCTCCAAAATTACCCCAAAAATCCCCAAAAATCTACGCGAAAATCTCATTAAAAATCCCATTAAAAATCCCATAAAAATCCCCATTAAAAATCCCATAAAAATCCCCCAAAAATCCCATTAAAATCCCCCCAAAATCCAATAAAAATCCTATTAAAATTCCCATTAAAAATCCCATAAAAATCCCATTAAAATGCCACCAAAAATCCCATAAAAATCCCCCAAAAATCCCATTAAAAATCCCATAAAAATCCCATTAAAATCCCCCAAAAATCCCATTAAAATCCCATTAAAAATCCCATTAAAAATTCCATTTAAAATCCCATGAAAAATCCCATGAAAAATCCCATTAAAAATCAATTAAAAATCCCATTAAAATCCCATTAAAATCCCATTAAAAATTCCATAAAAATCCCATTAAAAATCCCCCCAAAAATCCCATTAAATCCCATTAAAAACCCATAAAAATCCCCCAAAAATCCCATGAAAAATCCCATAAAAATCCCCCAAAAATCCCATGAAAAATCCCATTAAAAATCCCATAAAAATCCCATTAAAAATCCCATAAAAATCCCATTAAAAATCCCATAAAATGCTCCAAAATTACCCCAAAAATCCCCAAAAATCTACGCAAAAATCTCATAAAAAATCCCATAAAAAATCCCATAAAAATCCCCATTAAAATCCCATAAAAATCCCCCAAAAATTCCATTAAAATCCCCCCAAAATCCAATTAAAATCCTATTAAAATTCCCATTAAAAATCCCAAAAAAATCCCATTAAAATACCACCAAAAATCCCATAAAAATCCCCCAAAAATCCCACTAAAAATCCCATAAAAATCCCCCAAAAATTCCATTAAAAATCTCATTAAAAACCCATTAAAAATCCCATTAAAAATCAATTAAAAGTCCCATTAAAATCCCATAAAAATCCCATTAAAAACCCATTAAAAAATCCCATTAAAAATCAATTAAAAATCCCATTAAAAATCCCATAAAAATCAATTAAAAATCCCATTAAAAATCCCCCAAAAATCCCATTAAAAATCCCATTAAAATCCCATAAAAATCCCATAAAAATCCCATAAAAATCCCATAAAAATCCCATAAAAATCCCACAAAAACCCCATTCCTGCAGAGTTTCCTGCCCCGGGGACCCCCCAAAGGTGAGAAAAACACCCCAAAACCAGCCCCAAAATACCCCAAATCTGCCCCAAAAATCCCCCAAATCTGTCACAAAAATCCCCCAAATCTGTCACAAAAATCCCTGTAAAAATAGAGCCAAAAATACCAAAAATCGGCCAAAAAATCCCATTAAAAATCCCATAAAATGCTCCAAAATTACCCCAAAAATCCCCAAAAATCTACGCGAAAATCTCATTAAAAATCCCATTAAAAATCCCATAAAAATCCCCATTAAAAATCCCATAAAAATCCCCCAAAAATCCCATTAAAATCCCCCCAAAATCCAATAAAAATCCTATTAAAATTCCCATTAAAAATCCCATAAAAATCCCATTAAAATGCCACCAAAAATCCCATAAAAATCCCCCAAAAATCCCATTAAAAATCCCATAAAAATCCCCCAAAAATTCCATTAAAAATCTCATTAAAAACCCATTAAAAATCCCATTAAAAATCAATTAAAAGTCCTATTAAAATCCCATAAAAATCCCATTAAAAACCCATTTAAAAATCCCATTAAAAATCAATTAAAAATCCCATTAAAAATCCCATAAAAATCAATTAAAAATCGCATTAAAAATCCCCCAAAAATCTCATTTAAAATCCCATTAAAATCCCATAAAAATCCCATAAAAATCCCATAAAATCCCACAAAAACCCCATTCCTGCAGAGTTTCCTGCCCCGGGGACCCCCCAAAGGTGAGAAAAACACCCCAAAAACAGCCCCAAAATCCCCCAAATCCGACACAAAAATCCCCGTAAAAATAGAGCCAAAAATACCAAAAATCGGCACAAAAATCCCATTAAAAATCCCATTAAAATCCCATTAAAATGCCCCAAAATATAAAAAAATCTGCCCAAAAATCCCATTAAAAATCTCATTAAAATCCTACAAAAAATTTCATTAAAATCCCAATAAAAATCCCATAAAAATCCCCATTAAAATCCCATAAAAATCCCCCAAAAATTCCATTAAAATCCCCCCAAAATCCAATAAAAATCCTATTAAAATTCCCATTAAAAATCCCAAAAAAATCCCATTAAAATACCACCAAAAATCCCATAAAAATCCCCCAAAAATCCCATTAAAATCCCATTAAAAATCCCATTAAAAATTCCATTTAAAATCCCATGAAAAATCCCATGAAAAATCCCATTAAAAATCAATTAAAAATCCCATTAAAATCCCATTAAAATCCCATTAAAAATCCCATAAAAATCCCATTAAAAATCCCACAAAAATCGTACAAAAAATCCAATAAAAATCCTATTAAAAATCCCATTAAAAATCCCATAAAAATCCCATTAAAAATCCCATAAAATGCTCCAAAATTACCCCAAAAATCCCCAAAAATCTACACAAAAATCCCATTTAAAAATCCCATTAAAAATTCCCCAAAAAATCCCATTTTTGGGGAATTTTGGGGATTTTTTTAGGGATTTTTTTTGGGTGATTTTGGGGGGGATTTTTTGGTGATTTTTGAGGAATTTTTGGGGAATTTTTGGGAGGGATTTTTTTGGGATTTTTTTGGGGATTTTTTGGGGATTTTTGGGGGGAATTTTTGGTGATTTTTGGGGGGATTTTTTGGGTGATTTTTGTTGGGATTTTTTGGGGATTTTTTGAGGATATTTTTGAGATTTTTGAGGATATTTTGAGGATTTTTTTGAGGATTTTTTTTGGATTTTTGGGGAGATTTTTTGAGGATTTTTGGGGGGGGTTGGGGGGAATTTTTTAGGGGATTTTTTGGGATTTTTTGGGGTTTTTTGGGGGGATTTTGGGGGGAATTTTTTGGGGGATTTTTTTGCTGATTTTTTGGGGGAGTTTTTGGGGGATTTTTTTTGGTTTTTTTTATGGGGGGATTTTTGAGGAAATTTTTGGGGATTTTTTTGGGATTTTTGGGTGATTTTTCGGGGGATTTTTTGGGTGATTTTTGTTGGGATTTTTGGTGATTTTTGAGGAATTTTTTTGGGATTTTTTTGGTGATTTTTGTTGAGGATTTTTGAGGAATTTTTTGGTGATTTTTGAGGAATTTTGGGGGGATTTTTTGAGGATTTTTTGGGGGATTTTTTGGGCGATTGTTTGAGGGATTTTTTGGGGGGATTTTTTGGGATTTTTGAGGGGGATTTTTTGGGGTTTTTTTGGGGGAATTTTGAGGATTTTTTAGGGAATTTTTTTGGGATATTTTGGGGTTTTGGGGGGATTTTTGGGTGATTTTTGGGGATTTTTTGGGAGATTTTTGGGGTATTTTTTGGGGTATTTTTGGGTGATTTTTTGAGGATTTTTTTGGGGATTTTTGGGGGGAATTTTTGGGGATTTTTTGGGGATTTTTTTGAGGATTTTTTTGGTGATTTTTTTGAGGATTTTTGAGGAATGTTTTGGTGATTTTTGAGGAATTTTTGGGAGATTTTTTGGTCATTTTTGAGGAATTTTTGGGGGGTTTTTTGGGTGATTTTTGTTGAGGATTTTTGAGGAATTTTTGGTGATTTTTGAGGAATTTGGGGGGGATTTTTTTTTTGTTTTTTATGGAGGGATTTTTTGGGGATTTTTGGGGATTTTTTTAGGGATTTTTTGGGGGATTTTTTTGGGTTTTTTGGAGGAATTTTGGGGGAATTTTTGGGTGATTTTTGTTGGGATTTTTTGGGATTTTTTTGGGGATTTTTTGGGGATTTTTTGGCGATTATTTGGGAATTTTGGGGGATTTTTTTGGGATTTTTTCGGGTATTTTTTTAGGGATTTTTTTGGGATTTTTGGGACATTTTGTGGTGTCCCCTGAGTGTCCCCGAGTGTCCCCGAGTGTCCCCTGTGTCCCCAGGCGCTGTCCCCCCGCACCCTGCTGGGCTTCATGGCCGACATCGCGGCCGGGATGAGTTACCTGAGCCAGAGGAACTTCGTGCACAGAGACCTGGCGGCCCGGAACTGCATGTGGGGACACTGGGGACATCAGTGGGGACACTGATGGGGACAGTGATGGGGACACTGGGGACACTGGGGACACTGAGGGGGACACTGGGGACACTGGGGACACTGGGGACATCATTGGGGACATCAGTGGGGACATTGGGGACATCATTGGGGACACTGGGGACACTGATGGGGACACTGGGGACACTGGGGACACTGATGGGGACATTGGGGACACTGATGGGGACACTGATGGGGACAGTGGGGACACTGATGGGGACAGTGGGGACACTGATGGGGACATTGATGGGGACAGTGGGGACACTGATGGGGACACTGGGGACACTGGGGACACTGATGGGGACACTGGGGACATCATTGGGGACATTGGGGACACTGGGGACACTGATGGGGACACTGGGGACATCATTGGGGACACTGATGGGGACAGTGGGGACACTGATGGGGACAGTGGGGACACTGATGGGGACATTGATGGGGACAGTGGGGACACTGATGGGGACACTGGGGACACTGGGGACACTGATGGGGACACTGGGGACACTGATGGGGACATTGGGGACACTGGGGACATTGGGGACAGTGGGGACATGGGGGACATCAATGGGGGCATTGGGGACATTGGGGTCAATGGGGACATTGGGGACAATGGGGACATCAATGGGGACATTGGGGACAGTGGGGGTCAATGGGGACATTGGGGACATTAATGGGGACAGTGGGAACAATTTGGGACATTGGGGACATTGGGGACATTGGGGACAGTAATGGGGACAGTGGGGACAGTAATGGGGACATTGGGGACATTGGGGACAGTAATGGGGACATCAATGGGGACATTTGGGGTCAATGGGGACAGTGGGGACAGTGGGGACATTAATGGGGACATTGGGGACATTGGGGACATTGGGGGGATTGGGGACATTGGGGACGTTGGAGGGATTGGGATTTGGGATTTGGGGAATTTTGGTATTTTGGATTATTTTGATTTGGGGATTTTTGGGATTTCAGTGATTTGGGGACTCCGGGATTTGGGATTTTTGGGATTTTGGGATTTCAGGATTTTGGGGATTTGGGAATTTGGGATTTTGGGTTTTTTGGGATTTAGAATAACCCCATTGTGCCCCCCAGGCTGGACGAGCAGCTCCGGGTGATCATTGGGATTATCGATCATTGGGATCATTGGGATCATTGGGATTATTGACATTATTGATTATTGGGATTTTCAGGAATTTTAGAATTTGGGATTTTGGGGATTTGGGGATCTGGGATTTTTGGGATTTTGGGATTTTTGTGATTTGAGGATTTGGGCTTTGGGGATTTGGGATTTTTGGGATTTTTGGAGGTTTGGGATTTTTGGGATTTGGGGATTTGGAGAATTTCAGGATTTGGGGATTTGGGATTTGGGGTTATTTTGATTTGGGAATTTTTGGGATTTGGGATTTTTGGGATTTGGGGTTTTTGCGATTTGGGGATTTGGGATTTGGGGATTTTTGTGATTTGGGGTTTTGGGATTTGAGGATTTTTGGAATTTGGGGATTTTTGCGAATTTGGAATTTCAGGATTTTAGGATTTTTGGGATTTGGGATTTTAGGGATTTTTGAGGATTGGAGGATTTGGGGATTTTGGGATTTTTGGGATTTTTGGAATTTGGGATTTGGGGATTTGGGATTTGGGGATTTTTGGAGATTTGGAATTTCAGGATTTGGGAATTTTTAGGATTTGTGAATTTTTAGGATTTGGGGATTTTTGGATTTGTTGATTTGGGATTTGGAGATTTTGGGGATTTTGGATTCTTTTGATTTGGGGATTTTTGGGATTTGGGTTTTTTGGGATTTGGGGGTTTTGGGGATTTGGGGATTTGGAGAATTTCAGGATTTGGCATTTGAGGATTTGGGGAATTTGGGATTTTTGTGATTTGGGGGTTTTGGGCTTTGGGGATTTTTGCGATTTGGGATTTTGGGATTTTGGGATTTTGGGATTTTTGGGATTTTGAATTATTTTGATTTGGGGATTTTTGGGATTTGGGATTTTGGGATTTTTGGGATTTGAGAATTTCAGGATTTGGGGATTTGGGATTATTTTGATTTGGGAATTTTTGGGATTTGGGGATTTTTGCGATTTGGGGATTTGAGATTTTGGGGTTTTTTCGACTTGGCGTTTTTGGGATTTTTGCAATTTGGGGATTTGGGATTTTTGCAATTTGGGATTTTGGCAATTTGGGGATTTGGGATTTTTGGGATTTTAGGATTTTTGGGATTCAGAATAACCCCGTTGTGTCCCCCCAGGCTGGACGAGCAGCTCCGGGTGCGCGTGGCCGACTTTGGCCTGTCCAAGCAGGTCGGGGGGTCTCTGTACTATCGGCAGGGCCGCGGCGCCCCCGTCCCCGTCAAGTGGGTGGCCCTGGAGAGCCTGGCCGAGAGGGTCTACACCACCAAGAGTGACGTGGTGAGAGCAAAAAAATCCCAAAAATAATCTCAGAAATGGGTTCGGGGGGTGGCAAAACCCTAAAACTGAAAAATTCCCCAAAAAATCCCATTAAATCGCATAAAAACCAAAAAAAATCCCATTAAAATCCCATTAAAATCCCCCAAAATCCCATAAAAATCCCATTAAATAGTAAAAAAATCCCATAAAAATCACCCAAAAAATCACCCAAAAAATCCCCTACAAAATCCCATAAAAATCCCCATAAAAATCCCCATAAAAATCCCTTCAAAATCCCATAAAAATCCCCATGAAAATCACATAAAAATCCCATTAAAATCCCATAAAAGTCCCCATAAAAATCCCCATAAAAATCCCCATAAAAATCCCCAAAAAATCCCATAAAAATACCTATAAAAATCCAAAAAAAATCCCATAAAAATACCATAAAAATCCCCATAAAAATCCCCATAAAATCCCCATAAAAATCCCATAAAAATACCATAAAAATCCCCATAAAAATCCCCATAAAATCCCCATAAAAATCCCATAAAAATCCCCCTAAAAATCCCATTAAAAACCCATAAAAATCCCCATAAAAATCCATTAAAAATTCCCATTAAAATCCCCTAAAAATCCCATAAAAATCCCATTAAAATTCAGAAAAAATCCCATAAAAATCCCATAAAAATCCCCATATTTGAGCCTGGCCGAGAGGGTCTACACCACCAAGAGTGACGTGGTGAGAGTCTAAAAATAACCCCAAAAATGGATTCGGGGGGTGGCAAAACCCTAAAACTGAAAAATTCCCAAAAAAATCCCATTAAATCGCATAAAAAACAAAAAAAAATCCCATTAAAATCCCCCAGAATCCCATAAAAATCCCATTAAATAGTAAAAAAATCCCATAAAAATCCCATTAAACAGTAAAAAAATCCCATAAAAATCACCCCAAAAAATCCCCCCCCAAAATCACATTAAAAAACTCATAAAAATTCCCCAAATCACATTAAAAACCCCATAAAAATCCCCATAAAAATCCCATTAAAATCTCATTAAAAATCCCATTAAAATCCCATTAAAAATCCCATTAAAATCCCATTAAAAATCTCATTAAAATTCCCAAAAAAATTTCCAAAAAAATCACATAAAAATACCCCAAAATCCCCATAAAAATCCCATTAAAAATCCCCATAAAAATCCCATTAAAATCCCATTTAAAACTCCCCATAAAATCCCCATAAAAATCCCATAAAATCCCCATAAAAATCCCCCCAAAAATCCCATAAAAATCCCATAAAAACCCCTTAAAAAAACCATTAAAATTTCAGAAAAAATCCCATAAAAATCCCATTAAAAATTCCCATAAAAATCCCATTAAAATCCCATAAAAATCCCATAAAAATCCCCATATTTGAGCCTGGCCGAGAGGGTCTGCACCACCAAGAGTGACGTGGTGAGAGCACAAAATAACCCCAAAAATGGATTCGGGGGGTGGCAAAACCCTAAAACTGAAAAATTCCCAAAAAAATCCCATTAAATCGCATAAAAACCAAAAAAAATCCCATTAAAATCCCATAAAAAAACTCATTAAACAGTAAAAAAATCCCATAAAAATCACCCCAAAAAATCCCCCCCCCAAAATCACATTAAAATTCCCATAAAAAAACCCCATAAAAATCCCCCCAAAAATCCCATTAAAACCCCATAAAAATCCCCATAAAAATCCATTAAAAATTCCCATTAAAATCCCCTAAAAATCCCATAAAAATCCCATTAAAATTCAAAAAAAATTCCATAAAAATTCCAAAAAAATCCCCATAAAATTAAAAAAAATCCATTAAAATTTCCCCAAAAATCCCCATAAAATTCCAAAAAAATTCCATTAAAAATTCCCAAAAAATTCCCAAAAAATCCCCCCAAAAAATTCCCTAAAAATTCCCAAAAAAATTCCATAAAAATTCCAAAAAAATCCCCATAAAATTAAAAAAAAAATCCATTAAAAATTCCCCAAAAATCCCCATAAAATTCAAAAAAAATCCATTAAAAAAATCCCAAAAAATCCCCATAAAATTCCCCAACATTCCCCATAAAATTCCCCATAAAATTCCCCAAAAATTCCATTAAAAATTCCCGAAAAATCCCCATAAAATTCCCAAAAATTCCATTAAAAATTCCCAAAAAATCCCCATAAAAATCCCAAAAATTCCATTAAAAATTCCCAAAAAATCCCCATAAAATTCCCCAAAAAATTCACAAAAAATCCCCATAAAATTCCCCATAAAATTCCAAAAAAATTCCCAAAAAATCCCCAAAAAATTTCATAAAAATTCCCAAAAAATCCCCATAAAATTCCCAAAAAATTCCATTAAAAATTCCAAAAAAATTCCATTAAAAAATCTCAAAAAATCCCCAAAAAATCCCCCAAAAATTCCCAAAAAATTCCCAAAAAATCAAAAAAAATCCATTAAAAATTCTCAAAAAATTCCCAAAAAATCCCCATAAAATTCCCAAAAATTCATTAAAAATTCCAAAAAAATTCCCAAAAATTCCCCATAAAATTCCTAAAAATTCCATTAAAAATGCCAAAAAAATTCCAAAAAAATTCCATAAAAATTCCCAAAAAATTCCAAAAAAAATCCCCAAAAATTCCATTAAAAATTCCCAAAAAATCCCCAAAAATTCCATTAAAAATTCCCAAATAATTCCCAAAAATTCCATTAAAAATTCCCAAAAAATTCCCAAAAATTCCATTAAAAATTCCCAAATAATTCCCAAAAAAATCCCCAAAAAATCTGACCCCTGAGTGACCCCTGAGTGACCCCTGAGTGACCCCTGAGTGACCTCTGAGTGACCCCTGAATGACCAGTGAGTGACCTCTGAGTGACCCCTGAGTGACCCCTGAGTGACCCCTGAGTGACCCCTTTGTGACCCCTGAGTGACCCCTGAGTGACCCCTGAGTGACCAGTGAGTGACCCCTGAGTGACCTCTGAGTGACCCCTGAGTGACCAGTGAGTGACCCCTGAATGACCAGTGAGTGACCCCTGAGTGACCCCTGAATGACCCCTGAATGACCAGTGAGTGACCTCTGAGTGACCACTGAGTGACCCCTGAGTGACCCCTGAGTGACCAGTGAGTGACCCCTGAATGACCCCTGAGTGACCAGTGAGTGACCCCTGAGTGACCTCTGAGTGACCCCTGAGTGACCAGTGAGTGACCCCTGGATGACCAGTGAGTGACCCCTGAGTGACCCCTGAGTGACCCCTGAGTGACACCTCTGTCCTTTAATGGTCACTCAGAGTGACCACAGGGGAAATGACCCCTGAGTGACCCGTGAGTGACCACTTTGTCCCTCAGGGGTCACTCAGTGGTCACTCAGTGGTCACTCAGGGGTCACTCTGTGGTCACTCAGGGGTCACTCTGTGGTCACTCAGGGGTCACTCAGGGGTCACTCAGGGGTCACTCAGGGGTCACTCAGTGGTCACTCAGGGGTCACTCAGGGGTCACTCAGTGGTCACTCAGGGGTCACTCAGTGGTCACTCAGTGGTCACTCAGGGGTCACTCAGGGGTCACTCAGTGGTCACTCAGTGGTCACTCAGGGGTCACTCAGTGGTCACTCAGTGGTCACTCAGTGGTCACTCTGTGGTCACTCAGTGGTCACTCAGTGGTCACTCAGGGGTCACTCAGGGGTCACTCTGTGGTCACTCAGTGGTCACTCAGTGGTCACTCAGTGGTCACTCTGTGGTCACTCAGCGGTCACTCAGGGGTCACTCAGTGGTCACTCAGTGGACACTCAGTGGTCACTCAGGGGTCACTCAGTGGTCACTCTGTGGTCACTCAGCGGTCACTCAGGGGTCACTCAGTGGTCACTCAGTGGACACTCAGTGGTCACTCAGGGGTCACTCAGTGGTCATTCGGGGTGACCATGTGGGAGATCAGGGGGAGGTGTCTCAGTGGTCACTCAGTGGTCACTCAGTGGTCACTCAGGGGTCACTCTGTGGTCACTCAGTGGTCACTCAGTGGTCACTCAGGGGTCACTCAGTGGTCACTCAGTGGTCACTCAGTGGTCATTCGGGGTGACCATGTGGGAGATCGCCGCCCGGGGACTGACCCCTTACCCGGGGCTGGAGAACAGTGAGGTGTGGTCACTCAGTGGTCACTCTGTGGTCACTCAGGGGTCACTCAGGGGTCACTCAGGGGTCACTCAGTGGTCACTCTGTGGTCACTCAGGGGTCACTCAGTGGTCACTCTGTGGTCACTCAGTGGTCATTCGGGGTGACCATGTGGGAGATCGCCGCCCGGGGACTGACCCCTTACCCGGGCCTGGAGAACAGTGAGGTGTGGTCACTCAGTGGTCACTCAGTGGTCACTCAGGGGTCACTCAGTGGTCACTCAGTGGTCACTCAGGGGTCACTCTGTGGTCACTCAGGGGTCACTCAGTGGTCACTCAGTGGTCACTCAGGGGTCACTCAGTGGTCACTCAGTGGTCACTCAGTGGTCACTCAGTGGTCATTCGGGGTGACCATGTGGGAGATCAGGGGGAGGTGTCTCAGTGGTCACTCTGTGGTCACTCAGTGGTCACTCAGTGGTCACTCTGTGGTCACTCAGTGGTCACTCAGGGGTCACTCAGGGGTCACTCAGGGGTCACTCTGTGGTCACTCAGTGGTCACTCAGTGGTCACTCAGGGGTCACTCAGGGGTCACTCAGTGGTCATTCAGGGGTCACTCAGGGGTCACTCTGTGGTCACTCAGTGGTCATTCGGGGTGACCATGTGGGAGATCGCCGCCCGGGGACTGACCCCTTACCCGGGCCTGGAGAACAGTGAGGTGTGGTCACTCAGTGGTCACTCTGTGGTCACTCAGTGGTCACTCAGGGGTCACTCAGGGGTCACTCAGGGGTCACTCTGTGGTCACTCAGTGGTCATTCGGGGTGACCATGTGGGAGATCGCCGCCCGGGGACTGACCCCTTACCCGGGCCTGGAGAACTCGGAGGTTTTGGATTTCCTGAGGGGGGGGAACCGCCTGGGGGCGCCGCCGCAGTGTCCACCACAGCTGTGAGTGACCCCTGACCCCTGACCCTGACCCCTGACCCCTGACCCCTCACTGACCCCTGACCCCTCACCCTGACCCCTCATCCCTCACCCTGACCCCTCACCCTGACCCCTGACCCCTGACCCCTGACCCCTCACTGACCCTGACCCCTGACCCTGACCCCTGACCCCTGACCCCTCACTGACCCTGACCCCTGACCCCTGACCCCTGACCCCTGATCCCTCATTGATCCCTCACTGACCCCCTAAACCCCACCGCAGTGTCCACCACAGCTGTGAGTGACCGCTGACCCCTGACCCTGACCCCTGACCCTGACCCCTGACCCCTGATCCCTGACCCTGACCCCTGACCCCTGACCCCTCACTGACCCCTGACCCCTCACTGACCCCTCACTGACCCCTGACCTCTCACTGACCCCTCACTGACCCCTCACTGACCCCTCACTGACCCCTCACTGACCCCTGACTGACCCCGCACTGACCCCTCACTGACCCCTCACTGACCCCTGACCCTGCACTGACCCCTCACTGACCCCTCACTGACCCCACACTGACCCCTGACCCCTCACTGACCCCTCACTGACCCCTGACTGACCCCTGACCCCTCACTGACCCCACACTGACCCCTGACCCCTCACTGACCCCTCACTGACCCCTCACTGACCCCTCACTGACCCCTCACTGACCCCTGACCCCTCACTGACCCCTCACTGACCCCTGACCCCTCACTGACCCCTGACCCCTCACTGACCCCGCACTGACCCCTCACTGACCCCTGACCCCTCACTGACCCCTCACTGACCCCTGACCCCTCACTGACCCCTGACCCCTCACTGACCCCTCACTGACCCCTGACCCCTCACTGACCCCTGACCCCTCACTGACCCCGCACTGACCCCTCACTGACCCCTGACCCCTCACTGACCCCACACTGACCCCTCACTGACCCCTGACCCCTCACTGACCCCGCACTGACCCCACACTGACCCCTGACCCCTCACTGACCCCTGACCCCGCACTGACCCCTCACTGACCCCTGACCCCGCACTGACCCCTCACTGACCCCTCACTGACCCCTCACTGACCCCTCACTGACCCCTCACTGACCCCGCACTGACCCCTCACTGACCCCTGACCCCTCACTGACCCCGCACTGACCCCTCACTGACCCCTGACCCCTCACTGACCCCGCACTGACCCCTCACTGACCCCTCACTGACCCCTCACTGACCACTGACCCCTGACTGACCCCTGACTGACCCCTGACCCCACACTGACCCCTCACTGACCCCTCACTGACCCCTCACTGACCCCTGACCCCTCACTGACCCCTCGCTGACCCCTCACTGACCTCGCACTGACCCCTCACTGACCCCTCACTGACCCCTCACTGACCCCTCACTGACCTCGCACTGACCCCTCACTGACCCCTCACTGACCCCTCACTGACCCCTGACCCCTCACTGACCCCTCACTGACCCCTCACTGACCCCTCACTGACCCCTCACTGACCCCTCACTGACCCCGCACTGACCCTGCACTGACCCCTCACTGACCCCTCACTGACCCCTCACTGACCCCTCACTGACCCCTCACTGACCTCGCACTGACCCCTCACTGACCCCTCACTGACCTCGCACTGACCCCTCACTGACCCCTCACTGACCCCTCACTGACCCCTCACTGACCTCGCACTGACCCCTCACTGACCCCGCACTGACCCCTCACTGACCCCTCACTGACCCCTCACTGACCCCTCACTGACCCCTCACTGACCCCTCACTGACCCCTGACCCCTCACTGACCTCGCACTGACCCCTCACTGACCCCGCACTGACCCCTCACTGACCCCTCACTGACCCCTCACTGACCCCTCACTGACCCCTGACCCCTCACTGACCCCTCGCTGACCCCTCACTGACCTCGCACTGACCCCTCACTGACCCCTGACTGACCCCTCACTGACCCCTGACCCCTCACTGACCCCTGACTGACCCCTGACCCCGCACTGACCCCTCACCGATTTCCGCCCTCCCCAACCCCATTTCAGACTCCCCCAGCCCCATTTCCCGCCCCATTATTTCCCCCCCAGCCCCATTTCCAGCTTCATTTGAAGCCCCCAGACCCATTTCTCCCCTCCCCAGCCCCATTTCAGACCCCCCATCCCATTTTAAAGCCCCCAGACCCATTTCCAGCCCCATTATTTCCCTCCCAGCCCCATTTCCCCCCTCCCCAGCCGCCTTTGAAGCCCCCAGCCCCAATTTAACCCTCATTTAAAGCCCCCAGCCCCATTTCCCCCCTCCCCATCCCCATTTGAAGCCCCCAGACCCATTTCCTGCCCCATTATTTCTCCCCCAGCCCCATTTTAAACCCCATTTCTCCTCTCTGAAGCCCCATTTGAAGCCCCCAGCCCCATTTCAGAGCCCCCCCTATTCCATTTTAAAGCCCCCAGCCCCATTTCAGACACCCCCAACCCCCTTTGAAGCCCCCAGCCCCATTTTTATCCCCATTATTTCCCTCCCCATCCCCCTTTGAAGCCCCCAGCCCCATTTGAACCCCCATTATCCCCCCCCGCCCCACTTTAACCCCCATTTCAGCCCCCTTTGAAGCCCCCAACCCCACTTTAACCCCAATTTTAACCCCCATGTGAAGCCCCCAGCCCCATTTTCCCCTCCCCAGGTACTCGCTGATGTGGCGCTGTTGGGCCGCCCCCAGACCCATTTCCAGCCCCATTTCCGTCTTCATTTGAAGCCCCCAGCCCCATTTCCACCCCATTTTAACCCCCCCAGCCCCATTTTAACCCCCATTTGAATCCCCCAGCCCCATTTGAACCCCCCCAGCCCCATTTCAGACCCTCCCACCCCCATTTAAAGCCCCCAGACCCATTTCCTGCCCCGTTATTTCTCCCCCAGCCCCATTTCCAGCCCCATTTGAAGCCCCCAGCCCCATTATTTCCCCCCCAGCCCCATTTATTCCCTCCCCATCCTCATTTGAAGCCCCCAGCCCCATTTCCAGCCCCATTTCAGACCCCCCCATCCCATTTTAAAGCCCCCAGACCCATTTCAGACTCCCCCAGCCCCATTTGAAGCCCCCAGCCCCATTTTAACCCCCATTATTTCCCCCCAGCCCCATTTGAACCCCCATTTAAAGCCCCCAGCCCCATTTCAGACCCCCCCAACCCCAGTTGAAGCCCCCAGCCCCATTTCCTGCCCCATTATTTCTCCCCCAGCCCCATTTTAACCCTCATTTGAAGCCCCCAGCCCCATTTTCCCCCTCCCCAGCCCCATTATTTCTCCCCCAGCCCCATTTCCAGCCCCATTTAAACCCCCTTTCAGCCCCATGTGAAGCCCCCAGCCCCATTTTGTGCCGCCCCCAGCCCCATTTTCCCCCTCCCCAGTCCCATTTCAGACCCCTCCCAGCCCCCTTTGAAGCCCCCAGCCCCATTTGAACCCCCCCAGCCCCATTTCAGACCCTCCCACCCCCATTTTAAGCCCCCAGACCCATTTCCTGTCCCATTATTTCCCTCCCCATCCCCATTTCCCCCCTCCCCATCAACATTTAAAGCCCCCAGACCCATTTCAGATCCCCCAGCCCCATTTTAACCCCAATTTGAAGCCCCCAGCCCCATTTCCATCCCCATTTCCCCCCTCCCCAACCCCATTTCAGACTCCCCCAGGCCCTTTTGAAGCCCCCAGCCCCATTATTCCCCCCCAGCCCCATTTAACCCCCATGTGAAGCCCCCAGCCCCATTTTCCCCCCCTCCCCAGCCCCCTTTGAAGCCCCCAGCCCCATTTCAGACCCCCCCATCCCCATTTGAAGCCCCCAGCCCCATTTCCTGCCCCATTATTTCTCCCCCAGCCCCATTTGGTGCCGCCCCCAGCCCCATTTCCCCCTCCCCAGGTACTCTCTGATGCCCCCAGCCCCATTTTGGGCCGCCCCCAGCCCCATTTAAACCCCCATTTCAGCCCCATGTGAAGCCCCCAGCCCCATTTCAGACCCCCCCCAGCCCCATGTGAAGCCCCCAGCCCCATTTTCCCCTCCCCAGGTACTCCCTGATGCGGCGCTGTTGGGCCGCCCCCAGACCCATTTCCAGCCCCATTTCCCCCCTCCCCAGCCCCTCCCAGCCCCCTTTGAAGCCCCCAGCCCCATTTCCTGTCCCATTATTTCCCTCCCCATCCCCATTTCCCCCCTCCCCACCCCCATTTGAAGCCCCCAGCCCCATTTTAACCCCCATTTGACCCCCCCAGTCCCATTTTGGACTCCCCCAGCCCCATTTGAAGCCCCCAGCCCCATTTTAATCCCCATTATTCCCCCCCAGCCCCATTTTATCCCCATTTCTCCTCTCTGAAGCCCCATTTTAAAGCCCCCAGCCCCATTTCAGACACCCCCAACCCCCTTTGAAGACCCCAGCCCCATTTTTATCCCCATTATTTCCCTCCCCATCCCCATTTGAAGCCCCCAGACCCATTTCCATCCCCATTCCAGCCCCATTATTTCCCCCCAGCCCCATTTAAAGCCCCCAGCCCCATTTGAACCCCCATTTCTCCCCTCTGAAGCCCCATTTGAAGCCCCCAGCCCCATTTTGGGCCCCCCCAGCCCCATTTTTCCCCTCCCCAGGTACTCTCTGATGCCCCCAGCCCCATTTTGGGCCGCCCCCAGCCCCATTTAACCCCCATGTGAAGCCCCCAGCCCCATTTTCCCTCCCCCTCCCCAGGTACTCCCTGATGTGGCGCTGTTGGGCCGCCCCCAGACCCATTTCCTGCCCCATTTCCCCCCTCCCCAGCCCCATTTGAAGCCCCCAGACCCATTTCAGACCCCCCCAGCCCCATTTCCTGCCCCATTTTAATCTTCATTTGAAGCCCCCAGCCCCATTTCCTGCCCCATTTCCACCCCATTTTAACCCCCATTTGAAGCCCCCAGCCCCACTTCACACCCTCCCACCCCTCTTTGAAGCCCCCAGCCCCATTTTCCCCCCTCCCCATCCCCATTTGAAGCCCCCAGCCCCATTTTAACCCCAATTTTAACCCCCATGTGAAGCCCCCAGCCCCATTTCAGACCTCCCCATCCCCCTTTGAAGCCCCCAGCCCCATTTGAACCCCCATTATTCCCCCCCCAGCCCCATTTAACCCCCATGTGAAGCCCCCAGCCCCATTTTCCCCCCCCCCAGGTACTCGCTGATGCGGCGCTGTTGGGCCGCCCCCAGACCCATTTCCTGCCCCATTTCCACCCCATTTTAACCCCCAGCCCCATTTTAACCCCCATTTAAAGCCCCCAGCCCCACTTCACACCCTCCCACCCCTCTTTGAAGCCCCCAGCCCCATTTTCCCCCCTCCCCATCCCCCTTTGAAGCCCCCAGCCCCATTTGAACCCCCATTATTCCCCCCCCAGCCCCATTTAACCCCCATGTGAAGCCCCCAGCCCCATTTTCCCCCTCCCCAGGTACTCGCTGATGCGGCGCTGTTGGGCCGCGGACCCCCGGGCCCGTCCCACCTTCGAGGAGCTCGGGGGGGCCCTGGGGGGGCTCCTGGGGGGGCTCCCCCCCCTCCCCTCCCCCACCCCGGAGACCCCCGACCCCCTTTACGTCAACATGGCGCCGGGGGGGGGAGGGGCGACCCCCAAAACCCCCCAAAAAACCCCCAAAAATCCCCCAAAAATTCAAATTTTACCCCCAAAAATTCAAATTTTGCCCCAAAAAATTGAAAATATTCCCCCCGAGACCCCCCAAAATGGGGAGGGGGAGGGGGAGGGGGAGGGTGGGGGAGGGGTCCCGGGCAGGTACGTGTTGTGCCCCTCCCCCACCCAGGATTTTGGGGCTTCTGAGGAAGGGGCGTGAGGGGGGAAAAATAAAAATAAAATAAAGGGCAATAAAATAATTTTAAAAAATTCCCCAAATAATTTTAAAAAATACAAAAAATAATTTTAAAAATCTCAAAAATTAATTTTAAAATCCCAAAAAAATAAAATAAAATAAGGGGCCCCAAAATAATAAAAAAATCCCAAAAATAATTCAGAAATCCTAAAAATAATTTTAAAAAATCCCAAAAATAATTTTAAAAATCGCCAAAAATAATTAGAAAATTCCAAAAAATAATAAAATAAAATAAGGGGCACAAAAATAATAAAAAAATCCCAAAAATAATTCAAAAATCTCAAAAATAATTTAAAAAATCCCCAAAAATAATTAAAAAAATCCCAAAAATAATTTAAAAAAATCGCAAAAATAATTAGAAAATCCCCAAAAAAATAGAATAAAATAAGGGACCCCAAAATAATAAAAAATAATAAAAATAATTTTTAAAATCCCAAAAATATTTTAAAAATCCCAAAAATAATAAAGGGAAACAAAAAGAAATAAAATAAGGGACACCAAAATAATAAAAAAATAATAAAAATAATTTTAAAAATTCCCAAAATAATTTTAAAAATTCCCAAAATAATTTTAAAAATCCCAAAAATAATTTTAAAAATCCCAAAAGTAATAAAGGGACACAAAAAAAAAATAAAATAAGGGACACCAAAATAATTAAAAAATCCCAAAAAATAATTTAAAAAAATCCCCAAAATAATTTTAAAAATCCCAAAATAATTTTAAAAATTCCCAAAATAATTTTAAAATCCCCAAAAATAATTTTAAAAATCCCAAAAATAATTTTAAAAATCCCAAAAATATAAAATAAAATAAGGGGCCCCAAAATAATTTCAAAATCCCAAAAATAATTTTAAAAAATCTCAAAAATAATTAAAAAAATCCCAAAAATAATTTTAAAATCCCCAAAAATAATTTAAAAAATTCCAAAAATATAAAATAAAATAAGGGGCCCCAAAATAATTTTAAAAATCCCAAAAATAATTTAAAAAAATCCCAAAAATAATTTTAAAAATCCCAAAAATAATTTTAAAAATCCCAAAAATAATTTAAAAAATCCCAAAAATAATAAAGGGACACAAAAAAAAAAAAAAAAAAAAAGGGACACCAAAATAATTAAAAAATCCCAAAAATAATTTAGAAATCTCAAAAATAATTTAAAAAATCCCAAAAATAATTTAAAAAATCCCAAAAATAATAAAGGGACACAAAAAAAAAAAATAAAATAAGAGACACCAAAATAATTTAAAAATCCCAAAAAATAATTTAAAAAAATCCCAAAAATAATTTTAAAAATCCCAAAATAATTTTAAAAATTCCCAAAATAATTTTAAAATCCCCAAAAATAATTTAAAAAAATTCCAAAAATATAAAATAAAATAAGGGGCCCCAAAATAATTTTAAAAATCCCAAAAATAATTTAAAAAATCTCAAAAATAATTAAAAAATCCCCAAAATAATTTTAAAAATCGCAAAAATAATTAGAAAATCCCAAAAAAATAGAATAAAATAAGGGACCCCAAAATAATTTTCAAAATCCCAAAAATAATTTAAAAAATTCCAAAAATAATAAAGGGACACAAAAAAAAAAAAAAAAAAAAAAAATAAGGGACACCAAAATAATTTAAAAATCCCAAAAAATAATTTAAAAAATCCCAAAATAATTTAAAAATACCCAAAAATAATTTTTAAAATCCCAAAATAATTTTAAAAATCCCAAAAATAATTTAAAAAATCCCAAAAATAATTTTAAAAATCCCCAAAAATAATAAAGGGACACAAAAAAAAATAAAATAAGGGACACCAAAATAATTTAAAAATCCCCAAAAAATAATTTAAAAAATCCCAAAATAATTTTAAAAATCCCAAAATAATTTTAAAATCCCCAAAAATAATTTAAAAAAATTCCAAAAATATAAAATAAAATAAGGGGCCCCAAAATAATTTTAAAAATCCCAAAAATAATTTAAAAAATCCCAAAAAATAATTTTAAAAATCCCAAAAATAATTTTAAAAATCCCAAAAATAATAAAGGGACACAAAAAAAAAAAAAAAATAAAATAAGAGACACCAAAATAATTTAAAAATCCCAAAAAATAATTTTAAAATCCCAAAAATAATTTTAAAAAATCTCAAAAATAATTAAAAAATCCCAAAAATAATTAAAAAATACCCAAAAATAATTAAAAAATACCCAAAAAATAATTTAAAAAATCCCAAAATAATTTAAAAAATCCCAAAATAATTTTAAAAAATCCCAAAAATAATTTTAAAAATCCCAAAAATAATAAAGGGACACAAAAAAAAAAAAAAAAAAAAAAGAGACACCAAAATAATTAAAAAATCCCCAAAAATAATTTAAAAATCCCAAAAATAATTAAAATATACCCAAAAATAATTTTAAAATCCCCAAAAATAATTTTAAAAATCCCAAAATAATTTTAAAAATCCCAAAAATAATTAAAAAAATCCCAAAAATAATTTAAAAATACCCAAAAATAATTTTAAAAATCCCAAAAATAATTTTAAAAATCCCCAAAAATAATAAAGGGACACAAAAAAAAAAAATAAAATAAGAGACACCAAAATAATTAAAAAATCCCAAAAATAATTAAAAAATCCCCAAAATAATTAAAAAATCCCCAAAAATAATTTTTAAAATCCCAAAATAATTTTAAAAATCCCCAAAAATAATTTAAAAAATTCCAAAAATATAAAATAAAATAAGGGGCCCCAAAATAATTTCAAAAATCCCAAAAATAATTTAAAAAAATCTCAAAAATAATTTTAAAAATCCCAAAAAATAATTTTAAAAATCCCAAAATTAATAAAGGGACACAAAAAAAATAAAATAAGGGACACCAAAATAATTAAAAAATCCCCAAAAATAATTTAAAAAATCCCAAAAATAATTTTAAAAATTCCCAAAATAATTTTAAAAATTCCCAAAATAATTTTAAAATCCCCAAAAATAATTTAAAAAAATTCCAAAAATATAAAATAAAATAAGGGGCCCCAAAATAATTTTAAAAATCCCAAAAATAATTTAAAAAAATCTCAAAAATAATTAAAAAATCCCAAAAATAATTAAAAAATCCCAAAAATAATTTAAAAAATCCCAAAAATAATTTAAAAAAATTCCAAAAATATAAAATAAAATAAGGGGCCCCAAAATAATAAAAAAATCCCAAAAATAATTTAAAAAAATCCCAAAAATAATTTTAAAAATCCCAAAAATAATTTTAAAAATCCCAAAAATAATAAAGGGACACAAAAAAAATAAAATAAGGGACACCAAAATAATTAAAAAATCCCAAAAAATAATTTAAAAAATCCCAAAAAATAATTTTAAAAATCCCAAAATAATTTTAAAAATTCCCAAAATAATTTTAAAATCCCCAAAAATAATTTTAAAATCCCCAAAAATAATTAAAAAATCCCAAAAATAATTTTAAAATCCCAAAAATAATAAAGGAACACAAAAAAAAAAAAAAAAAAAGAGACCCCAAAATAATAAAAAATAATAATATAAAAATAATAAAAATAATAAAATAATAATAAAAAATATAAAGAGATCTGAAAATAAATAAAGGGAGACCCCAAAAAAATAAAGGGACCAAAAAATAATTAAGGGAGACCCCAAAAAAATAAATAAAAAGATCCCAAAATAAATAAAGGGAGACCAAAAAAATTAAAAAAAATCCCAAAATAAAATAAAGGGAGACCCCAAAAAATTAAAAAAATCCCCAAATAAAATTAAGGGAGACCCCAAAAAATAAAAGGATCCCAAAATAAATAAAGGGACCCCCCCAAAAAAATAAATGGAAGGACCCCCTTGGGACCCCTCCCCAAAATAAAGGGACCCCCCCCCAAAGGTACTGGGACCCCCAGGGACCCCCCAAAAATAAAGGGATCCCCCCAAAGGTACTGAGACCCCTCCCCAAAATAAAGAGACCCCCCAAAAAATAAAGGGAAGGACCCCCTAGGGACCCCTCCCCAAAATCAGGGACCCCCCCCAAAGGTACTGGGACCCCCAGGGACCCCCAAAAAAATAAAGGGACCCCCCCAGGGACCCCCAAAAATGAAGGGACCCCCCCAAAGGTACTGAGACCCCTCCCCAAAATAAAGAGACCCCCAAAATATAAAGGGACCCCCCCAAAAATAAAGGGACCCCCCTGGGACCCCTCCCCAAAATCAGGGACCCCCCCCAAAGGTACTGGGACCTCCCCCAAAATAAAGGGATCCCCCTGGGACCCCCAAAAATGAAGGAAACCCCCCAAAGGTACTGAGACCCCTCCCCAAAATAAAGAGACCCCCCAAAATATAAAGGGAAAGACCCCCTTGGGACCCCTCCCCAAAATCAGGGATCCCCCCAAAGGTCCTGGGGCACCCCAGGGACCCTCCCCCAAAAAATAAAGGGACCCCCCTGGGACCCCCAAAAATGAAGGGACCCCCCCAAAGGTACTGGGACCCCCAGGGACCCTCCCCAAAGGTCAGAAACCCCCTCCCCTCATTTTTTACCCCCCTCAATAAATTTTATTTGTTCTGTACTGGCTTCGTGTTTATTTGGGGATTTTTGGGGGAATTTTTTGGGGATTTTTTGGGGGGTTTTGGGGGGATTTTGGGGGGATTTTTGGGATTTTTTGGGGGGATTTTTTTTGGGGATTTTTTGGGGATTTTTGGGGATTTTTTTGGGATTTTTTGGGGATTTTTGGGGGGTTTTTTGGGGTTTTTTTGGGGTTTTTGGGGGGGGATTTTCTTGGGGATTTTTTGGGAATTTTGGGGGATTTTTGGGGTTGTTTTGGGGGGATTTTTTGTGGATTTTTTGGGGAATTTTTTTGGGGATTTTTTAGGGATTTTTTGGGATTTTTTAGAGGGATTTTTTGGGGGATTATTTTCGGGATTTTTTTTAGATTCTTTTGGGATTTTTTTGGGATTTTTGGGATTTTTTTGGGGATTTTTTGGGGATTTTTTGGGAATTTTTGGGGGGATTTTTGGGGGGAATTTTTTGGGGATTTTTTGGGGATTTTTGGGGGATTTTTTGGGGATTTTTTGGGGGATTTTTTGGGATTTTTTAGAGGGATTTTTTTGGGGATTATTTTCGGGATTTTTTTTAGATTCTTTTGGGATTTTTTTGGGATTTTTGGGATTTTTTGGGGATTTTTTGGGGATTTTTTGGGGATTTTTTGGGAATTTTTTGGGGATTTTGGGGGGGAATTTTTTGGGGATTTTTGGGGATTTTTTGGGGGGGATTTTCTGGGGATTTTTTGGGGTTTTTTTGGGGATTTTTTAGGGGTTTTTTGGGGATTTTTTGGGAATTTTTTGGGGATTTTTTGGGGATTTTTTTGGGATTTTTTGGGGGGATTTTTTTGGGAATTTTTTAGGGATTTTTTGAGGATTTTTTTGAGATTTTTTTGGGGTTGTTTTGGGGGGAATTTTTGGATTTTTTGGGGGATTATTTTCGGGATTTTTTGGGGATTCTTTTCGGATTTTTAGGGGGTTTTTTGGGGGATTTTTTGGGGTTTTTTGGGGATTTTTTTGGATTTTTTGGGGATTTTTGGGGGATTTTTGGGGGATTTTTTTGGGATTTTTTGGGGATTTTTTGAGGATTTTTGGGGGGATTTTTGGGTTTTTTTGGGGGGGAATTTTTGGGGTTTTTTGGGATTTTTGGGGATTTTTTTTGAGGATTTTTTTGGGGATTTTTGGGGGATTTTTTTTTTCGGATTTTTGGGGATTTTTTGGGATTTTGGGGGGATTTTTTTTATTATTTTTTGGGGGTTTTTTTGGGATTTTTTGGGATTTCTTGGGGATTTTGGGGGGGGGGATTTTTTGGGGAATTTTTGGGATTTTTTTGGAGATTTTTTGGGGATTTTTTGGGGATTTTGGGGGGGTTATTTGGGGGGATTTTTTGGGGATTTTTTGGGGTTTTTTGGGTTTTTTGGGGGGAGTCTCGGGGGGGCCCATGGGAATTTAGGGGCAAATCGGGGGCGTGGCCTCAGACCACGCCCAGACAGCAACAGCCAATGGGAGCGCGGCTCTTGTTGCCAGGCAACGTGGGCGGCCCCACGCGCAGAAGCCGCTGTGAGTCGGCCGCGCCCACATCGAGAGGAATAACCAATCAGAAGAGAGATTTGGCCCTAATGGCCCGCCCATAAAATGACAGGCTGAGTTTTAGACCAATGGTAGCGCACACAAGCCTTCCCGCCTCCCTCCCCCAGCCTTCCTATCAACCAATGACTCGCCCCGTTACATCCCCACCTCGTCCTGTCAACCAATCAGCGCTCTCTTTACAAACACCGGCCAGCAGAGCGGGAATCAAGGGAGGAGGCGGGAGATCGCCGACCAATAACAAACCGCGTTACATCGCGCGGCGGGGCGGGCGGCCAATGGCAGCGCGCGTTACATCGCGGGGCGGGCCGGGCCGGGTGAGGGGGAGAGGAGGCGGCCATTTTGATCGTGAGGGGCGGCCATGGAGCCGCGGCGGCGGCGGGGGCAAGAAATGCGGGAAGAGCCGGGAAACCGCGGCTTAGACACACGAGGGAACAAGGCAGAGCGGCTGCAAGAGGCGCTGGACACGGAAACAGCTCGGAGAGGGGACGAAGCGGGCGCTGAGGGGCGATGTAAGGAAGGGGGAAAAGAGGGTCGAGGTGTGAGGGGTGGAAAAGGGAATGGACCCCCCCAGTTCTGAGGGAATGGACCCCCCAGATCCCCCCTGTCCCCCCATTCCTGAGGGTCCTGACCCCCCATTCCCCCTCAGGGTCTCCCCTCTCCCCATCTCTGATTTTTTTGGTGATCCCACCCCCAAATTCCCCCCATTTCCCTGCCTCAATCCCCCCTTTTTTTCCATTTTTTTTCCAGATGGGCTCAACAACCACAGCCACGAGCCCCAGAGTGGCTACCAGGACCCCCAGGGGGGCCACCAGGGCTACCAGGACCCCCAGAGTGGCTACCAGGAGCCCCAGGGTGGCTACCAGCCCTATGAGAGAAGAGCCTTGGATCAGGAGCCCCCAGGTGAGGCTTTTTGGGGGTCTGGGGGTGTATTTGGGGGTCTCTGAGGGGTGTGAGGGTGTATTTGAGGGGTCTGGGGTGTATTTGAGGGTCCCTGGGGGTGTATTTGGGGGTCTGGGGGTGTTTTTAGGGGTCACTGAGGGGTCTCTGGGGTGTATTTGAGGGTCTGGGGGTGTTTTTAGGGGTCTCTGGGTGTGTTTTGGGGGGGGTCTCGGTGTATTTTGGGGGTCTCGGGGTGTATTTGGGGGCTCTCTGGGGGGGTTTCTGGGTGTATTTGGGGGTCTGGGGGTGTACTTGGGGGTCTCTGGGGGGTCTCTGGGTGTATTTGGGGGTCAGTGAGGGGTCTCTGAGTGTATTTGAGGGTCTGGGGGTGTATTTGGGGGTCTGGGGATGTATTTGGGGGTCTTTGAGGGGTCTGGGGGTGTATTTGGGGGGTCTGGGGGTGTATTTGGGGGTCACTGAGGGGTCTCTGGGTGTATTTAAGGGATCAGGGGGTGTATTTGGGGGTCTCTGGGGGGTTTTGGGTGTATTTGGGGGGTTCTGGGGTGTATTTGGGGGTCTCTGGGGGTCTCAGGGTGTATTTGAGGGGTCTCAGGGTGTGTTTTGGGGGTCTCAGTCTCTATTTGGGGCTCTCTGGGGGTCTGTGGCTGTGTTTTGGAGGGTCTCAGGGTGTATTTGGGGGTCACTGAGGGGTCTCTGAGTGTAATTGAGGGTCTGGGGGTGTATTTGGGGGTCTGGGGGTGTATTTTTGGGGGTCACTGGGGGTGTATTTGGGGGTCACTGGGGGTGTATTTGGGGGTCACTGGGGGGGTCTCTGGACATGTTTTGGGGCTTTCTGGGTGTATTTGGGGGTCTGGGGGTGTATTTGAGGGTCACTGAGGGGTCTCGGGGTGTATTTGGGGGGTCTCCAGGGGGGTCTCTGAGGGTGTTTGAGTGGTCTGGGGATGTGTTTGGGGGTCTAGGGGTGTTTTTAGGGGTCACTGAGGGGTCTGAGGGTGTATTTGAGGGTCTCTGGGGGTGTATTTGGGGGTCTGGGCGTGTTTTTAGGGGTCTCTGAGGGGTCTGGGGGTGTGTTTGAGGGGTCTGGGGGTGTATTTGGGGGTCTGGGGGTGTTTTTAGGGGTCTCTGAGGGGTCTGGGGGTGTATTTGGGGGTCTGGGGGTGTATTTGGGGGTCACCGAGGGGTCTGGGGGTGTATTTGGGGGTCTGGGGGTGTATTTGGGGGTCTCTGGGGGGTCTCTGGGTGTATTTGGGGGGGTCTGGGGGACACTTTGGGTTTCTGTGAGTGTTTCTGGAGGGTCTGGGAGGCATTTTGGGGGTCACTGAGGGGGTCTCCGGGTGTATTTGGGGGTCTCAGGGTGTGTTTGGGGTGGTCTCAGGGTGTGTTTTGGGGGTCTCCGGGTGTATTTGGGGGTCTCAGGGTGTGTTTTGGGGGTCTCCGGGTGTATTTGGGGGTCTCAGGGTGTGTTTTGGGGGTCTCAGGGTGTATTTGGGGGTCTCAGGGTGTGTTTTGGGGGTCTCAGGCTGTATTTGGGGGGTCTCAGGGTGTATTTGGGGGTCTCCGGGTGTATTTGGGGGTCTCAGGGTGTATTTGGGGGTCTCCGGGTGTATTTGGGGGTCTCTGGGTGTATTTGAGGGTCTCAGGGTATATTTGGGGGTCTCAGGGTGTATTTGGGGGTCTCAGGGTGTGTTTTGGGGGTCTCCGGGTGTATTTGGGGGGTCTCCGGGTGTATTTGGGGGTCTCTGGGTGTATTTGGGGGTCTCAGGGTGTATTTGGGGGTCTCTGGGTGTATTTGGGGGTCTCAGGGTGTATTTGGGGGTCTCAGGGTATATTTGGGGTCTCACTGCCATGTCTCCCCCTCCCCACAGAGCTGACCCCGAACCCGCCCCCGGCCGAGCTCCGCCCTGGCCCCGCCCCCTCATTGGCCCCGCCCCCTCATTGGCCCCCTCATTGGCCCCCTAATTATAATTACAGCGCCCCTAATTACAACACCCCCCCTCCTAATTACAACACCCCCCCTCCTCCTCCTAATTACAACATCCCTCCCCCTAATTACAACGCTCCACCCCCTAATTACAACTCTTCTCTTAATTACAACACTCCTCCCCCTACTAATTACAACACCCCTCCTCCTAATTATAACGCTCCTCCCCCTAATTACTCCACCCCTAATTACAACACCCCTCCTCCTAATTACAACGCTCCTCCCACTAATTACTCCACCCCTAATTATAACACCCCTCCTCCTAATTACAGCACTCCTCCCACTAATTACTCCACCCCTAATTATGCTCCTCCCCCTAATTACACCGCCCCGCCTCCTCCTAATTACTCCACCCCTCCTCCTTCTAATTATAACACCCCCCCGCCTAATTATGCCACTCCTCCCACTAATTACAACGCCCCGCCCCCTAATTATACTGCCCCGCCCCCTAATTGCCCGGCCCCGCCCCCCCCGAGCCGGAAGCGCCCCCTGGAGGAGCGGGGGAGGGGCTGCAACGAGCACCGGCCGGAAAAGAGGTGAGGGGACCCCCCCTGAAGCCCCCAGACTCAATTTGGGGCTGGGACCCCCCTGATTTGGGGTTGGGACCCCCCAGTTTGGGGCTGTCCCCAGCCCTGTCCCCAAGCTGTCCCTGTGTCCCTGTCCCCAAACTGTCCCCAAGCTCTCCCTGTCCCCAAGATGTCTCCAAGCTGTCCCCATGGCTGTTCCCATGTCCCCAGCTGTGTCCCTGTCCCCAGCACTGTCCCCATGTCCCCATGGCTGTCCCCAGCCCTGTCCCCAAGCTGTCCTTGTCCCCAACCCTGTCCCCAAGTCCCCAAGCTGTCCCTGTCCCCATATCCCCAGTGCTGTCCCCATGTCCCCAGCGCTGTCCCCATGTCCCCGTCCCCATGTCCCCAGCCCTGTCCCCGTGTCCCCATGGCTGTCCCCATGTCCCCAACCTGTCCCTGTCCCCATGTCCCCATGGCTGTCCCCATGTCCCCAAGCTGTCCCCAGCTCTATCTGTGTCCCCATGTCCCCAAGCTGTCCCCAGCCCTGTCCCCATGGCTTTCCCCATGTCCCCAAGCTGTCCTGGTGTCCCTGTCCCCAAGCTATCCCCAGCCCTGTCCCCGTGTCCCCACGGCTGTCCCCCTGTCCCCAAGCTGTCCCCAAGCTGTTCCCAAGCTGTCCCCAAGCTCTTCCTGTCCCCAAGCTGTCCCCATGGCTGTCCCCATGTCCCTAAGCTGTCCATGTCCCCAAGCTGTCCCCAGCTCTATCTGTGTCCCCATGTCCCCAAGCTGTCCTCAGCCCTGTCCCCAGCACTGTCCCCATGTCCCCAAGCTGTCCCCATGGCTGTCCCCATGGCTTTCTCCATGTCCCCAAGCTGTCCTGGTGTCCCTGTCCCCACCCTGTCCCCAAGCTGTCCCCAGCCCTGTCCCTGTGTCCCCATGGCTGTCCCCAAGCTGTCCCCAAGCTGTCCCCAAGCTCTTCCTGTCCCCAAGGCTGTCCCCAAGCTGTCCCTGTCCCCAGCCCTGTCCCTGTCCCCAGCCCTGTCCCCAGTGCTGTCCCCATGTCCCCAGCACTGTCCCTGTCCCCAGCGCTGTCCTCATGGCTGTCCCCAAGCTGTCCCCATGTCCCCAAGCTGTCCCTCCCTCAGGGCGCGCTCCCCGGAGCCTCCGGCCGAAGAGGACGAGGACGACTTCGACGACTCCCTGGTGGCCGTGGACACCTGTGAGTGACACACCCCCCCTCTGAGGCCACCAAAGGCCACCTCGGGGTGTCACCAGAGTGCCACCAACCCTCCTGTCACCTCCTGTCACCCCCCAGACAACTGTGACCTGCACTTCAAGGTGTCCCGGGACAGGTACAGCGGGTACCCGCTGACCATCGAGGGCTTCGCCTACCTGTGGTCAGGGGCCAGGGCCACCTACGGCGTCAGGCAGGGACGGGTCTGCTTCGAGATGAAGGTGACACTGGGGACAGTGGGGACACTGGGGACAGTGGGGACATTGGGGTCAATGGGGACATTGGGGACAATGGGGACATTGGGGGCAATGGGGACATTGGGGTCAATGGGGACATTGGGGGCATTGGGGTCAATGGGGACATTGGGGTCAATGGGGACACTGGGGCCAGGGCCACCTACGGCGTGAGACAGGGACGGGTCTGCTTCGAGATGAAGGTGACACTGGGGACATTGGGGACATTGAGGACACTGGGGACATTGGGGTCAATGGGGACAGTGGGGGCATTGAGGTCAATGGGGACATTGGGGACATTGGGGTCAATGGGGCCAGGGCCACCTACGGCGTCAGGCAGGGACGGGTCTGCTTCGAAAAGAAGGTGACACTGGGGACACTGGGGACAGTGGGGACAATGGGGGGATTGGGGACATTGCGGGCAATGGGGACATTGGGGGGATTGGGGTCAATGGGGACAGTGGGGACGTTGGAGTCAGTGGGGACATTGGGGTCAATGGGGTCAATGGGGACATTGGAGGGATTGGGGACATTTGGAGACATTGGGGACATTGGGGCCAGGGCCACCTACGGCATCAGGCAGGGACGGGTCTGCTTCGAGATGAAGGTGACACTGGGGACATTATTGGGGACATTGGTGGCAATGGGGGGATTGGGGTCAGTGGGGACATTGGGGACATTGGGGGGATTGGGGACATTGGGGACATTGGGGGCAATGGGGACATTGGGGACGTGGGGGATATTGGGGACACTGACAGGGACATGGGGACAGGGACATGGGGACAGGGACATGGGGACAGGGACAGGGACATGGGGACATGGGATGGAGTCAGGGCCAGGTCCTGGTGGCAATGCCAGCTCCCTGTGGCATTGTCACTCTAATGTCCCCAATGTCCCCCAACATCCCCAATGTCCCCATTGACCCCAATGTCCCCAATGCCCCCATTAACCCCATTGACCCCAATGTCCCCAATCCCCCCAATGTCCCCACTGTCCCCATTAACCCCATTGACCCCACTGTCCCCAATGTCCCCACTGTCCCCACTGATGTCCCCATTGTCCCCACTGTCCCCAGGTAGTGGAGGAGATCCCTGTGCAGCACCTCCCGCCCTCAGAGCCCGACCCACACGTGGTGAGAGTGGGCTGGTCCCTGGACTCGTGCAGCACCCAGCTGGGTATGGCCCCTGGTGTCCCCAAATGTCCCCTTTAATGTCCCCAAATGTCCCCAAATGTCACCAGTGTCCCCATTGACCCCAATGCCCCCAATGTCCTCAATGTTCCCATTGACCCCAAATGTCACCTTTAATGTCCCCATTAATGTCCTCAAATGTCCCCAAATGTCCCCTTTAAAGTCCCCAAATGTCCCCCATTGACCCCCCAGTGTCCCCATTAATGTCCCTTTTAATGTCGCCTTTAATGTCCCCTTTAATGTCCCCTTTAATGTCCCCAAATGTCCCCAGTGTCCCCAATTTTGGGCTCCCTGAGGGGAATTCTGGGGGATTTTGTGCTCCCTGAAGTGAATTTTTCAGGAACTCTCCCTCTCCCCGTGTCCAATTCCCTGTTTTGTTTTCCCAAATTTCCCCATTTTTTTCCCAATTTCCCCATTTTTGTTCCCCATTTTTTCCCATTTTTTCCCCAATTTTTTCCCTATTTTTCCCCATTTTTTCCCCATTTTTCCCCATTTTTTCTCCATTTTTTCCCCATTTTCTCCCCAATTTTTCACCACATCTCCCCCAATTTTTTCCCATTTTTTCCCCAATTTTTCCCAATTTTCTCCCCAATTTTTCACCACATTTTCCCCAATTTTTCCCCAATTTCCCCATTTTTCCCCATTTTTTCCCCAAATTTCCCCATTTTTTCCCCAATTTTTCACCACATTTTTACCAATTTTTCCCCAATTTTTCCCCATTTTCCCCCATTTTTTCCCCATTTTCCCCCATTTTTTCCCCATTTTTCCCCATTTTCTCCCCAATTTTTCACCACATTTTCCCCAATTTTTCCCCGATTTTTCCCCAATTTTTTCCCCATTTTTTCCCCATTTTCTCCCCATTTTCTCCCCATTTTCTCCCCATTTTCTCCCCATTTTTTCCCCATTTTTTCCCCATTTTTTCCCCATTTTTCCCCATTTTTTCCCCATTTTTTCCCCATTTTTTCCCCAATTTTTCCCCATTTTCTCCTCCATTTCCCCCCATTTTTTCATCCCCAATTTCTCCCCATTTTTTCCCCAATTTCCCCATTTTTTCCCCAATTTCTGATATTTTCCCCCATTTTTCCCCCCAGGTGAGGAGCCGTTCTCCTTCGGCTACGGCGGCACCGGCCGGAAATCCACGGACGGGAAATTCCAGATCTACGGGGAAACCTTCGGGGAGAGCGACGTCATCGCCTGCCTGGCGGTCAGTGACACCTGGGGACACCTGGGGACACCTGTGAAACACCTGGGGACACACCTGGGGACACACCTGGGGACACACCTGGGGGTCAGTGACACCCGGGGACACACCCGGGGACACACCTGTGAAACACCTGGGGACACACCTGGGGACACACCTGGGGACACCTGGGGACACCTGTGAAACACCTGGGGACACACCTGGGGACACCTGGGGGTCAGTGACACACCTGGGGACACCTGGGGACACACCGGAGACACACCTGGGGACACCTGGGGACACACCTGGGGACACACCTGGGACACACCTGGGGACACCTGGGGACACACCTGGGGACACACCTGGGGACACACCTGGGGGTCAGTGACACACCTGGGGACACCTGGGGACACACCTGGGACACACCTGGGGACACCTGGGGACACACCTGGGACACACCTGGGGGTCAGTGACACACCTGGGGACACCTGGGGACACACCTGGGGGTCAGTGACACACCTGGGGACACCTGGGGACACACCTGGGGGTCAGTGACACCCGGGGACACACCTGGGGGTCAGTGACACACCTGGGGACACACCTGGGGACACACCTGGGGGTCAGTGACACACCTGGGGACACACCTGGGGACACACCTGGGGACACCTGGGGACACACCTGGGGACACACCTGGGACACACCTGGGGGTCAGTGACACACCTGGGGACACCTGGGGACACCTGGGACACCTGGGGACACCTGGGGACACACCTGGGGGTCAGTGACACCCGGGGACACACCTGGGGGTCAGTGACACACCTGGGGACACACCTGGGGACACACCTGGGGACACCTGGGGACACACCTGGGGACACACCTGGGGGTCAGTGACACACCTGGGGGGTCATGGACACACCTGGGGACACCTGAGAGGGGTCATGGGCACACCTGGGGGTCAGTGACACACCTGGGGGGTCATGGACACACCTGGGGACACCTGAGAGGGGTCATGAACATACCTGGGGGGGTCATGGACACACCTGGGGAGGTCATGGACACACCTGGGGGGTCATGGACACACCTGGGGACACCTGAGAGGGGTCATGGACACACCTGGGGGGGTCATGGACACACCTGAGGGGTCATAGACACACCTGGGGACACCTGAGAGGGGTCATGGACACACCTGGGGGATCATGGACACACCTGGGGGTCAGTGACACACCTGGGGACACCTGAGAGGGGTCATGGACACACCTGAGGGATCATGGACACACCTGGGGACACCTGAGAGGGGTCATGGACACACCTGGGGGGTCATGGACACACCTGGGGACACCTGAGAGGGGTCATGGACACACCTGGGGGGTCATGGACACACCTGGGGGGTCATGGACACACCTGGGGACACCTGAGAGGGGTCATGGACACACCTGGGGGATCATGGACACACCTGGGGGCACCTGAGAGGGGTCATGGACACACCTGGGGGATCATGGACACACCTGGGGGCACCTGAGAGGGGTCATGGACACACCTGGGGGTCATGGACACACCTGGGGACACCTGAGAGGGGTCATGGACACACCTGAGAGGGGTCATGGACACACTTAGGGGGTCATGGACACACTTAGGGGGTCATGGACACACTTAGGGGGTCAGTGACACACCTGGGGACACCTGGGGACACACCTGGGACATTTTTCACCATTTTTTTCACAAATTTTTAACTGTTTTTTACCATTTTTTAAGCATTTATTCACCATTTTCCCCATTTTTCCCACTTTGCCTGTTCTCTTGCATCCCCCCAGGACTTTGAGGCAGGCGAGGACGTTGAGCTGTCCTTCCTGAAGAACGGTCAGTGGCAGGGCGTGGCCTTCCGCGTGGCCAAAGCCGCTCTGGCCGGCCGGGCGCTCTTCCCGCACGTGCTGGTCAAGAACTGCGCCGTGGAGTTCAACTTCGGGCAGCGGCCGCAGCCCCTCCGGCCACTGCCCCCGGACTTCACCCTCATCCAGCACCTCCCGCTCGGACACAGGGACAGGGGGACACTGGGGCCACGCAGCAAGGCCGACTGTGAGGTGGGGACGTGGGGACACCCTGGGGACATTGGGGACATTGGGGTCAATGGGGACATTGGGGTCAATGGGGACATTGGAGCCAATGGGGACATTGGGGTTAATGAGGACATTGCGGACATTGAGGTCAATGGTGACATTGAGGACATTGAGGTCAATGGTGACATTGAGGACATTGAGGTCAATGGGGACAGTGCGGACATTGGGGTCATTGGGGACATTGGGGTCAATGGGGACATTGGGGTCATTGGGGACAGTGGGGACATTGGAGTCAATGAGGACACTGGGGACACTGAGGGGACATTGAGGTCAGTGGGGTCATTGGGGTCACTGAGGGGACACTGGGGTCACTGGGGACATTGGGGACATTGGAGTCAATGGGGACATTGAGGTCATTGGGGTCAATGGGGACATTGAGGTCAATGGAGTCAATGGGGACAGTGGGGATATTGAGGTCAATGGGGTCAATGGGGGACTTTGGGGTCAATGGGGTCAATGAGGTCATTGAGGTCAATGGGGTCAATGGGGACCTTGGGGTCATTGGGGACATTGAGGTCATTGGGGACATTGGGGTCAATGGGGACACAGGAGTCAATGGGGACATTGGGGTCAATGGGGTTAATGAGGGCATTGAGGTCATTGAGGTCAATGGGGACATTGGGGACATTGGGGACATTGAGGTCAATGGGGACATTGAGGTCAGTGGGGACATTGGGAGATATTGGGGTCAATAGGGACATTGGGGACATTGGAATCAATGGGGAGATAAATGGGGACATTGAGGTCACTGGGGACATTGGGGACACTGAGGGGACATTGGGGGCAATGAGGACATTGAGGACATTGGGGACATTGAGGTCACTGAGAGGACACTGGGGACACTGAGGGGACATTGGGGTCACTGAGGGGACATTGAGGTCACTGAGAACATTGAAGTCAAGGGGGACATTGCAGTCATTGTGGTCAATGGGGACCTTGGGGTCAATGGGGATATTGGGGTCAATGGGGACATTGAAGACATTGTGGTCAATGGGGACATTGGGGACATTGAGGTCAATGGGGACCTTGGGGTCAATGGGGACATTGAGGTCAATGGGGACATTGGGGACATTGGGGGATATCGGGGTCAATGGGGACATTGAGGACAGTGGGGACATTGAGGACAGTGGGGACATTGAGGACATTGGGGACATTGGGGTCAATGGGGATATTGGGGACAGTGGGGACATTGGGGACATTGAGGTCAATGGGGTCAATGGGGACATTGGGGTCAGTGGGGACATTGAGGTCAATGGGGTCATTGGGGTCAATGGGGACATTGGGGACACTTTGGGGATATTTAGGTTAATGGAGACATTGAGGACATTGGGGACATAGGGGACATTGTGGTCAATGGGGTCAATGGGGACATTGGGGACATTGAGGTCAGTGGAGACTTTGGGGTCAATGAGGACATTGGGGTCAATGGGGACATTGGGGACATTGAGGTCTATGGGGACAGTGAGGACATTAATGGGGACATTGGGGACATTAATGGGGACATTGAAGACACTTTGGGGACATGGAGACACCCTGAGGACAAGGACATGAGGCTGGGGAAACACCCTGGGGACACCTTGGGGACATCATGGGACACCTTGGGGACATCATGGGGACATGGCCACGGGTGTGTCCCAGCCCTGAGGTGACACTGGGCTGTCCCCATGTCCCCACACCCTGCTGGGGTGGCACTGAGGGGACACGGTGACGCTGGGGTGGGTGACAGTGACACTGGGGTGACACTGGGGTGGGTGACAGTGACACTGAGGGGACACAGTGACACTGGGGTGGCTCTGGGGGACACTGAGGGGACACAGTGACACTGAAGTGACACTGAGGGGGGACAGTGACACCCTGTTGTCCCCATGCTGATGATGGTGGGGCTGCCGGGGTGACACTGAGGGGACACAGTGACACTGGGGTGGGTGACAGTGACACAGGGGTGTCCCTGGTGGTGTCCCAGCCCCAGGTGACACTGAGGTGACACTGCTGTCCCCGTGTCCCCACAGATGCTGATGATGGTGGGGCTGCCATGGTGACCCTGGGGTGGGTGACAGTGACACTGGGGTGGGTGACAGTGACACTGGGGTGGCCCTAGCAGTGTCCCACCCCCAGGTGACACTGAGGTGACCCCAGGTGACCCCAGGTGACACTGCGGTCCCCGTGTCCCCACAGATGCTGATGATGGTGGGGCTGCCATGGTGACCCTGGGGTGGGTGACAGTGACACTGGGGTGGGTGACAGTGACACTGGGGTGGCCCTGGCCGTGTCCCAGCCCCAGGTGACCCCAGGTGACACTGCTGTCCCCGTGTCCCCACAGATGCTGATGATGGTGGGGCTGCCATGGTGACCCTGGGGTGGGTGATAGTGACACTGGGGTGGGTGACAGTGACACTGGGGTGGCCCTGGCCGTGTCCCACCCCCAGGTGACCCCAAATGACCCCAGGTGACACTGCTGTCCCCATGTCCCCACAGATGCTGATGATGGTGGGGCTGCCGGGGTGACACTGGGGTGGGTGACAGTGACACTGGGGTGGCCCTAGCAGTGTCCCACCCCCAGGTGACACTCAGGTGACCCCAGGTGACCCCAGGTGACCCCAGGTGACACTGCTGTCCCCGTGTCCCCACAGATGCTGATGATGGTGGGGCTGCCGGGGTGACACTGGGGTGGGTGACAGTGACACTGGGGTGGGTGACAGTGACACTGGGGTGGCCCTGGCCGTGTCCCACCCCCAGGTGACCCCAAATGACCCCAGGTGACACTGCTGTCCCCATGTCCCCACAGATGGTGATGATGGTGGGGCTGCCGGGGTGACACTGAGGTGACACTGCTGTCCCCATGTCCCCACAGATGCTGATGATGGTGGGGCTGCCATGGTGACCCTGGGGTGGGTGACAGTGACACTGGGGTGGGTGACAGTGACACTGGGGTGGCCCTGGCCGTGTCCCACCCCCAGGTGACCCCAGGTGACACTGCTGTCCCCGTGTCCCCACAGATGCTGATGATGGTGGGGCTGCCGGGGTGACCCTGGGGTGGGTGACAGTGACACTGGGGTGGGTGACAGTGACACTGGGGTGGCCCTGGCCGTGTCCCAGCCCCAGGTGACACTGAGGTGACCCCAGGTGACACTGCTGTCCCCGTGTCCCCACAGATGCTGATGATGGTGGGGCTCCCGGCGGCGGGGAAAACGACGTGGGCGGTGAAACACGCGGCCGAAAACCCCGACAAGAAATACAATATCCTGGGGACCAACGCCATCATGGACAAAATGAGGGTGAGGGGACAGTGGGGACATCGGGGACATTGGGGACAGTGGGGACATTGGGGACATGGGGACATTGGGGACACTGGGGACACTGGAGACATTGGGGACAGTGGGGACAGTGGGGACAGTGGGGACATTGGGGACATTGGGGACAGTGGGGACATTGGGGACATGGGGACATTGGGGACATTGGGGACACTGGAGACATTGGGGACATTGGGGACATTGGGGACAGTGGGGACATTGGGGTCAATGGGATCAATGGGGACATTAGGGACAGCCTGGGGACATTGGGGACACCTTGGGGACATCCTGGGAACATTGGGGGTCATTAGGGACACTGGGTACACTGGGGGGACACAGGGCTGGCTCTGGGGGGGGACACAGGTGTGTCCCCAGGTGTGTCCCCAGGTGTCCCCAGGTGTGTCCCCAGGTGTGTCCCAGGTGTGTCCCCAGGTGTGTCCCAGGTGTGTCCCCAGGTGTGTCCCAGGTGTATCCCAGGTGTGTCACTGACCCCCAGGTGTGTCACAGGTGTGTCCCCAGGTGTGTTACCTGTCCCCAGGTGATGGGTTTGAGGAGACAAAGGAACTCTGCAGGTCACTGGGACATCCTGGGGGTGACACAGGTGACACTGGGGTGGCTCTAGGGGTGACACAGGTGTCCCCAGGTGTGTCACAGGTGTCCCCAGGTGTGTTACCTGTCCCAGGTGATGGGTTTGAGGAGACAGAGGAACTCTGCAGGTCACTGGGACATCCTGGGGGTGATACAGGTGACACAGAGGTGACTCTGGGGGTGACACAGGTGTGACACAGGTGTCCCCAGGTGTCCCCAGGTGTGTGACAGGTGTGTCACCTGTCCCCAGGTGATGGGACTCAGGAGACAGAGGAATTACGCCGGCAGGTGGGACGTGCTGATCCACCAGGCCACGCAGTGCCTGAACCGCCTGATCCAGATCGCGGCCAGGAAACGGCGCAACTACATCCTGGACCAGGTGACATTGATGGGGACAGTGGGGACATCCCTGGGGACAGTGGGGACAGTGGGGTCATTGGGGTCAGTGGGGACATCCCTGGGGACATTGGGGACACTGGGGTCAGTGGGGACATTGGGGACATCCCTGGGGACGTTGGGGACATTAATGGGGTCATTTGGGTCAATGGAGTCAATTGGGGACATTGGGGACATTCCTGGGGACATTGGGGTCACTGGGGACAGTGGGGTCATTGGGGACATTCCTGGGGACATTGGGGTCACTGGGGACATTGGGGACACTGGGGACATTGGGGACATTGGGGACATTGGGGACACTGGGGACATTGGGGACACTGGGGTCAGTGGCGACAGTGGGGACATTGGGGACATTGGGATCAGTGTCACCTCCCTGGGGTCACTGGGGTCATTGTCCCCATCCTGGACCAGGTGACAGTGGGGACATTGAGGACATTGAGGATGTTGTCACCATCCCCAGGGTCACTGTCAGCTCCCTGAGCTCCTGTCCCCATCCTGGACCAGGTGACATTTAGGACATTGTCACCTCCCTGACACCTCCCTGTCAGCTCCCCGGGGTCATTGTCACCATCCCTGGGGTCACTGTCACCACCTGACACCTCCCCAGGGTCACTGTCACTTCCCTGAGCTCCTGTCCCCATCCTGGACCAGGTGACATTGGGGACATTGGGGTCAGTGGGGACATTCCTGGACATTGTCACCTCCCTGTCACCTCCCCTGGGTCACTGTCCCCATCCTGGACCAGGTGACACTGGGGACATTGGGGACACTGTCACCTCCCTGGGGACATTGTCACCTCCCCTGGGGTCACTGTCCCCATCCTGGACCAGGTGACATTGGGGACATTGGGGACATTGTCACCTCCCCGGGTGTCCCCAAGGTCAAACAGGACAAAAGACACCCAACCCCCCCCTCAAAATCCCATTTTTCCCTTTATTTCCCCATCTTTTCCCTATTTTTTCCAATTTTCCCCATTTCGCCCCATTTTTTCCCCAAATTTTCCCCCTTTTTCCCCCTTTTTTCCCCATTTTCCCCCTAATTTTCCCCTTTTCCCCCAGTTTTTCCCCCTTTTCCCCCAGTTTTTCCCATTTTTCCCCCATATTTCCCATTCTCATCCCATTTTTCCCCATTTTCCCCCAATTTTTCCCTTTTTTCCCATTTTTTCCCCCATTTTCCCATTTTTCTCTTTTTTCCCCCTTTTTTCTATTTTTTCCTCTTTTTTCCCCATTTTTCACCATTTTCCCCATTTTTCCCCTTTTTTCCTCTTTTTCTCCTTTTTTCCCCATTTTTCCCATTCTCATCCCTTTTTTCCCCATTTTCCACCTTTTTCCCCAAATTTTCCCGATTTTTTCCCAAATTTCCCCCATTTCCCCCTTTTTTCCCCCATTTTTCCCATTTTCCCCATTTTAACCCATTTTCCCCCCCATTTTTTTCCCATTTTTCCCCATTTATCCCCATTTTTCCCCCCAATTTTCCCCCATTTTTTTCCCAAATTTCCCATTTTTTTTCCTGTTTTTTCCCAATTTTTTCCTATTTCTCCATTTTTCCTCCCCAGACCAACATTTCCAGCTCAGCCCAGAGGAGAAAAATCCCAAATCTTTCATTTCCACCCAAAGAGACTCAAAAAATCCCCAAAAATCGCTAAAAAAATCCTCAAAAAAATCCATAAAAAATCCATTTTTTCCCCAATTTTTCCCATTTTTTCACCGTTTTAACCCAAATTTTCCCCATTTTTGTCCCCAGATGACAAAGATCCCAAATCCTCCTTTTCCAGCTCAACACACTCAAAAAATCCCCAAAAAATCACCAAAAATTCACAAAAAAAATTCATAAAAAATCCATTTTTTCACCAATTTTTTCCATTTTTTCACCGTTTCAACCCAAATTTTCTCTATTTTTATATTTTTCCTCCCCAGACCAACATTTACAGCTCAGCCCAGAGGAGAAAAATCCCAAAACTTCCATTTCCACCCAAACTGACTCAAAAAATCGCAAAAAAATCCATTAAAAATTAGTAAAAAATCCATTTTTTCACCGATTTTTTCCATTTTTTCACCGTTTTAACCCAAATTTTCTCTATTTTTATATTTTTCCTCCCCAGACCAACATTTACAGCTCAGCCCAGAGGAGGAAGAAACAAAATCTTTCCTTTTCCAACTCAACACACTCAAAAATAGCGATAAAATCGCTAAAAAATCACAAAAAAATTCTTAAAAAATTCGTAAAAAATCCATTTTTTCACCGATTTTTTCCATTTTTTCACCGTTTTAACCCAAATTTTCTCCTTTTTCCCCAGACCAATGTCTATGGCTAAGCCCAGAGGAGGAAGAAACAAAATCTTTAATTTCAACCCAAATTGACTCAAAAAATCGCAAAAAAATCCATTAAAAATTCGTAAAAAATCCATTTTTTCACCGATTTTTTTCATTTTTTCACCGTTTCAACCCAAATTTTCTCTATTTTTATATTTTTCCCCCCAGACCAACGTGTACGGCTCGGCGCAGAGGAGGAAGATGCGTCCCTTTGCGGGGTTCCAGCGCCGGGCCATCGTGGTGTGTCCCACCGACCGCGAGCTCCGGCTCAGGACCGAGAAAAGAACCGACGAGGAGGGGAAGGACGTGCCCGACCACGCCGTGCTCGAGATGAAAGGTGGGGAAAATGGGGGTTTGGGGGGGAAAATGAGGATTTGGGGAAAAAAATGGGGGGTTTGGGAAAAAATAGCAAAAAAAACGGGGAGAAAATGCGAAAAAATGGTGAAAAAATGTGATTTTTTTGGTGATTTTTTAGTGAATTTTGGTGATTTTTTGAGATTTTTCAGTAATTTTTTCAGTGGTTTTTTGGTGATTTTTCTCTGATTTTTTGGTGACTTTCTAGGTCAAAAATGGGGAAAAAATTGGGTTTTGGGGTGAAAAAATGGCAAAAAAATGGGGAAAAATGAGGAAAAAATGGGAAAAAAAATGGGGCAAAAATGGGATTTTGCAGTGATTTTTCCCGTCCAAAAAATGGGGAAAAAATGGGGGGAAAAGGAGCAAAAATGGGGAAAAACGGGGAAAAAATGTGATTTTTTGGTGATTTTTCTGTGATTTTTTTTTTGATTTTTTTTTGATTTTTCACTGTTTTTCACCGATTTTTCACTGATTTTTTGGTGATTTTTTGACGATTTTTCAGCAGTTTTTTGGTGTATTTTTTGCCGATTTCTTGGTGATTTTTTCAGTGATTTTTTGGTGATTTTTCTGGGCCAAAAACAGCGAAAAAATTGGGGCTTTGGGGGGGGGAAAAATGGGGAGAAAATGGGGAAAAATGTGAAAAAACGAGGCAAAAATGTGCTCAAAAATTGGAAAAAAAAATTTTGAAAAAAATCCTAAAAATCCAAAAAAAATCCCCAATAAATAAATAAATAAAAACAGGAAAAAATCAGAAAAAAAAATCCTAAACCTCTGCAAAAAATCAGAAAAAGTCCTCCAAAAATTAAAAAAAAAAAATCATAAAAAATCCCAAAAAATTCCAAAAAAAATCTCAAAAAAAATCCCAAAAAAATCAGAAAAAAATCAGGAAAAAATCCCCCAAAAATTAGGAAAAAATCAAAAAAAATCCAAAAAAAATCCCAAAAAATCCTCAAAAAAAATTCCCCAAAAAAATTCCAAAAAATCTTCAAAAAATTCGGAAAAAAATCCCCAAAAATTCCAAAAAAAAAATCAGAAGAAATCAGTAAAAAATCCCAAAAAAATTCCAAAAAAAATCTCAACAAATCACGAAAAAACCAGGAAAAAATCCTAAAAAATTCCAAAATATTTTTAAAAAATCTCAAAAAATCCCAAAAAAAATCAGAAAAAAATCAGAAAAAATCCCCAAAAAATCAGGAAAAATCCCTAAAAATTTCCAAAAAAATTTCAAGAAAAATCCCAAAAAATCCCAAAAAATTCCGAAAAAAATCTCAAAAAAAAAAAATCGCAAAAAATCCCAAAAAATCGCAAAAAAAATCTCAAAAAATCCCAAAAAATTCCAAAAAAAAATCAGAAAAAAAATCAGAAAAAATCCCCAAAAAATCAGGAAAAAAATCCCCAAAAATCCTAAAAAAAATCAGAAAAAAAAATTCCAAAAAAATTCCAAAAAATTCCAAAAAAATCCCTAAAAAATTCCAAAAAAATCCCAAAAAATTCCAAAAAAAAAATCCCAAAAAAATTCTCAAAAAAAATCAGAAAAATCCCTAAAAAATTTCAAAAAATCTCCAAAAAATTCGGAAAAAATCCCAAGAAATTCCAAAAAAAAATCAGAAAAAATACAAAAAAAATTCCTAAAAAAATCAGAAAAAATCCCAAAAAATCGCAAAAAATCCTCAAAAAAATTCCAAAAAAATTTCAAAAAAATTCCAAAAAAAAAATCCCAAAAATATTCTCAAAAACTTCCAAAAAAATCAGGAAAAAATCCTAAAAAACCCCAAAAAAATCCCATTTTTTATTCTCCCTCCAGCCAACTTCACCCTCCCCGAAGCCGGCGATTTCCTGGACTCCGTTCACTTCGTCGAACTCCAACAGGACAAAAAATTCCAAAAAAATCCCTAAAAAATTCCAAAAAAATCAGAAAAAAACCCCCAAAAAAATCCTAAAAAAAAATCAGAAAAAATTCTCCAAAAAATCCCCCCAAAAAAAAAAAAAAAAATCAGAAAAAAATCAGAAAAAAATCCCCAAAAATCAGGAAAAAAATCCAAAAAAAATCCAAAAAAAAAAATTCCCAAAAAATCCTCAAAAAATTCCCCCCAAAATTCCAAAAAATCTCCAAAAAATTCGGAAAAAAATCCCCAGAAATTCCAAAAAAATCAGAAAAAATCAGGAAAAAAATCCCAAAAAATCCCCCCAAAAATCAGAAAAAAAATCAGGAAAAAATCCCCAAAAATCTGGAAAAAATCCCCCAAAATCCAGAAAAAAATCCCAAAAAATCCCCCCAAAATTTCAGAAAAAAATCCCAAAAAACTAAAAAAAATCAGAAAAAATCAGGAAAAAAATCCCCAAAAAATCCCCAAAAAAATCAGAAAAAAATCAGGAAAAAATCCCCAAAAAATCCCAAAAAAATCCCAAAAAAATCCCAAAAAATCCCCAAAAATCCCAAAAAAATCCCAAAAAATAGGGAAAAAAATCCCCAAAAATCCCTAAAAAATCCCAAAAAATCGGGAAAAAAATCCCCAAAAATCCCTAAAAAAATCCTCAAATAAATAATAAAAAAATCCCATTTATTTTTCCTTCCAGCCAACTTCACCCTCCCCGAAGCCGGCGATTTCCTGGACTCCGTTCACTTTGTCGAACTCCAACGGGACGAGGCGGCCGAACTCGTCCGGCAATACAACCACGAGGGCCGGGCGGCCGGAGCCGCACTGACCACGCCCAGAGTGACCACGCCCAGAGTGACCACACCCAGAGTGACCACGCCCAGAGTGACCACTGGGCCGGACACTCGGCCGGACGCGCGGCCGGACACGACCGGACGTTGTCCATCTCAGTCCGGTCAAAGTTCCGGAACGTTCCACGGGCGGCGGCGTGGTCAGCGTGGGGGATATAATGGGATTGGTAATTAATTAATTAATTGATGGGGGGGTTAATGGGGGTTAATGGGGTGGATTTGGGGTTGGTGTAGGGTTCCTATAGGGTTGTTATAGGATTCAGTTGTGGGATTGTCATAGGGTTCCCATAGGATTCAATTGTGGGGTTGCCATAGGATTGCCATAGGGTCGTTATAGGATTGCCATAGGATTCCTATAGGATTCAGTTGTGGGATTCCCATAGGGTTGCCATAGGGTTGCCATAGGGTTCCCATAGGATTCAACTGTGGGGTTGCCATAGGGTTGCCATAGGATTCCTATAGGATTCAGTTGTGGGATTCCCATAGGGTTCCCATAGGATTCAATTGTGGGGTTGCCATAGGATTCCTATAGGATTCAGTTGTGGGATTGCCATAGGGTTCCCATAGGATTCAGTTGTGGGATTGCCATAGGGTTCCCATAGGATTCAGTTGTGGGGTTGCCATAGGGTTCCCATAGGATTCAATTGTGGAATTGCCATAGGGTTGCCATAGGGTCGTTATAGGATTGCCATAGGATTCCTATAGGATTCAATTGTGGGATTCCCATAGGATTGCCATAGGATTCATTTATGGGGTTGCCATAGGGTTGTTATAGTGTTGCCATAGGGTTGCCATAGGATTCAATTGTGGGATTGCCATAGGATTGCCATAGGATTCCCATAAGACTCAGTTGTGGGATTGCCATAGGATTGCCATAGGGTTGTTATAGGGTTGTTATAGGGTTGCCATAGGATTGCCATGGGATTCATTTATGGGGTTGCCATAGGGTTGCCATAGGACTCAGTTATGGGATTCCCATGGAGTTCCCATAGGGTTGCCATAGGGTTGCCATAGGACTCAGCTGTGGGATTGCCATAGGATTCCCATAGGATTGCCACAGGATTCCTATAGGACTCAGTTGTGGGATTCCCATAGGGTTGCCATAGGATTCAGTTGTGGAGTTCCCATAGGATTGCCATAGGATTCCCATAGGGCTGCCATAGGATTCCTATAGGGTTGCCATAGGGTTGCCATAGGGATTGTCATGGGACTCAGTTGTGGGATTCCCTTAGGATTGCCATAGGATTCATTTATGGGATTCCCATAGGGTTGTTATAGGGTTGCCATAGGATTCCTATAGGATTTAGTTGTGGGATTGCCATAGGATTGCCATGGGTTTCATTTATGGGATTCCCATAGGGTTGTCATGGGATTGCCATGGGATTGCCATAGGATTCATTTATGGGGTTCCCATAGGGTTGCCATAGGGTTGTTATAGGGTTGCCATAGGACTCAGTTGTGGGATTGCCATAGGATTCCCATAGGATTGCCATAGGGTTGAATTGTGGGATTCCCATAGGAATCCCATAAGATTTCAATTGTGGGATTGTCATAGGATTCCCATAGGATTGATTTATGGGGTTGTTATAGGATTCCCATAGGGTTGCCATAGGATTGCCATAAGACTCATTTGTGGGATTGCCATAGGGTTGCCATAGGGTTGTTATAGGATTGCCATAGGATTCAATTGTGGGGTTCCCATAGGATTGCCATAGGATTCAATTGTGAGATCCCCATAGGATTGCCATAGGATTCCCATAGGGTTGCCATAGGATTCCCATAGGGTTGCCTTAGGGTTGTTATAGGGTTGTCATAGGGTTGCCATAGGATTGCCATAGGATTCAATTGTGGGATTCCTATAGGGTTTTCTTAGGATTGCCATAGATTTGCCATAGGGTTGTTATAGGGTTGTTATAGGGTTGCTATAGGGTTGCCATAGGGTTGCCATAGGACTCAGTTGTGGGATCCCCATAGAGTTGCCATAGGATTGGGATTCATTTATGGGATTGCCATAGGATTGCCATGGGACTCAGTTGTGGGATTGCCATAGAGTTGCCATAGGGTTGTTATAGGGTTGCCATAGGGTTGCCATAGGGTTGCCATAGGACTCAGTTGTGGGATTGCCATAGGGTTGGTGTAGGGTTGCCATAGAGTTGCCATAGGATTGCTATAGGGTTCCTATAGGGTTGTCATAGGATTCCCATAGGATTCAGTTATGGAGTCCCCATAGGGTTGCTGTAGGATTCCCATAGGATTCAATTGTGGGATTGTCATAGGATTGCCACAGGATTCATTTAGGGGGTTGGCATAGGGTTGTTATAGGGTTGTTATAGGGTTGCCATAGGATTCAGCTGTGGGATTGCCATAGGATTGCCATAGGGTTGCCATAGGATTCAATTGTGGGATTGCCATAGGATTGCCATAGGGATTGCCATGGGATTCTATTGTGGGATCCCCACAGGGTTGCCATAGGGTTGTTATAGGATTGCCATAGGACTCAATTGTGGGATTGCCATAGGGTTGTCATAGGATGCCCATAGAATTGCCATGGGATTCATTTATGGGATTGCCATAGGACTCAATTGTGGGACTGCCATAGGATTGAATTGTAGGATTCCTATAGGATTGCCACAGGGCTCAGTTGTGGGATTCCCATAGGGTTGCCATAGGATTCAATTGTGGAGTTCCCATAGGATTGCCATAGGATTCATTTATGGGATTCCCATAGAGTTGCCATAGGATTCCCATAGGACTCAATTGTTGGATTGCCATAGGGTTGCCATAGGGTTGTCATAGGTTCCTATAGGATTTAGTTGTGGGATTCCCATAGGGTTGCCATAGGGTTGCCATAGGATTGAATTGTGGGATTCTCATAGGTTTTTCTTAGGATTGCCATAGGGTTGCCATAGGGTTGTTATAGGATTGCCATAGGGTTGCCATGGGATTGCCATAGGATTAATTTATGGGGTGACAATGAGTGGGCGTGGCCACAGGGGAGGTGACACTCCTGTCCCCCCCCCCGTGTGACCCTGAGGTGACCCCTCTGTCCCCTCCCCCCACAGGTTATTCCCGGGGGGGTTTCCCCTCCCCTCCCCCACGCTGGGCCGCCCCTCCCCCACCCGGTGCTGACCCCGCCCCTGCCACGCCCAGCTACGGACACGGAGCTCAGGTGAGACCCCAAAATTACCCCAAAATCAGCCCAAAATTAACCCAAAATCACCTAAAAATCAGCCCAAAATTAACCCAAAATTAACCTAAAATAGCCCCAAAATCAGCCCCAAAATAGCCAAAAATCAGCCCCAAAATCAGCCCAAAATTAACCTAAAATAGTCCCAAAATCAGCCCCAAATCAGCCCAAAATCGGCCCCAAATCAGCCCAAAATAGCCCAAAATCAGCCCCAAAATAGACCCAAAAAAGGCCCAAAATCAGCCCAAAAATCAGCCCCAAATCTGCCCCAAAATTGCGCCAAAATCAGCCCAAAATCAGTCCAAAATCAGCCCAAAATTAACCCAAAATCACCCAAACCAGCCCCAAAACCACCCCAAAATCAGCCCCAAAATCGCCCCAAAATGAGCCCGAAATCTGCCCCAAAATCAGCCCTAAAATAGCCAAAAATCAGCCCCAAATTCAGCCCCAAAATTAACCCAAAATCGGCCAAAAATCAGCCCAAAATATCCCAAAATCAGCCCAAAATTAACCCGAAATAGACCCAAAATAGACCCAAAATCTGCCCCAAAATAGCCCGAAATCAACCCAAAATCAGCCCAAAATCGCTCCAAAATGAGCCCGAAATCAGCCCCAAAATCAGCCCAAAATTAACCCCAAAATTAGTCCCAAAATCGGCCCCAAAATGAGCCCGAAATCAGCCCCAAAATTATCCCAAAATAGCCCCAAAATCAGCCCCAAAATCGCCCCAAAATGAGCCCGAAATCAGCCCAAAATCACCCCAAATCTGCCCCAAAATCAGCCCAAAATTAACCCAAAATCAGCCAAAAATTAACCCAAAATAGCCACAAAATTAGTCCAAAATCAGGCCCCAAAATGAGCCAAAAATTAACCCAAAATAGCCCAAAATCAGCCCCAAAACCACCCCAAAATAGACCAAAAATCAGCCAAAAAATCAGCAAAAAATCAGCCCCAAATCAGCCCCAAAATTGACACAAAACTGACCAAAATTCAGCTCAAAATGAGCCAAAAATTCAGACAAAAATCAACCAAAAATCAGCCCCAAATCAGCCCAAAATTAACCCAAAATCAGCCCAAAATCAGCCCCAAATGGCCCCAAAATCCCCCCAAATTCATCCAAGACCCCCCTAAAACCCCTCAGGGTTTGAGGGTGATTTTTGGGAGTTCTGGGGGGGGTTGGGGTGGATTTGGGGGAATTTTGGGGAATTTTGGGGGAATTTGGGGAAATTTAGGTGGATTTTGGGGCAATTTTAGGGGGATTTTGGGGGAATTTTGGGGGGATTTGGGGCATTTTTTGGGGGTCTGGATGGTTTTTGGGGTGACTTTGAGGCAATTTTGGGGACTTTTTGGGCTGATTTGGGGGAATTTTGGGGGATTTGGGGGATTTTTGGGGGGTCTGGGAGGGTTTTGAGGAAAAAAAAAAAGAGATTTTGGGGTAAAAAAATGGAATTTGGGGAGGAAAATGGGAATTTTTTTTGGTAAAAAATTGGGGAATTTTGTGGGTAAAATTGGGAATTTGGGTGTAAAAGATTGGGGAATTATGGGGTAAAAAATTGTGATTTTTGGGGTAAATATTTGGGAATTTTGCGGGTAAAAAAAATGGGAATTTTGGGGGTAAAAATTGGGAATTTTGCGGGTAAAAAATTGGGAATTTTGGGGGTAAAAATTGGGAATTTTGGGATAAAAAATTGGGAATTTTGCAGGTAAAAAATTGGGAATTTTGGGATAAAAAATTGGTGATTTTGCGGTAAAAAATTGGGAATTTTGGGGTAAAAAATTGGGGATTTTGGACTAAAAAATGGGATTTTGGGATAAAAAATGTGAATTTTTTGGCTGAATTTGGGGGGTTTTGGCAATAAAAAAAGGGATTTTTTTGGGGCTCAGTTTGGATATTTTTTGTGCTAAAATTTGTATATTTTTCTCTGTTTTTCCCCCCTGCAGTTCCAGTGGCAGCAGCAGCAGTTTCACCCCCCAGGACCCCCTTGGACCAATTTTGGCTCCTCCCAATGACCCAAAAACCCCAAAAAACCCCAAAAAAATCCCAAAAAAATATCCAAAAAAATCCCAAAAAAATTCCAAAAAAATACCCAAAAAATCCCCCCAAAAATCCAAAAAAAAATACCCCAAAAAATCCCCCAAAATTTTCAAAAAAATCCCCCAAAAAATCCCCAAAAAAATCCCAAAAAATCCCCAAAAAAATCCCCCAAAAATCCCCCAAAAATCCACAAAAAATCCCCAAAAAATCTCCAAAAAAATCCAAAAAAATTCCCAAAAAAATCCCAAAAAATCCCCCCAAAATCCCAAAATTTTCCCAAAAAAAAGGAATAAAAAGAGAAAAAATAAAGATTATTTTTCACTTGAACCTGACTCTTGGTTTGGTTTGATTTTTTCTCCTTCCTGAATTTCCTCAGAATTTCTGGGGTTGATTTGGAATTTTTTTCTCATTTTGTTTGGATTATTTTTGTCAATTTTTTGAATTTTTCTGAATTTTCCCAATTTGTCCCCTTTTTTTCCAATTTTTTCCCCTTTTTTTTTTATTTTTTCCCCATTTTTTTTGATTTTTTTCTGATTTTTTCTGATTTTTTCCCCATTTTTTATCCTCATTTTTCCCCATTTTTCCCCCCATTTTCCCCCAATTTTTTCCCATTTTTTATCCCCATTTTTTCTATTTTTTCCCCATTTTTAGTCCCCATTTACCCCCCATTTTTTATCGCTTTTTTTTTCTCATTTTCCCCCCTTTTTTTTTTTAATTTTTTTCTCCATTTTTCGGATTTTTCCCCATTTTTTCCTTTTTTT